>NC_090774.1:1937784-2260749 GCF_001761485.1 Yarrowia lipolytica | reverse complement strand
CACGATCTGGCACCCGACATTGACATCCCCATGTGGGTGGACTGGTCCAAGGACCCTGCTAACGGCTACAAGCTGGAACCTCATCCGATAGAGATGCGCAAGGTGGACATGGACAAGGTGCTTCCTGCAGTCAACAAGGGCAAGGACGTGGCCGAGAGACGTCAGCTGTACTTTTTCCGAGTGCCCTACAAGCTGCCTGACGACATGAACTACCATGTGGCAGCCATGCTCTATCTGTCAGATCGAAACTCGCTCTTCACCTGTATGAACCTGAGAGACAAGGTGCCCACTTTGGCGCGCCTGGCATCGCTGGACCATCAGTTTACTATGCATGACATGCACTCTCGTGTGGACGAGGGCTGGATGCCTATGGAGACCTGGACTGACTGGGCTGGAGACTGTCGAGGACAGTACCAGGGCCGACTATTTACAGATGAAGGCAAGCTTGTATGCACATTTATGCAAGACGGTCTGATTCGAACCGTTGAGGAGGACCACGATGACGACGACGACAAGAAGGAGGATGACAAGGCTGATAACACCACCCGACAGGTTCCTCGAAGAAGAAAGAAGAAGACTCCTGCTCAGAATTTGTTTCTCAAGTTCAAAGCTGTGCTTTAATGGAGATGGGTGCCGTCCAACCGACGATATTCCAGTCCATCTACAAGTGGTTGATTAGTTTAGTTATCGCCCTGGTTTGCTTCACCTGTCTATCCAACTACCTCTTGATTAGTACACTACAAATCCTCATATAAACAATGTATAGATTATTCCCTTATTCCCCGATTCCCCGATCCCCCGATTCCCCGATTCCACTCTCCTTGTATCTGATAGTATACGATACTGTATCACTATTTATACCATCTGCTTGTCTACTGCAATGGGTCCTCAAAAATGAAGATATTTTGATACAGTAAAAAGTTTCAGTTTGACGAAGGCACCATTCTCAAATCTGAGCCTCTCACTCTTGTGTTGCTGTCCCAAAGAGGTAAGACCGACTCGGAGTGGAGGCTCCAGGTGACAGAAGAGACACATCCTGTTAACCAGTCAATGGCCTTTCTAGCCCTTTCCCATATGCGACATTATCACCAGTAACGCGACAGTGCGAATACTTTAGTAGCGATACATTCTGCAGTCTCAATTTATTATTCAGTCTGTCGACCACTTCTTTTTTTTTTCTTTTTTCTTCCCCCGACAGACTGGGCGCATCTCCTACCCTTACCCTGAACAAAGTGCCCAAGCGAAAGGACCAAGGAGTTGATTTGGGGGGTATGGAGAGGTGCTTGGTTGAAACTTGGTGGCGAAATCAAGTTCCTCGTGGTATTTTAACCAAATATATCTTCTTTTTTTGGTCCGCTTACCCTTGTAACTCCCCTCGTTAGTCTCTCCTCAATGGTATATACATTACAGTGCGTTCTGCTGGACGCCATGCATGACTAAATTTTTTTCCGAACAGACCCAAATTTTTGAATCTCTTCTCACAACACACACAAAATGGCTGAACAGATCGAGAAAAAGGTTGTGGATCTGCTGGTCGACAACGCCGAGAACGACGCTGCTGACGCCGTTGTCCAGGCCGCCGCCGGTCTGGCTGAGAAGGCCGCCGAGGGCATTGTCAATGCTGTCAAGGGCCCCATTGAGGAGGCCATCGAGGCTCCTGTTGCTGGTGAGGAGAAGGAGTCCAAGGAGGAGTCCAAGGAGGAGTCCAAGGAGGAGTCCAAGGAGGAGTCCAAGGGGGAGTCCAAGGAGGATTTCAAGGAGGAGTCCAAGGAGGCTGCTCCTGCCACCGAGGAGAAGCCTGCTGCCGAGTCCAAGGCTGAGACCAAGGAGGAGCCCAAGACTGAGGAGCCTGCTGCCCCCGCCAAGCCCAAGGAGCCCGTCACCGACGCCGAAGCTCCCATTCTCAAGCAGGTGGAGTTCTACTTCTCCGACCAGAACCTGCCCACCGACAAGTTCCTGTGGAAGGCCGTCCACAGCAACGACGGCTGGGTGCCCATTCACACCATTGCTTCCTTCAAGCGAATGCAGCAGTTTGCCAACCCCGAGGCTGAGGATCCTCTGGCCGTGATTGTCTCTGCTCTGCGAAAGTCGCCCTCTCTTCTGGAGGTGTCTGAGGATGGCACCAAGGTCAAGCGAGTCAAGGCTCTGCAGGCTCCCGATGACAAGTCCAAGGACGAGGCCAACGCCCGAACCGTCTACGCCAAGGGCTTCCTGCCCGAGGACAAGGTCCCCACCAAGGATACCCCTGCCTCCGAGCTTGGCGCCCCCCTGACCCGAGAGGAGGAGCTTGCTCTGCAGATTGAGATTGAGAAGTTCTTCGAGGGCTACGGCAAGATTGTGCAAGTGCGACTCCGACGACGAACCGAGCAGCAGAACCGGTTCAAGGGCTCCGTGTTCGCCGAGTTCGAGAAGCTCGAGGACGCCACCAAGTTCCTGGCCCTTGATCCCAAGCCCACCTTCCAGGGCCGAGAGCTCAAGACCATGTCCAAGCCCGCCTACTGCGAGATGAAGAAGGCCGAGCTGGGCTTCACCGACGGTGCCAACGGCAAGCGGGGTCCCCGAAAGTTCAACGGCTTCAAGGACAATGAGTCCCGAAAGCGAGGCAACGACGACGACGACAACGGAGACAACAAGCGACAGCGAGGTAACCCTCGACGTGGTCGTGGTGGACGAGGTCGAGGCCGAGGCGGCCGAGGCCGAGGAGGACGAGATTAGTGTATTATAGACGATTCTGAATAGAGCAATGATTAACTATGATGTGATGATGTCGGTTTTTGTACACGACGAGTGATTGCGCCCGTGCCATACAACATGTATTCTTACTATATATACTGGTTGCGTGCGAGAAGGTAGAACAGGACGACCATAGTTCTGTCAGATTTCATCAGAAGGGTTCATAATTTGAAACTGAAGGTGACATATTGGAAACTGATGGATTTTGACAAAATCAGCCAAATCGGCCCCTTATCTGTCCATTTCTGGTCGCTGAAAACTCGTACAATACGAGTGCAACCTACTCATACTAAGTTGCAGAACTGTAATATTTCTCCCTGCCGTAAACTCAAAAAACGCGTCGCGAGTTAATTAATCACCAGCGCCAAACCACTTTGATCAGTCTACGATACACAACATGACGCTGTCGGAAAAGTTTGGGGCCGTCTACGACGACAATGAGGAGCTCAAAAAGGAGTGCGCCAACATCATGTCCATCTTCAATCTCTCCGAGGAAGATCTGTTCATCAAATGGGAGTGTTTTGCCATCAACACCAACGGCGACGAAAAGACAGACTTGGACCTGGGCAACCTGTCCAAGCTCAAAACGTATCTGCTGAAGGAGATTGAGAAGGCCAAGAAGGCTAAGACGACAACCCCGCGTCCGAAAATGCGACGAAACCGAGAAGGAGCAGGAGATATGGATCTGTTCGACCAACTGACCCATAGTGCTCTTGGAAGTGCTAAACGAGGACCTGCTGGAGGTGACAACGACCAGACCCCCGTCAAGAAACGTCCCCAGCCCAATGGTACAGGAAATGGACTGTCCATGTCTCCACCTCTGTCTGTGACTCCCATCAGATCAACTCCCCCTCCTCCATCTAACTCCGCCTACTCTTCTCGAAAGGGAGCAGGCACGGTTATGGAGACCCTCAACAGCTCTATCGAGCTAAACCCAGGCCGAGCCGACCCAGAAACCAAGATCGCCATATCAGATCACGTACAATCCGCCAAATACAAGTACAAAACCATGTACCAGAAGGTGTCTGAGGCGTCTGAGACCTTGGACGAACAGATTGAACAATACATGGATTGGTGTGTTCAAAAGGGACTGGTTAAATCGAACGCCGAATTTAAGAACCCTTCTCTCAGTGACCAGAACTCTATTGTTTGTGCCGGTCGAATTGTCCTTGACACTCCTGAAACTGTGAGACTTACAGATGCCTCTGTGTTGCTGGAGACTCCCCGAAGCCGTGGAGGAGCGCTACGAGTGAAGCTCAATCTCTCCTTGCTTCCCTCCGTGTCTCTTATTCCGGGCCAGCTACTTGCGCTCAAGGGTGTCAACTCCAGTGGACGAGAATTTGTGGTGGAAGAGATTCTCAAGCTGGACCCTCCTCCTTTCAGACAGGTGGATAATGTGGCAGAAACCCCTTCTCTGACCCAAATCATCGCCGCAGGCCCTTACACCACAACCAAGGATCTCGACTTCCTGCCTCTCAAGGATCTTCTCGCACAACCAGCAGATACTTTCATTCTCCTGGGTCCATTCATTGACTCAGTGCACCCGCTAGTCGCCCAAGGAAGCTTTTCGGTGCCTGGCAAAATGGTGGCCACCGTGGAAGACCTGTTCAGACACAAAATCGCGCCTCTTCTCAACGCATGCCCCGCACAGATCATTCTCATCCCTTCCACTAGAGACTCAGTGTCGGCCCACCTTGCATTTCCCCAACCGGCTCTGGCTCGAAAGGCGCTCAATTTGGGCAAGAACGTCATCTGCCGAACCAACCCGGCCCAGTTTTCCATCAACGAGCTCATGTTTGGTACTGCCAACCTCGACATTGTGCGAGCTGTCGCCCAGAGTGAACTCAACAAGGGCTCGCAGGAAGATTTCATGTCTCGCGCAGGACGATATGTGGTGGAACAGCGGTCCCTGTACCCTCTATTGCCTGGTCCTCAGGCCAAACAACCCGGCGTGGCTGAGGAGAATCAGACGCTGACGTACCACCATCTGGACAAGGCGTACTTGGGCCTGTGTGACTTTGTGGACGTGTCTCCAGACATTATCATCATGCCCTCGCAGGTGCAAGCGTTTGTTCGGGTGGTGAATTCGATTGTGATTATCAACCCGGGCTATCTCACGCGAATGGACAGTGGAGGATCGTATGCTTTGTTGACATCGGCCCCTTACCAGGGAGGAGACGCCAAAGCATGGGAAAGAGTACGAGTTGACATTAAGAAGATCTAATCGGTCTTAAGGAAGACTGAAGCGGCGATCTGGTCCATTGTATGCCATTGCCAGTATCTGTGAACAGGAGCAAGACATTATATAACGGTTGGAACAGTCGAAATAGCACCTAAAATACAAGTTAATACTAAGAGTGAAGCACTTGTAGCAACGGAGCTTTCCCTACATGTTGGCTTCCTCTGAATCGCACTTCATATTATCCAGTCTCGTGATGTGATATATTATATGAAGATCGATACAGTACATAATCCGGCCATCTTGCTGATATTCTCCTCCAGATGACATCTCATGACACTCAACATGTGCAAACGAGACCACGAAGAGCGCCTCAAGGACCGCGTTGAACGACTAGAGGAGGAGGTGTCTAATACGCAGGACCGGGTTGAAGGTAGCAATGAGCAGCTGAGGCGCGCCTTGCTCACCAAGAAGTTAACCCAGAGCGAGGTGAACGCTCTTCGGCAGTCTCTAGACGAGAACGAGATCAACTTGATCGAGTATCACGAGGAGTTGGTTTCTTGTCGAGAAGAACAGTCGCTGTTAGGGGGTCCTAGGAAAAGAAAGAAAATCGAGAGAACGAGTACAACTAGATCAAGCAGGAGATGACTGACAAGAGAGAACAAGAGAACAGAAGCATACAGAAAACTTTTCAGGTCGTTACAACTTGTACAAAAGCGTGGCCTCGCTACAGGTTGGGTGTTAGGCAAACATTACATTAATCATGAGGGGGTATAATTATAAGGCGTCATTGCAGTTAAAGGGGGCAATGGAGCTGTTTAAATGAGGAGAGCGGCGGCAGCGACACCGAGAGCGGCGGCAGAAACACCGACAGAGACGGCGCCGTTGGCCTGCTCGGGGGCAGCGGGAGGAGCAGAGGGGGGAGCCTGGATCTGGCCGTCACCGATCTGGGTGACGACGGCGCCGGTGTTACCTCCAGCGGTGGGCTTGGCCTCAGCAGCGGAAGAGGGGGCGGCAGAGGACTCGGCAGCGGCGGCAGAAGAGGCGGGGGCGGCAGAAGACTCTGCGGAGGTGTCAGCAACAGCGTAGGCGCCGAAGGGGATTCCGTCGTCCTCGCACTTGGAGTTGTCGTCGACGGCGTAACCGTTGCCCTCGGGGCAGCCGGCCCAGTTAAAGCCGGGGACGGTCACGTAGCCCTTCTCGAGGGTGACGCCGGAGGTACCCTTGCCGTCGGAAGCGACCTTGGCCTCGCCGGAGGAGAAGTCAATGGCCTTGTCGTCGGCGTAGAGGACGCCGTCCTTGATGGTGAACTTGGCGCCGGAAGAGCCAATGGTCAGAGCGTCACCGGAGACGCCTACCGAGGAGAGGTGGATGGCGGAGGCGGATCGCAGAGACATGATGCCAAAGGGCTTGGAGCCGTCGGTGACAACGTCAAGAGCAGAGGCGGCGGCGGCGAGAAGGAGGGTGGCGGCGGTGAACTTCATTTTCGGGGCTGTTATTGATTGGATATGGATATGGGTCTACTGCGAGCGACCGACGACGTATTTATATCTGTCTAGAGTCGCATGTCGGTAGTCTGGTGTAAACTGTGTTGGAGATAGAGTGCCAGAGCCATCTATGCTTGATGCAAGGCTATTTTAAGTGTAACGAACATGGGTGGATTAGCGTTGGGGTTGTTGCCTTGACTGGAGAAGGAGCGATACTGGTATGGGTACGAGCGAGGGCTGTTGTAGACTCGTTTCGGAGCAGTTGATACGGACACGGAAGACAATGTTCCACAATCCAAAGACCAATCGATTCACCGCAAACAAGAACAGTGGGCGGCTAGTTTGGGTACTCGTACCATAGGATAACATTTAAGACTGAAAGAGTCAAAAGCAGGCCTTTAACACTACGGTCACCCCATCTGACTGAGACACAGCAGTGTGGAAACGGAAAACGACAGATGCGGAGGAGTTGAGTGAGTGCAAGTATGTCTCGTACTCGTGCCAACTACTGATGTGTGCTGTACACTGGTCAACATGTCATCAGATGACCAATGTCTCACAGTGTTGTGTTGATAGCTTCTGGTGCTAGTATCACCACCCTAATGCTAAACATTCCCACTCTCGGACTACCGAAACCCGTGCTAACGTCAACACGGACATGCCAAGACCCGCTTGTGGAGCTCGTACAGGAGCTATTAAACATTAAACATTCCAGGCCGCCCTGCACTGGTTTCCCGAGACCCAAGAAGACGCCATCCAGGGCAATTCCCCCCACTCTCTCGGCTTTAGGTTTCTGGGCACATCGCCATCTTTGCTCGCAACTTGGCGGTGGGGTGATGTCCACTGGATGGACGATGAGGGGGCGACTTTTAAGAGGAACTGCAATCAACAGCGACATCTCCACGGAAACTATCACAGACAAGTCCACCTGACACTCCATCTGACACTGCTCTGGCACCCGACGCATTCCGACTGCTCCCCTCCCCCACTGTTTATTTTGGCTTTGACTGCCATGGCAACTGCCCTGACGTCCAATGACGTATACAGCGAGTTTTCGACCCGAAATGGAAGCCTTCTGATGCAGTTACTCCGAAAGGTGACGTCATTATCGCAAAAGAAGGAAGGAAAAAGGGAAAAAAGAGGGAAAAAAGAAAGAAAAAAGAAAAAAGAAAAGAAAAAAGAAAAAAAGGAAATCTTCGTCACCTACCAGCTGCAGGCGACAGCTTCGGAGGGCTTCCCTTTTCCATGTGTGGTTTTATGTGGTTTGTATCTATCAACATGTTTCATTCATTTCCATTTGCCTTGTCCATACATGCTTGTAGTTAGTAGCTACTCGTACCGGAACTACTGTACTGCAGTTTCAGCACATAAACATCACGAGTCATGCAACGATATGATATCTGCCATGGCAATTATGCGAGTCGGCAGGTACTACTCGTGCTTGTAGTACTTTTGTTTTACTTTTTTTTGCTTGTTTTTATTTTTATTAGAAACATATCGCACAACCGTAGATACTCGTACAAGTAATGTACATAAAAACGAGAAACGCCGTACCAACCTTACGGCTCAGCGTTGTCTTCTCCGCGGACTTGTAGACACACATGTTAGAGATAAATATAGATTTCGCGATACAACGGCGGCTCCAAAAAGAGCTCAATGTCGATCAGCAGTGAAATTTCATGGTCGATCCCGTTCATGACTTCCATATTGAAAAAGATGTTCCGCGCAGTCGACAAGTGGCCAAGTTGGTGGTACTGGTACGAGTACTTACGATACTTGTACATGTCTTGTACATAGTCTTGTACAGCAGGTCCATCGTGAATCTGACAGCTCTTTATACACCAATGATACAATGGAAGAGTTCATACCGAGTACGATAACTTTACTACCCCAGCTTCCCAGCTTCCCAGCTACCCAGCTTCCCAGCTACCCCTAAACATTATGGTGGTGCTGCACGGGACACTTTTTGTGGTAGAAATACTACAACTGGTGCTTGAATATATATTAATCAACTCCGAATCCCTTTCTCATCCTATTGATGTCATAATACCCGCCCCTCGCAGTACAAAAAAGTCTCAATATGTGCGGTAGGAACTCAACGCATATACTATACGACTACCTGAGGTTCAGAGAGCAGCCAGTTCCGTACAAGCTGAAAAAGTACGACCGTTGAGTTTCCGCTGAGACCGGAGAGGCCATATCACTCTTGAACGATGCTGTGAGCACCTGGACATAAAATGCTCCGATTTCATGGATGTCTCTTTCCTGAGCACCCAGTACCAATAGTGTTGGTTGTTGAGGACTCTACGACCACCAGACTTTCCAATCGCTCATATTTGCTTCGTTTGATTTGATTGTTGATATCTTTCTGAACACGAGGAATGGCGGACACGATTGTGATGTGCTCTTCTGAGCGCGCAGATCTGAGTCTGCGAGAATCTCAGTGAGAAGATAGGTGAGTAGCTAAACAGTTATGTCGGTCTGTCAGTTCAATAACAGAAACAACACCACTCCAGCTGCATTAAGCATCCCAAAACATCCCGCCATCCATCTTGTATCTTGAAAAAAGTCGACTTATAGACCTTCCGTGCAGTATGTATGCATTCTGAGGCATAAGCGAGAACGTCAGAATCGCGCGCTCTGGCCAAGTTATACTCTCCTTAGATTTCACACAATTACTTATTGGCACTCCAATCTATTACTCGCTTACATTCAAATGCTTCATTAAACCGTTAAATACATTAAATAAACTAAACAATTATCTAGAGAAGGAAGATCATGGCACCGGCGACAGCGGCGGCAACAGAAACTCCGACAGTAGAAGCGCCGTTGGCCTGAGCAGGAACAGAGCCCTGAGGGGACTGGGGCACCTGGGGGACAGAGGTGGGCTGCTGCTGGGCAGGGGCGCCGGGCTGAGCAGGGGTGCCTGGCTGCTGAGGAGCACCAGGCTGTTGAGGAGCACCAGGCTGCTGAGGGGTGCCAGGCTGTTGAGGAGCGTTACCAGTGCCGGGCTGCTGAGGCTGGCCACCAGTTCCAGGGGCACTGGGCTGCTGGGGATGAGAAGGCTGCTGAGGAGCAGGGGCAGGACCAGCAGTGGGCTTAGGGGCAGGACCAGGACCAGCAGTGGGCTGCTGAGGAACAATAGGCTGAGACTGAGGTCCAGGGCCGGGGGCAGGACCGTGAGAAGGAGCAGGGCCGGGACCAGGAGAGGAGCAGGTCGGGCAGGAGAAGGAAGCAGGTCCGGGACCGTGGAAAGGAGCAGGTCGGGACCAAGGAGAAGGAGCAGGTCCGGGCCAGGAGAAGGAGCCGGACCGGGACCAGGAGAAGGGGCGGGCCAGGAGAAGGAGCAGGACCGGGGCCAGGAAGGAGCAGGGCCGGGGTTTCCAGTAGGCTGAGGCTGGGGTGCAGGAGCAGGTGTGTTGGTATCACAAGGCACAGTCAGGGTGACGGTAACGCCCTCAACGACAGTCTGGATCTCGGTCTGAGGAGCATTAGTAGGGACCCGAGTAGTCACAGTCACGGTAGGGGTGATACACTTCTGATCGTCACAATGCGTCAGAGTCTCGGTGAGAGTCTGGGTGACGTACTCCACAGTCGTAGATTCAGCAGTAGGCTGGGGAGCAACAGTTGTAGGCTTGGGGCCGGGAACAACAACCTCGGTGGACGGTCCAGGCACCACAACCTCGGTAGAAGGCTTGGGAGCCACTCCTTCAGTGGAAGGCTGAGGAACAACGACCTCGGTAGTAGGCTGGGGAGCCTCAGTGGTATCACAGGGAACGGTGATGGTGACGGTGACGCCCTCAACAACGGTCTGAATGGTGGTCGTGGCGGGGTTTGTGGGCACAACGGTAGTCAGAGTGATAGTGGGGGTCACACACTTATCCTCATCACAATGGGTGACGGTCTGGGTCAGAGTAGAAGTGATGGACTCGGCCGAAGTGACGGTAACCACAGGCCAACGGCAGTAGTAGAGGCCGTGGTGGACTCGGACAGGTACGGTGGGAGTTGAAAGCCCAGTCTCAACAATGGAGCTAAGGGGAGACAGGGACGGGGAATCTCGCTGGAAAGGGGGCCGAGGAAGCGGCAGAAGAAGCGGCAAAAAAGCAGCAGAAGAAACGGGAGCCCTCGCTGGAAATGGGTCTCAGAGGAGACAGGAATCTCAGAGGAAGCAAGGTGTAGACGATACAGGGGCCTCCGAAAAACAGGGAGTAGAAGAAAACGGGGCTCAGAAGAAAACAGGTGTGGGGAAGCAAGCAGGGGCAGTAGAAAGAGACGGGAGCTTCAGTAGAAAAAGCGGGTGCCTCAGTTTGACGAAACAGGGTGCCTCAGTGGAAGGGGGGGGCCTCGGTGGGAAGAAGAGGGCCTCAGTGGAAGGGGAGCCCTCAGTGGAAGAGGGAGCCTCAGGGAAAGGGGGAGCCTCCAGTGGAAGAGGGAGCCTCAGTGGAAGAGGGAGCCTCGGTGGAAGAAGGGAGCCTCAGTGGAAGAGGGGGCCTCGGTGGAAGAGGGGCCTCAGTGGAAGAGGGAGCCTCAGTGGAAGAGGGGCCTCAGTGGAAAGGGAGCCTCGGTGGAAAGGGGAGCCTCAGTGGAAGAGGGAGCCTCAGTGGAAAGAGGGAGCCTCGGGGAAGAGGGAAGCCTCAGTGGAAGAGGGGGCCCTCAGTGGAGAAGGGGGCCTCAGTAGAAAAGAGGGACTTCAGAGCTGGAAGGAGCCAGCAGAGGTTTGTGGCAGGAGCTGAAGAAGTGGCAGGAGTGTTATCGCCAAGGATACCCAGATCAGTCATGAGTTTGGAGACACCAGCGACGCCAGCGTCGACAGCACTCTGCACGTTAGCATCAGTTGTGAACGACTTGACGTTGTTTGTGAACAGGGTGTAGTACAGGTCATCCTCGCTTCGTACGTTGCTGATGGCCTGCTGGACATCGTAGTGAGGCAGGTACTGGGAAACCAGAGATCTAGCTGTAGTGAAGTCGGGAGACTGTTCGTAGGCGCTCACGGAGTTGAGGGCGGCGGTGACAAAGGCAGGGAAGGTGTCTGTGTCGAAGCCACCCAACATGGAGTTGGCAGCCTGGTTAAGCACATCGTAGATGAGCGGGTTGGAGGCAATGTACTTGATGAGCTGGTCGACCTCGGACTTGGCTTGGGCGTCGTCGATCTGGGAGTTGTGGGCAGCAATGACTCCCTTGGAGAAGCCATCAATGGCTCCATCGGCAATGACGTTCTGGGCCTTGGCCCGGTGCAGGGCGACTGCAAGGATAACGAGTGTGGTGAACTTCATTGTGGCGAGTAGCGATCGTGGGGACACGGGAGAAGAGGGTCCTGTGGAGACGCCCCAGGGTCTTTATGTACTTGTACTGAGACCAGGCGGGCGGCGGGCCCCAATAGGTTTCGTGTTGCTTCTATTGTACCAGGGTCCTGACTGCTCCTAGGCCCGGCGTAGACAATCGCAATAGACTCAAGCTATTTTAGAAAAGCAAAGCCAGAGCTTGTCGTCGTCGCAGTATAATTCGGGAGCCAAGCTCCTGAGAGGGTGTCGCGCGTGATATCCGGGGGTTGTATTCTCTTGTATGGTATCGTCTTTTGGGTATCAGTCTTCCCGGTGTGTCTACAACAGACACAGGCAGGGCCCGTTTGAGATAGCTGGTTACCACCCGTCATCTCGTATTGCGCATCGTCCATCCATGATCTCCAGTCAATCAGTCGATCTCCCATGGACGCTTGGCCTTGTGCTCGCCGAGTGCCAGCTGTAGGTTGGCATGGGGTTGGTGCATAATTGGTGTGATCTGCATGATCTGCACGCATTTTAAAACCCCGCCTTAGTGGGGCTACTTGGAGATACTTGGAGATTTAGCACGAGTACCGGTTCGGTAGAAACTAGGGTGTGGGCTAAAGGGCAGTTGGAGCCTTGCGGTTGTGGTACTCGTGCTCTACGAGCTGTTTCAATGCTCAAATGAAGGTGTTTTTCTCTCCAAGACCTGGCAGCCATGTTGCACTCTATTGCTCACTAACCTCAACACACCCTTGTTCACCATACAGGGGTCAAAGTCGTTCTGTGCCCGGTCTGCGATGCAGCGGAGGGTTGAGGGACTCTGAGACCAGGTGTGTAAGACGACGAGTATACCGTACAGTGGCCAGATCCGTGTCTCTTTCGGGCTATGAGAGCAACATTGCCTATTGGGGTTGAGTCTCACTTGGATTTGTCATTAAATTTGACCAACCTGAGTGACTATTTGGTTGTACGAATACTTGTACTTGCACGTATAATGGTTCCCCACCAAAATGCTCATCGAACATCACCACTCCCCCGCACAACTGTCGATTTTTTTTATTTTTTATTCTTGGTTTTTCTGCACCGGCAATCTTTTTTTCAATTTTTTAAAAAAAATTAAATTTTTCAAATTTTCTATTTTGTAAACTCGGCTAATGGAACCTTAGTACCGAGTGCCAAGTTGCCATGCGTCCATAGGAGGGGCCTTTCATGGACAGCTGGACAAGGAAACGGTCCTAAAATGGGCGGTGAACACTTTTGAGTGCATCTACGATCCTTTTGGGGCCTCGAATCGTCTCTTTCACCTCCAATCGGCACTGTTTATTGTTCTTATGCCCCCATAGTCTATATAGTGCCTGGCTAATTGGCTACACCTCCAAACAAGTCGGCTTTTCGTTTTCGCAACTCTTTCTGCTCGCTGTCTCACTCCTTCTACACCCATCCTCTGGTAATACGCGCAACCCTAACGTTTGAGAAGCAGTGGGTGTTCACCTGGTGTCCACTGGTGTTCATCTGATGTTCACCTGATGTTCACCTAACGTTCACCTGGTGTTCAACCGCTCCACCTGCTCCACTGATCTGGTTAACTTGCTGACCAACCTCAGACATGTCAAGCTCATCCCTCAAACACCCGCGATCGCAGGTATTTTGAGCTCTTAATTAGAAAGAAACAACCCAGACAGGTTTCTCAACTTACTTGGAGGTACACTATGTCAGTGCATGCTGCTGCACAATTGTCGGAGATGGGATAGGACTCAGACGGTCATAGGGATCCGGTCGACGCCGTCCATCTTGAATATATTGAGGGGATTCGTCGTCACGTTCGAGTCTGTCAACTCCTCAACCTCGACTCTCCTCCCCTCTGTATGTTGTATCTCCCCCCCCCTGCCTACTCTCGCCGCTCCAATGTTTGGGTCTCATACGAACCTTCATATAACGTCTCAGACCCCTCCGCACGTAATTCTCATGGTTGAGACACCATGCTTGCCTGTTCAGGATGCCCCCAATATACACCACAGTCTTCAGTGATTCGTCATCATGTATAAATGGGGTGTGCTGATCATCACCCTGATCGGCGCCGTCCATCTGAGTCAGCAGCCCACTCTTCTCAAGACACAAGTAAGTCATTGGACATCAATCTAGAAGGTGACATCCGACTCTGTATATATTATTGCGGGATCTAGAAAGGAATGCACACCTTCACACCCCACTTCACGTTGCTGCCGTCTCGAAGTAGAATATGAAACATACACAAGACGCGAAGTAGTGATAGTTTCGCGGTTTTAAAACAAGAAAGATAATGTCCGTTCGCGAGCTCATAATCATCAACTCATTACAGTACCCGTAGTCCATAGACAGAAGTCGCAGCTTCGAATGTTCATTGTTCGTATCGCAAGATCACTATACATTCCACTGCCAGACACCCGACTTGCAGTCAGGCAGACCCCTGGGTTTCTTGTCTTTAGGACGCGGGCTATGGACCCTGTAGCCCCCCAAAAAAAACTGTTTTGCGAATGTTATGGTGAATACAGTAATTAACCGCTCCTCGTGTTTCAGTGAATACTCCGGGTACTTGTGCTACTCGCGCGTAGGAAAGACCGTCATCACATGCTATTACTATATACATACTACTTTTGTAGTTTCTTGGTGTCGCTCTCCTTCTCCTCATGCATTCTCACTCCGTTGACCAGGACCTCCAGGAACTCGCCTTGATCTTGAACAGCGTGCTGGTGTCGCTCATCAATCAGAACCTTCAACTTGTCCAAAACAGCCACAAGCCCGGTCCCGTATTGATACTCGGTCAGGCTCAGTAGCGCCTTGTAAGTCTGGTCAGCCCGTACATTTCGAGCTCGCATCTCCTTGATAAGCTTGTGAATCTCAGGAACATCGCCCAGACGAGCATGGCACTCTGCCAAAAGAGCATAGGCCATGGGTTCTCTCAACTGTGCGTCCTTGAGAAATTCACGCGCCTCCACATACAGTCCCTGAGACACCATGTGCATGCCGACCACAATCCATTCGTAGCCCGTCTTGGTGTTGTACTTGGGACTGCCCAAAACAGTTCCATCTCGTCGGGGGCCCTTTCTAGTGCAGTGTTTAGACACATAGTCGGCCAGAATAACCCGCGGCGAGCCAGAGTGTTTTTCTGTACTGTCTAGGCCTGCATTGGTGCTTCTCAGCATGTCCACGTCCAGACGACAAACTCGTTTTCTCCAGGACCCCTGAGGAACAGCCTGTTCAAAATCAGCCAGGATCTCCTCAGCCAGATGAAGAAACCCTTGTCGGCACAGCCCTCTGATGAGTGTCAGGTAGTCGTGCTCGGAGAACGGAATCTCCGTTTTGGTAAGCATCGTGTAGTACTTGTATGCTCTTTCTGCCCTGCCTTGTCGGACCATAGCCTCGATGGTCCGTCTTCTCTTGATGTGTACGCCCTGGAAGGCGGCAATAGAAACACCATTGCGCACGTCCATCGAGTTGAGAAGCATCATGGGCACCATGTTTCGCAGATCGAGGTTCTTGGTGAGCACTCTGACCTCAGACACAGCAGGAGACGCCAAAACTCGATCCAAGTCGCCAGATTGTTCCGGATGATGATGACAAAATACCCGGAAAAGGGACGAAACGGCAGCCGGAGTTAACTTTGGCTGAGACTGGGCCTGGATAATTGCCCGTTTCATGGACTGAGTGGCTCCATAAGCCTCGATCAGGCAGCAGTTCATTGTGTCGTGGATTTTCATGTTAGGCTGGAGTGTCAGAAGCTTCTTGTGGAACCCCAACACTCCCTCCCAATCCTGTCTTCTTGCCAGAGCCAAGTATCCCGAAATGGTGCTTTTGTAGGTGTAATAATGCTTGGACTTAACCAAGTTGATAGCCTTGTCAAACTGCCGCAGGTACAGATACCGCAGAAACATGGCCTCCTTGACGCCCTGCATCTTGTCAAAGCCTCGAGAACACAGATACTGCTGGAAGATTTTGATCTGTTTCGGGGTTCCGAGCTGATGAAACCCTCTCACCATCTGGCCGAGCACTTTGTCCGACTCCATGAACGGCAGATCCTGGTACTGGGTGGCGTATCGCATCATCTCGGACAGATTAAGCGCCACCGTGCGCGTGCCCTTCAAGTATACGTAGGCCACCTTTTCCTGGAACGTTTTGTGATCACTGAACCGTTTGTCATGCATCAGTTGATCCACAAACGCCCTTGCTATCGAGAAATCAACGTTGATAAAGATCTCCAAAGCCGTCAGAGATACACTGGCTGGTCCCTTCTCCACCAGCTCCCAATGTTTGTTCATGAGTTGGTCCGCAAACCGCCATTGGTTGGTTTCGGCCGCACTGCGCAAAATGACCTCAAACTCGGCCGTGTGTAGATTATCACAGTGGAGCTTTTTGCACAGCTGCACCACCGTTTTGTACTCCTCCCTTTTGTACAGGCCGGTGAAAGCCCCCTTTCTATATCGTCGAGTGAGCTTGTATCCCTTCTTGATGCCGTCCGAAATGAAGTTTTGTATGTCTGCCATCGAAGCACTGTCTGCGTTGATCCTATCCCAGATTCCTCTCTGCCACTCCATGTTGATCTCTGTTGGTGTCACTGTCGGTGCCGATGCTGTCGTTTCTGATGCTGTCGTTTCTGATGCTGATGCTGTCGTTGCTGATGCTGTATCTATCGCCTGTTGTGTATGCTTAGTGTCTATGTCCTCCTCCATTTGATCCAACTCAACGAACCCACTCTCTTCAATGCTTGTATGTGGTGAGAAAGCAGGCACCGGGTCCGAAACCAGAGTCTCCGGGACTACGGTCCCCGCCGCCGTCCTCTTTTGTAATGCTGGCACTCTTGGCGTTTTGGGGGGCGGACCCGTCGCTCGGGCCCTCGCTTCCTTGTGTATGGCTCCATCAGCCTTGTGCTTAACCTCCTCCAATTGGTCCAACAAGCTGTCCGCGTCCGAAAGAGCAATGCGGACTTGCACCGTCGGAGCCTGCTCTCGCACGCGGCTGCCTGTGTGGAAAAATAGACTGGCTTCTCGCCCATTGTCGGTTGGCGGAGCCATCTTTATCGTCTCTCGTGGCGGCTTCTTGGTGGGATCGGCCTTTGGACGAGGGCCCAGTAACTCTCCCTTGCGGGCCAGCTCGGCCATCATGCGCCGTGTGTACGCATTCCTCAATACCCGCGTTGCCAGCATGGCCTAGGTGTTTTTGTGGGGTCGTGCTGGCTTGATCTCACGAAAATTTCAAAATCAGGTCTACATGCGCGCTAAAGTTTTGTGCCGAGTCACGTGGCCGGAGAAAGACGACGACTTACCCCCAAAGAAATCAGTGGAGCACAGGGACAGGTACCGAAGCCGGGGAAACGGGGGGGCACTCGTGAGCTGTTTTTTACTCGTTAAAGACGGAAATCAAACCCTCGCCATCGCAAGCTCACGTCTACATTTCAAATTGCTCGTGGTGTTGTGCAGATGGAGGCATACGATGGAGATGTCAGCAATTGGGAGGTGAATAACAGCCCACAAAATAAACGTCCGAAGTTCACCATCGAAAATGGGAAAAAATGGGAAAAAGAAAAAAAATGGAAAAAAGAAAAAAATGGAAAAAAGAAAAAAAATGGGAAAATGGGAAAATAAAAAATGGGAATATAAAAATAAGGAAAAACAAAAAAATGAGGGAAAATAAAAACGGTGGGAAAATGATGGAAAATGGGAAAAAAGGGGAAAAAAGGGGAAACCCCACATTGGCTGAATTCGAGAATTATGATACAAGTACAGAGATGTTGGAATAGTCGAATATGTCAGAATATTGGTGTTGACAGGATTAGCAGTAGGAAGTTCTTTCTGCCTTGGTATGTATCAACCTACCGATACTCGTACTTATACATACTGTAGTTATATCATTCTTGTGAGAAATGCACGTACCAAACTACAAGTACAAGTCTCCAGTATTGTACTACAATACCATGCAATAACAAACATCTCATAAGGGGAATCTAGACACACTACATAAGGAGGGCAGCGGCACCGAGAACGGCAGCAACAACAACGTTAGCGTGCTGCTGAACGCCGGCATTGGCCTGGGCAACGGTGGTGCTGGGAGCCTGAACGGGAGTGGTGGGGATGGTGAGGTTGTTGGGCTTGGTCAGAGTCTGGGTCAGAGTCTTGGCCAGAGTAATGGTAGAAGAAGACTCGGGCACGGGCTTGGGAGCAGGAGCAGTGGTGGGCTTGGGAGCGGGCTCAGGGGCAGGCTTGGGAGTCTCAGGCACGGGCTTGGGAGCAGAGGTCTCAGGGGTAGGCTTGGGAGCGGGAGAAGAGGTCGCGGGCTCGGGCTTGGGCTTGGGCACGACCGAGCCGTGCTCGGAAACAGTGGTAGTCTCGCAGGGGACGGTCAGAGTCACGGTGACACCGTGGGTGACGGTGGTGACGAGAGTAGCGGGGATCTCGTGGCACTTGTGGTCGTCACAAGAGGTGATGGTGACGGTGGCCACGGTAGAGTTGACGTGGGTCACCTCGGTGACTGTAGCAGGAGCGGTGGAGTTAGCGAAAGCGCCATCTGTGTTAGTATTAGAGTCAGAGCCGGCACCAGAGTCTGTGTCTTCGAGACCTGAACCAGAACCGGAGTCAGAGCCGTCAGAACCGGAGCCTGAACCAGCAGTGGTAGCAGAGCCGTCGGTAGCAGTTCTAGTGGCAGCTCCAGATCCGTCAGTAGCACTTCCAGTGACCAGAAGCTCCAGACCCGTCGGTAGCAGAGCCAGAGGCCCAGATCCGTCGGTAGCAACTTCCAGTGACAGAAGCTCCAGAATCCGTCGGTAGCACTTCCAGTGACAGAAAACTCCAGACCCCGTCGGTAGCAGAGCCAGAGCCACCAGATCCGTCGGTGCACTTCCAGTGACAAAAGCTCCAGACCCGGTAGCAGAGCCAGAGGCCCCGGATCCGTCGGTAGCGGAGTCTGTAGCAGAAACACCGGATCCGTCAGTGGTAGTAGCAGAGGCACCGGAGCTATCAGTAGCAGAGGCAGGGACAGAGGCAGAACCAGAACCGTCCGTAGCAGTGTCGGAAGAAGCACCGGAGCCGTCTGTAACAGTGTTGGAGGCGGAACCTGAGCTAGATCCATCGGAAGCAGTGACAGAGCCTGAGCTCTGTGTCTCATCAGCAGTAGCAGAAGTAGGTGCAGAGGAAGCAACAGCATCGGAGGAAGTGATAGAGCCAGACGAATCGTTGGAGGCAGTGCTAGACTCTGGGAGGTTAGTAACGGTGACCACCACGGAGGTGGTGGAGAAGCACTCGGTGGGAGCGGGAACGGTAGTGGCAACGTTGCATCCGAGCAACACGTTTACGACATCGTCTGTGACAAACCGCAGCAGATCTCCAAGAAGGGGCAGACACAACAGGCACTCAGTAACAAGATCGCCAACTTGAACAATGATGGGACAGAGGCAGTCCAGCAGACCATTGCAGGTTAGGAATGTTGTGAGCACCTGTGTACAAGTATCCACACAGGTCGCGAGATTGGGGGCAGGCGCGGGGGTGCACGTGACAGGAACGATGGATTGGATAGTAGTTAACTCACCAGCTTGAGCGTGGGCTCCAACTGCAGCGGCGGCAGCAATAAAAACGAAAGAAAACTTCATACTTGAAAGTGGTAGTTGGAAAAGAGGGAAAGTGGTCGGTTGCTGTGAAGAGGGCTTTTCTGGGGCGAAGCTCTCGTCTTTATGTACTGTTTTGGCAAGTCGCCAGGGGCCATTCTTTCCCACCCTATAGCATAGCACACTACCGAGTAGGCGCTAGCGTCACTTGGTTTGTACGGATCAGGGCGTCTTTGTTTGTTAGTACAATACTGTACTTGGAGTTTGATGTGATGGGTATCAAGAGACGTGCTGCTGGATGATATTATGGGCATTGTGAGGGATGCCTTGGCTGTGATAAAGGGCGGGTCATCTAATGAACATGTCCATCTTCACGTCCCGATATGACCATCAGCTTCATCGATTCCTTGGGTTCATTCTTCCTCGTGCGTTGCGTCGCGATTCTCCATGCCAGTGCGTCGATTCCGCGTTTGGCCACCACCACAACAAACAACGGACAAGGATGGGACGTGTTTCCCTGCTGTTTAGCCTGTTAACCTCGCGTTTAGTCTGTGTCAACGACGCTAGAGTGGCCATGCGTTAGCACCACAAGCCGCATGAACGAGCGTGAGATGGCATGAGGGGATCGACGACCGTGGTTGTGGGCTCGGTAGGAGATCTAGGTATCGATCTGCAATGAGTTTTTCGCTCATCGGGCAGCTGGTATCTCGCAATCTGGCTGTATTTGGACCATAGGCCACACGTACGGCCCAAAGGGTCTGTTTCTGTTGCTATCTCGTATCTGTAAATCGATCTTGACGTGGAATACTAAAGTTTGACATTGACAACTGTTTTGGGCAAGGCACTTGCTCCCCCGGAAAAAGGGCGTTCAACGAGCCGGATATTATGGCGGTGGACATGGTGGTGATTGGGGAGAGACTTTGACGTGAATGGCTCCACATTTCTCGTCTCGAACCTCACGGAATGTACCGTCCGAGTAGCGTAGCATCACTTGGGCGTATGAGTATAGCTACACTACCACTAATTACTGTAGATACATTCCAATGGAGGCCAAGAAAGCATTCCGTAGCGGCGGATGGGGCAATGTAATCTGAGCGCGACCAGTGCCCAAAGTGCGTCTTTTGGCGTCTTTTAGCGTCTTTTAGCGTCTTTTAGCGTCTAACGCCCACTTGCAGGGGATCTACATTGTAGACAAGTCAGACCCTGAGGAGACAAGCATATGGCAATGCCGAGAGATTGGGGGAGAGTGCCCATGATTTGCATAAATATACAAGATGGACTGATAAACCAGGTTCAGATAGTTGGGCGAGACCGTTTCAAGTCGTTTAATACTCGGTTTTATTTATATATCGGTTTTTTTATTTCCCATTTGCATGTCCATTGCCATTTGGTCTTTTCCAAAATCGTCGCCATTTGACGCTTCCGGGGCCAAGGAGTAGACGTGCTAAAGCAGGCCCAAGATTGGTAATATCTTTTCGTGAAGAGCAACCAACTTGTTTATATGACCAAAGGAGACGTCATCTTTCCTCAAATGGGCAACCGCAGCTGAAATTATCGACATGTGACATCAAATCGCAGCCCTAGGATTTCCAATCTAACGCACTCCAGGCCTTTGTTTCTACAGGTAGGCTATACAGTAGATATGATACAAAGCGCCAGAGACAATAAGAGCTGAGCGCTTGTTGTCTCGGGGTGTAGACTATGTAAAATGACAGCTGTGGTGGTTGTAGTGGTTGTGGTTTGATTACTTACGAAAGGAGCGTGGTTCAGGTGTCGGCGGCGTCCGAAGATATCGGTTGTCTGTATGGACTAGAGAAGAAGTGCACCAACAGCAAGGGCTATAACGCCGAAACCTGCCTTCACGTGGGTGCCCGCATTGATTGGGATGGATGGATTTGTAGAAGTGGGAGTAGCTGTCAGGGTATGGTTTGTAGCTGTGCCAGAGCGGGTTTGAGTGTGGGTAGTGGTGTTGTGGATGCCACTAAAGGAGGTGGTTGTGTTGGAGAACGGAGGAGCAGAAGTGCTAACCCTTGAAGTAGATGAGGTGGTCGAAATGGTGGACAGGGCGGAGCTGGTGGAGAACGTAGCAAAAGAGAAAAGGGTGGACGACTCGGTGGGTGTAGCAGAGTCATATGACTGGGTCAAAGAGGTTGGCGCATCTGTTCTGATGGTGCTAACTGTGGAAGAGGTTGAAGAATCTGTTATGGAGCTAACTGGGGAAGAGGCTGAAGAATCTGTTATGGAGCTAACTGGGGAAGAAATCTCTGTGATAGAAGTATCAGTGGAAGTGGAAGTCTCAGATGTGTTTGCAATAGAAGTATCAGTGGAAGTAGATGCCTCAGAAGTGGTCCCAACAGAATTATCAGCTGAAATAGATGCCTCAGATGTAGTTGTAGCAGATCTAGCAGAAGTAGAAACATCAGCTGTAGTTGTAACAGAAGTAGCAGCTGAAGTAGATGCATCAGCTGTAGTTGTAACAGAAGTAGCAGCTGAAGTAGATGCATCAGCTGTAGTTGTAACAGAAGTAGCAGCTGAAGTAGATGCATCAGCTGTAGTTGTAACAGAAGTAGCAGCTGATGTAGATGCCTCAGATGCACTACCCTCAATAAAACCAAACACTACCCCAAGACTGGAGACTCGTGAAGTAGCTGATGCCCACTCCCTTGAATACTGCGGAGTAAGAGAAGGCAGAACAGGAGTAAGCATTCCCAGAGCATTGTCGAGGTTGACTTGAATGTTTTCCAGAGCCTGAGAAGGGTCATAATGAGGCATGGCTTTGGAAAAGCCGTCTACCAAAGACTGGTAATCCGGAGAGGTCTCAAGCGCGTCTAGAGTCTTTCCAGCTTCACTCAGCAGAGACGGAAAGTTGTCAGAGTTGAGACCCATCAGGGCAGCAGGAAGAGCCTGTTGGAGCAGCTTGTCAACATTGGGATTCTGGGTCACAATGTCGACGATAGCTTGAATCTCAGCAGAGGCCTGACTGTTTGATATGGAAGAGTCTGTCTTTGCACCGACGAAACCGTTGACAATGTTTCGCACAATCTGGGCGACCACAACGTTCTGGGCAGACACAGTTGAGGCCCAGAGGGTAGTATAGAAGAAGAGAGACTGGGTGGAGACCATTCCGAAGCGAAAGACTGGTAGGTAGCGAGAGTGGAAATGGAAGGTGTACTCGAAGTGAGTATGAAGATTGCAACCAGGTATATATACCATTCAAGTGTGTGAACTGGTACTCAATATTCATCTTGGATGTAGAAGGAGTCCCCATTTGTCCTTATGGTGGTTCTATAATTGGTTCACATTCGTTCCATGCTACATTGTATGTACGGTACATACGATGCCGTAGGTCACCTGTCCACATTTCGCGAGATGCGAAACAGGCGTGGTTGGAGGCACGACAAGTCTTCAAGTCTTCCGAGTTCATTGGAGACAATATGGGCTTGTGGATAACATAGCAAGGAACGAACTGTGTCTTTCATCGCCATTTCTCTTGAGCTGCTCACTCAACGCAGCAGTAACCCTGACTAGCGCCAAAATTTGACTGTCACGTTAAACGGTCTAAAATAGGAACAGGTCCAGTACTCGTACTAGTTCTCCATTGTTCAGCACTCGCTGGTACCGAATAAAGCCACTTTCAGCCGCATCGGGGTGCGCTATTTTGGTCCATGAGAGAATACCCTGGACAGAAAAATGTGGCCGGCGAACAGATCAGTGATCGGGAGTCGTTCATAGCACACCAACCAGTGTGGATGGATCATGAACAGTGGGTGTTTGAGCTGTACCATGGTGGTAAACTATCGGTACCAAAGACAGGTCTGTGTAATGGTCTGTGTAGTGGTCTCGGTAGTGGTTTCGGTAGTGGTTTCGGTAGTGGTCTCGGTAACTACCATTAGATGTTTGTCTTGGTATCCGGTTGAGATAAGAGCGACAAACCCTCAAATGCTCTTACATCCTCTCAGATGCTTTCTGATCCCCCTCAGATGCCCTTTAGCTCGCGTAACTGGGTGATTCGCCAAGATCGTCTCATCTGCCATAAATAACTTCCTGTGCTCGTGATAGCTGTGATAATCCCCTCATATCGGGTTAAATATAACTCAGGGTACTCATTGTTTGTAGCCAGAGCGAAATGGGGGCTCCTGTATTGAACAGTGGGGTATTGGTGGGCTGGGGGTGCTATTTCTGGCCAGAAATGACCTCCTTTGCGTCTTCTTTTGATGTATTAGTCATCAGTTGGTGAGTTTGAGCGTGACTGTGTTCAGTTAGAGTCCGTTTTATACAGTGGTTAATTAGGAGACGTTTATGGTGTTCATTTTGGACATAACAACAATCTCTTGAATTTGATGGGCAAGGGTCAGAAAAGGACCTACTGGACACGAGACCATTTTATATATTTCCCCTCCATTTTTTCCTATTTTATTGTTAATTTACTGTTAATTTATTGTTATTTTTGATTTTTGATTTTCCCCCCTTTTCCAAACTTTTATCTATTAAATTCATATTCTCCACCTTTTTCCACTTCGGCTCAACCCCGGACCCATTTCGACACCGACGTTTTTGCTCTTGTGATCAGAACCGTAGCCGCACAGGTTAGAGTGCAGCGGATTTCGCGTACAAGGAACAAGGCGACACTAGGGAGTGGCCAGGTGCTCGTTAGACAGACAGCAGCGTTCTTGCGGCGGTTGTCGGACCTTTATATACAGCAGTAAGAGGGTCGCAACAGTGTACAAGTATTAACACATGCCCAAGCTCGTGATTTTTTGGGCTCATTAATTTAGGACACGATAATTATAAGTATATAAAATTCACAGGTAGCAGAAGCAGACTTGTACAACAACAGTGGAGACGGGCATTTTTGCATGATAAACCAGCGTTAAACCAATCTAATAGCACCCGCGGCCCGGTTCCAAGTCACGTGACCCGTACTTTCCGTGCACTTGCTCTCGAATGGCCCACTTGTGTGACCCTCCCACTCTCCCCAAACGACTTAATTACCCTACAGTCGCTAAATTCCGGTACGGCTTGCAACCAACTGGGCAGTTCACATTATACATATATATATTCTAGCTCTACACCGGAGGAAAGAGAGGCAGCAAGGAAGAACGATAAGCGTTGACACACTGAGCGACCCATGTCAGATACCGACTGGACCCACGATGACAAGCGACGGAAAATAGAAAAACCGGTCAAACAGACCCATGGACACGCCCATCCGCGCCACTCTCATTCGCACACTCGACAGACTCCCCGCCCCGTCTTCAATGACGATGGAGACTTTGATTTCAACAGCGGAGCAGGAGAAGATGAAGAGGGACCCACAGGCACGTCTGCAGGCACAGACTCGGCCGACAGCGATCTTTCTCCGATCGAAAGAGGCCCCAGAAAACACTCGGCAGTGCTCAAGACCCAGATGCAGCAGCCTCCGTCCCGGGAACGACACAATTCCAACCACGCGGGATACACGAGCGACACCGGAGGCTCTGTGCTCGACAACGTGTGTCGGTTGTGCCACCGAGGTAACTCGCCCAAGTCCAACCAGATTGTCTTCTGCGACGAGTGCAGAACGCCCTACCACCAGCTGTGTCACAACCCTCCCATCGACAGACTGGTGGTTGACGTGGCAGACGCCCAGTGGTTCTGCAAGTACTGCCAGCCGAAACGACGAGAACGGCCCCTGGAGACGGGAAAATCAGGAGAGGGCTTTTCGACCCAGGTCAAGAAAACGTACCTCTCGTCTCTGTCCAAGGCCCAGCTTGTGGAGCTCATTCTGTACGCTGAAAACAACGTGCCTAAGCTGCCCATCTACTCGCCGCAGACCCATTCCATCGTGCTGCAGATGCAGCTGGAAAATTCTAACAAGACGGACACCACCAAGAGTAACCGACGTTTGCTGTCTTCCATCAACTACGAGGATCTACTTATCGACACACTCAAGGCCAAGTCGAACGGAGAGGAGGCCAGCGCGCAGCAGATTTGGAAATGGATCGCATCAGACACAAACCCAGACACTGTGGACCCCAAGTTTGTTCAGGCCGCCACTATGGCTTTGCAACGAGCTCTGAGAGAAGGCAAGATTCTGAAACGCGGCAAGTCGTACCGAGTCAATCCAGATTACCAGAAGAGTTCCGAGATTTCGCTTTCGTTGCTCATTTCTCTGGACGACGAAGCCATGTTCAGTGACGAGGTCGTGCTCAAGCTGCCTCCTGCTACGGAGGAGGATCTGTACTACACCATTGACGACAACGACGATGTGTTTAGTGCGCGGTTGCACGATGAGCAGGAGCAGGAGGTGTGACACTACTTGCATTCAGACTACAGAGCGGAGAGACATTCAGGAGGACAATATTTATTTGCATCACTATAGGTTTAGAACCATATGACATTAATGGCGGGTATATGACTGCAAGATGGTACAAGTAGTTTACTCTACTTATATACAGCTACTTGTACTCAATCTAGGGCTTCAGAGAGTACTTGTACCGGTACAGTATGTGTAGTTCATTCAATCGCTTTGGCGAGTTCATTCTATTACTGGGTAGTTTCACTATTGTTGACGTGTGTCTTTTCCTAGCCATAGGAAACATCAACGGTGTTGGTTAACAAGGCAATGTTCTCATCGAGAGCCAGGGCGTACTTCTTGACTAGATCAGTGTCGAGGCTTGTGTTTTGATGGAAACGCTTTGACAACGCCACGACCTTGCTGAGCATTTCTCTGATCCAGACGTCCACGTCAGCCACAGTCTGGAAGTGTGTTTCCGAGGCCTCTTTGGCGTCGGAAGCCGAGTTGGGCTTCTTGTTGGCCTGTCTATCTCTGATCACAGACATCATTCTGCACAGCAGCAGACCTGTGAAGACTCCACTAAAGTGCAGCTGGTCCGACAGGTGTCTGAAGTACTCGTCATCAGCCACATTGAGCAAACCGTCGATGACTTTTCGTCCCAGAGAGGCCATTTTGTAGAGTGTAGATAGGTTGACTTCCTCTAGGACATCGCTAACGACTGTGAATTGAGGGTCGTCCGATACCAGGCCCAGAGCAAAGGGATCAAAGACGGAATCAGACAGTTCTGTGAGCTCCAGTAACGACGTGAAGCCGCGCTTATCATTGTTCAGATCCACTCCTCCACTAGTAGGTTTTTGACTCTTCTTCTTGAGATACAAAGATCGGTAGTGAGAGTGGTAGAGCACCACCAGATAGCCATAATGGTAACCCATTTCTGTGAACTGGGTCGTTGGTTGTTCAAACAGGTACCCCCACTCTTCCAGCCACTGGGCCAGCTCGTCCTCGAACGTTTGCAATGGCTGCAGCGTCTCGATGAAGTTGTAGACAATGAGCTGGAAGGAGATTTCGGCTATCATTCGGCCGTCAAAGTTAGTAGCGGAAGAAAGATCCAGAGATCGACGGCACTGGTCCAGCCGGATTTCGTCGAGAATGCACATTCTTCCAGTCATGACGCAGTTGACCAGGTGTGCCAGACACAGATGGTTCCACACTCGGTAGGTGGTGACCTCGTCAAACTCCGTCACGGGCGAGATTCCATCCGCAGACATGACCAGACCAAGGGCGTCCTTGGTGATGAAATGCTGCAGAGCTACCGACGAGATGAACCATGAATCAATCACAAATTCCTTGGCTGAAAGCGACAGACCGTAGATTGACAGCAGGGTCAGAGCCTGCATGAATTCGATCGTCTGTGGCACTACCAGAAGCGATGCTGTCAGTTCCTGTTGTAGTTTGTTGAGCAGAAGAGGGTACACCTTGGACTTGTATTCGGCCATATGGGGATTGTATCTCAGTGAAACACAGCAAACGACAGTCAGCAGAAGAGAACATCGCTGTCGGATGCGCACAAGCAGCTGGTCTGCCGGCAGATCCATGGGAAACGAGACCCATCGTCCGCAGTTTTGTCGGAACTCTTGCAGGAATCGTAGCACCATGGCTTCACTGACAATATCCATAGAAATGACGTCCTGGTCATGGAGCACCATCTGCGGGTTCATGAGCCGCTGGACAGGCAGTGGAATGTGTTTTTCGGGCAGAATACCGGCGATAATCTGGAAAGGAGACGTCACGTACTGAACGGCTGGGGTGCCGAACGAAGCGATCACGTTTCTGTAATTGAAGTCTGCTGCTGTTGCGGGTGAAAAGGCCGTTGTTGCCCGCGTGAGTCGTCCTGCTGACGCCACCGATGTCGGCCGCCTGCCACCGTTGCTGCTGTTGTTGTTATTGTCCTTGAGCTCCTTCATCATCTCCATCATGCTCTCCATGGTCTTCTCCATTCGGTCCAGACGCGCATTGACCTCGTCCGGCACCTTGGGGAACTGTTTTTGGTTTTGCGACGCATCAAAGTCATCCTTGTCGCTGTCGATGAACGAGCACGTTGTGTTGAGCACGTGGCATCGCAGACACCCGGGTCCATCGGGCTTGGGGAAACATCGCGTCTTCTGATGGCGACACATATCACATGCTCTCAGAGCCCTGGTGCCCACGTTTCGTTTCTTCACCGGCGGCACATCCACGCGGTCCTCCGGCCCGCCGCGGGCCTCCCCTAGCTTCTGTGCTTCCTCGTCGCGCTTCATCTGGTGAAAACGGGGTTTTTTGACACTCGATTTTTCGACACTCGATTTTTCGACACTTGATTTTTCAGCGAACCCAGATTATGCGCTACACCAGCGCCTGCATATGCGGCGTTAGTGGGGAAGTGGAGTAGTTGGAGCCGTGTATGATACTAGAGTGGCGCTGAGGGCGCGTTTGGTGGTCGTTCCGGTTGCCCTATGAGACTGAACCTGGTTTCGACAGGTGTTTTGCACTCATTCGCCTACCTCTCGCTTATCACCGATTTATGTTTCATTTCATTGGACTATTGTTAGTTTTTCCGCCAAAACTCAAAATGTTTTCTGACATCTGACTAGAACACGGCTCCTGTCAATGAGCAAGGATTGAGTGTCTACAAGTGCAAGGAGTGGTAGTGTTCAATGGCTTTTGGTCTAGAACCAGATGAGCATGAAAAAAGGAACGTGAGTTTCCTGATATTCCCGCCGCTAATCATTCTGTCTCTCTTACCCACCCAAAGCGTCCCTCCGATGACATTTCCATACGAGCGCTTACTAAACTAAACTGTCACTGGCGCCGATAATACATTCATCTACCAGTACTACTATCAACTACTGTCGACTACTATGGTCCGCCACTGGACTCCAATGGACTCTCCAATGGACTCTTCAACGGACTCCTATGGACTCTTCTCGGACTCACTCTGATCAACGCTGTATTCCACTATTCCACGCTCTAGTCGTAATCCCGCACATGGATGAGAGGCCGGTAGACGGGCCGCCACATCTGAGTCTCGACCCAGGCGAGACACTCGTCAAAGTTGTCGGGAATCTGCACATGTTCCTTGGTGCCGGGCTTGAGCTCTTCCTCGACAGTGGCTAGGCCCTCAGCCTTGGCCTGAAGAACCACGGCAGTGGCCACCCGGGCCGAAATGATCTGGATGAGAGCTACGTCGGGAAGTACTCCCTCGTCGTGGTTCTTGAGAATGGGGGCCTGTTCGGCGAGGCACTCGATGGCAGCAGCAATCATGGTGTTGGTGATGAGCTTTGATCGAGACAGAATGGCTCCCAGCCCGATTCCGGGGAAAACAAAGCAGTTATTGTTCTCAGACGTCTCCTTGCCGTTGACTGGGTCAAAGGGCGAGCCGGTGGCAACCAGAGCCTTGCCGTCGGTCCACTTGTACAGATCTGCAGGGACAGCCTCATGAAGACGTGTGGGGTTGGAAAGAGGGAGAATGATGGGTCGAGGGGTGTGTTTAAGCATCTCCTTGACAACCTTCTCGTTAAAGGCGCCGGGCTGAGTGGAACATCCAATGAGAATATGGGGCTTGACGGCAGCAACCACGTGCTCCAGAGTCTTGGTGTCCACTCCCTCGTAATTGGCCTTGTCCTTGGCAAACGGCTTCTGCACGTCGCTCATCTGCTCGTCGGTAAGTGCGGTGGTCAGTAGACCCGGTCGGTCCATGAGAAAGATGTTTTGTCGCGCAGTCTTGTCGTCGAGACCCTGGGCAACCAGGTTATCATAGACCTGTTCAGCAATACCCATGCCGGCCGAACCAGCTCCGTACACGAGAATTCGAGTATCTGTGATATTTTTGCCCAGCACCTTGAGAGCGGCCGTGATGGAGGCCAGAGTGACGGCTCCAGTGCCCTGGATGTCGTCGTTGAAGCAGGGGATCTCCGGTCGATACTTGTCGAGGATCTTGTGTGCGTTAGCGAGCCCAAAGTCCTCGAAATGGATCACCGCCTTGGGATACAGCCTTCGGGCAGACTGCACAAAGTTGTCGATGAAGTCGTCGTACTGCTTTCCTCGCACTCGGGGCATTCGTCGGCCGAGATACAGGGGGTCGTGCAGCAGCTCCTGGTTGTTGGTTCCCGTATCCAGAACCACAGGAATGACTCGTGAGGGGTTGACTCCAGCACATAGAGTCATGAGAGCCAGCTTGGCGATGGAAATACCAATACCGCCCACTCCTTGGTCTCCAATTCCGAGAATACCCTCGGAGTCAGTCACGACAATGTAGTCAATGTCGTCATGGTCTCCAAACGCTCCCAGACGCTCCTCCACGTCGTAGGGACTGGTGATGTCGAGGAAGCAGCCTTCGGGCCGCCGGAACAGCCGCGAGTACTGTTCAATGGCTTCTCCCTGAGTCGGTGTATAGATGATGGGGAAGACCTCCTTAACGTGCTTGAGCAGCAGGGCGTAGTAGAGCACCTCGTTTTGGAACTTGAGCGAGGTGCAGAACCCGTTTTTGGCTAAGGGAGTGCCACACTTTTTGAATTGTTGGTATGCTCGGTCGACCTGTTCCTCCAGGGTGGCTTCGGCAGAGGGCAGAAGACCACTGAGTCCGAATTCCCGTCGCTCGTTGAGGGGGAATCCCGAGCCCTTGTTGAGATGCGGCAGGTTGAGAAGACGAATGCCGTCGAAGCCCACGTAGATGGGGCCCTCAACCGACAGACGGGTTGTGGGCGCCTTTCGGTGGCCGATTTCCCGCGTGCCCTTGACGTAGGACGAGTATTCGAAGCTGGAGGGGCTGGAGGAGGACATGTTTCGGGCCGCAGCGGTGGGCCCAAGCGCCGCCCTGACGCTGGTCTGTGTGGGTCGCATGGTTCGTAGTCGTAACATTGCGAATATCAGCGTGTACAGGAGTACTTGTATACTGGAAGCAGTATCTTGGCAGGAATTTAAATCGCCCCCTTAAGAGTTCGACAACACTCACAACCTCTCAACCTAGATTGGCTATCAACCTTGCGGGATTATGCAGCGCGACAGGGAGCATAAACGGGGTGTTATGGGGGCTGAAAACGGCTGGAAAAGACATAAATCGGACAATTGGCGGCCAGAAAATGTTGCGGGGAAAAAACCGCCCCGAAAACCGCCCTGCTCGTCCAATTGACCGCATCTTCTGTCCCCACTGACGCCTTCCATCCTGCAGGCCAAGACAACGACATGCACGCACGTGGAACAGGCAGACCTAAAATGAGGGTTGTAGGATATTAAAGCTAGTGATTTACGACCAAGAAACATGTAGAGTACGAGTATAGTACGTAGAACAATGATGCTCCAAATAGAGAGAAGATGGCATGTCACTTGGTACGGCCATGGAATGCACGCATTTCCTCAATATGGTTAGTTTTTAACATTGACAGCACTAGTCATGCACCATATCATATCAGCCCACATGGTGAGACACACATCGCATGCACAGGTCAGGTTCTGGGAGGTGATGAATAAATAATAATACAATAAATAAGAAAAATGCAACTAAATGAATCTGCGCTGGATTTCCTCCAAATCCCCCTGTAGCTCCTTATGTCGTTTGATGTTGCGAGAAACAATGTTCTTGATGCTCAAGGTCAGCTCGTGCTCATGGACCTGGTAGAAGCCGCCAAGCTCGGAGGCCAAGGTGATCTGGGCGTTCTTGGTCTCCATCGACAGTCGTCTGATTTCGTTCTCCGTGATGTGGATACGGTTTTTGATCAGCCGTATCTCCTTCTCTCTGTCATGGAAAAAGTCGCGGAACGTTTTCTTCTCAGAAAGAGCCACCGCATCGGCCTGGAGCTTCACCAACAGCATTTGCTGGAGTCTCAAATGCGAGATTTGAGCTAAAGGATGGGCCAAAGCCAGAGTAGTGGCGTCAGCCATGTTCTGAAGCGACTCAATGTAGCAAGAGAAGACAAACGGCGACGAGTTGTTGATTCGGAAGGTGTCCCCAAGCGTAACCATGGCCGACGACAGATTGGCAATAATGTTCTCTCTGGGAGAGGTTCCGGGGATCTCCTTGAGCTCATCCACAGTCTCCTTCATCAACATCCAAGACTTGCAGTAATCCCTATGGGCATTGCACAATTTGACGCTGGCCTGATGAAGGTTCATGGTAGCCTTTCTCATGAGATCCACCTGTTGCAGCGCATGGCTCACAAACCCTTCAATTTCGTCCATCTCCGGCTCCCCAAGAATAATGTACTCCTCCAGATCCTTCTCCTTCTTGTTTTCGAGCTTCTTGGTCGTGCGCTCCGCCAGATGCGTGTGGCTAATGTCCTGCACAAGAAGCCACTCCCACAGAAGCTCATGGTTGCTGAAGGTCGGGTGCAATAAAAGCGTTCTGAGGAATAGGTTCAGCCGCAGGTGCATGGCATGAAGAATCTCACGAGACGGCCGGTGCGGAATTGCAAAAGGGTTGGTGGGCGTCATGAGAGCAGGGAACCACGAAAGGGGCTGCTCATGTGCAAGCCACTTTTGCAGAAACACAAAGTCGCTGTAAGGACGTCTCACAGCAGACAATTTCCCATCCTGCCGAGTTTTGATAACAAAACACAGCTCGCCATCCGCAATCACAGACCGTAGAATCTCGCAGTATTTGTCGGTTTCTCCCAGATTGGGCTGCAACGACATGTAGCACTCGTCCAAAAAATCGGCAGTGCGCCGGTCGCGTGCAATGTCAAACACATTCATGCCCTTGTTGTCTGTGGGTGCAAAGTCGATACGAGGGTCTTTGCACAGCACCTCAATCGCCTTCAACCGTGCATATTTGGCATGAGCCATGAGTGCCGTCATACCTCGCTTGTTGGGTTGATTGACGTTCACCAGCACATCAGGATGGTTCAACAGCGTGCTGAGAACCTTCTCGTCACTCACAGTATGCAGAAGAGTGTTTCCCTTGGCGTCGGTATGGACTCTCAAATCAACCATACCAGTGGCATCTAGGCACGTCTTGAGAGCGTTCTTGAACAAAGCATGATAATCGGGGTTATCGTAAGATCTGCACAATGAAGAAAGAGGCGTCTGACCCTGGTTATCACGCGCCGTCCAGTTGATGAGGCTTCCAACCTGCTGTTGCAGATACAGAGAATGGAAAAAGTAGTGTCCCACGGACCGTCCATACTCATCACCAACAGACAAGTAGTGAGCCAGATCAGCACAGTCTCTAACTCTGTCAAGGACAAGCTTGATGATGTCTTCATTCTCGGTTCTCAATGCAGACACCAGGAGAGTGCTTCCTTGAACCGATCTATCGGCAAGTATATCTTCTTGGGTGTATCCAAAATGGTCCAAAAGACAAGTCAGAGAGCTCTGTTGATTAGAAGATACAGCGCACATGAGCGCACTTTCTCCAGCAGGGTTCGTGGCTGCAAACACCGTCTTCCAATCAGCATCGTCTCGTTGTAGACCGGATTTCATAGAAGGACGCTCAAAGTCAAATTCTGTGAGATCGCCCTTTTCAACCCGTTCAAAGAACCATCTGTTGGCCTCAGAAATCGCCTCGAGCTGCTCTCTGTTCTCGCCAATGTGGTACATGACAGCTTCGAGAGTACTAAGCATGTATCCCAGCTTTCCAGAGTCCACGGCGTTGGACGAGAAGGACCGAATGTAATAAATAGTCGAGTTTAGATGCGAAATGTTTGCCCGTGCAACCACCACTAGAAGTAGGGAGACCAGAACGTCAGCATTGACCTGAATCGAGTCATCTGTTAGCGTATCAATACACTTCATGAGAGTGTTTTCTAAGAATCGACAATTGCATGGCAACGACTCGTTTGTAGAAGTGTTGGCCAGGGTCTGAAGAACGTTGGCAGCAGCCACAACCTTGGCTTCCCAGTGCTTTTCATTCTCCGGAAGATCAACTTGATTCAAAGAGAGATACTTAATGCTCTCCACAGCCTGGTCAAGAGGTCCATCCTCATTGGTTCGCAAGGCGATCAATGCATTCCACAGCTTTCGCGACAGCTGGCTCTCCACGTACTCGTCAATCTTCTTTTCCAATTGAGTTTCTGTCAGTCGTTGTTCCTCGATAATCCTTCTCACCATCAGCGGGTCTATTGCCTGGACGTACTCAATAGCTCTGTCTGTGGCTCGTTCAAATTCGAGATCCAGCTCCTCCGTGTTGGCTGCCGTGCTGGTGTAGTTATCGAACGTGGTTGCCAGTAGTCGCGAGAGCTGTCTTCCTACGTTTGGGTAGATCAGCAGAATGTCCTCAAAGCTGGGTCCATCGTACTGATTCTGGTCTATTTCTTTGGGCGCTTCGGGCAGCGGTTTCTCCGTCAGATACCCGGAGATCTCGTAGACCAGAAAGTTCTGGAAGCAGGTTCGGGGCAGGTACCAGCACACTGGCGTGTAGACGTACTGGTCGACGATGTTCACGGTGACGTTATTTTTGTAGCCACGGTAGGTCATAACCTGATCGTTTTTGAAGATCACCGTGCGGCCGTTGGCCGACGCAAAGTATCGCGCTCTCTGGTTTTCTCCCGTGTGCGAGATGCGAATCACATGCGAAAATACCGCTTCCGGCGTCAGTTCCGCGTCGCAGTGGTCGTCCAGCGATATTTGCGGCACCAGAATGGCGTAGTTGGAGTGCGCCAGCTGCGCCACCTGGTCTCGAAACTTCTGCGATGGGTTGGGGTGGTTGAATAAAAACGAGAGTAATGGGTTCATTGCAGACATGAGGGGGTCGGTGTAGGTGGTGAGTGGTCGTTGCTCGTAAGTCGCTTTGTTTCTGCTGTCTGTGTCGAGGTTTGTGTCTGTTCTCTCGTCGTATCTCGTCTGCTCTTTTTCAGTATCGCTCTGCGTGTAGATCGGTGCTGGTTTACGTCTTTTTCTACAACACAGCACATCGCCACCACCGGAGTATCATGCATGTTGGGAGTTTAATTGCGACTAACAAGCACGATACTGTAGTGTTAATAAGACGACTAAACAAAGTCGACGAAAAGAGAGACTCGATACTGCGAGTTGTACCACCACAACATGTCTTTGCGAGCAGCATTCTTCCCCGGACAGGGACTGCAGAGACCCCGAATGCTGCAGAAACTGTGGCAACAATCGGCCATAAGAGAAACGCTCAAACCGGCACTGGATCAGCTGAAGACCGAGGTCCAGGAGGTGCTACTGGGCAACAGCAGTCTGGGCGAAGACGAACAAATGAAGCTGATTACACAGACACAAAACGCCCAGCCGGGGATCCTTCTCTCGTCTTACGCCAGCTTCCTAGCCAATCAGGGCGCCAGCAAAAACTACTCCCATCTGCTGGGCCACTCCCTCGGAGAGTACTCGGCTCTGGTGTGTGGAGGCTACCTGACTCTCGAGCAGGGAGTGCAATTGGTCCAGAAGCGGGGCTACTACATGCAACGAGCCAACGACGAGAGTGGCAAGGAAACAGCCATGGTAGCATTGTTGTTGCATCGCACGGTTGACACCAACCGGTTGGTCCAAGCCTGCGAGGGCTGGAACGGAGCCAATGTGGCCAATATCAACAGCAGCGGCCAGGTGGTTCTCAGTGGCGAACGGTCCGCCATCAACGAGCTAGTTGCGCATCTCAAAGCCTCCAAACTGCGGGTTCTGAAGGCAATCCCCCTGAACGTTTCAGCGCCGTTCCATTCCGCCATCATGGCTCCGGTGGTGTCCGAGCTCGATGCGGTTTGTCAGCAGCTCAAGATCCGTCCCGATTTCAGCGCTGACAAGCCGCAGGTGGTATCCAACGCCTCGGGCAAGCCGTTCGGCTCTGCCGACGAGATGTACGAGTCCATGATCGGGTCTCCAGTGCATACAGTCAATTGGCTGGCTAGTGTGGAATACCTAAAACACGTCGGAGTGGTAGAATCGGACGGCTACGGTCCTGGATGTGTCGACATTGGCAAGATGGTGCTGCCAGGAGAGAGATATGACTAAATGGTCTGTCTGGTGAGCAGCTCAGGTGGCCCAAACGTCTCACGTAAGCAGAACCTACTACTGGTTCAGCCGTGAGACATCAGATGACGTTTACCAACGAACGCCGTTGAAACCGTGCTTTGTGTATATCATGTGTGCTCTATAATAGGATTTCGGTTGGAGCGATAACGGAGTTTGGACACCAGAGTTCGCGCATTGCACGATACACCAACGTTTTCACATTATCATGTAAAAAGTGTACATACATACTTTCACAAGATGGTCCAAGTACGATGTAGTGTTGTGCGACGGGTGTGTCTGTGTAATATGTTTGTCCAAATATATATAGGTCGTCAGTAGCCCAAGTTTCTGTTTCCCGACTCTATTTCCTGTCTGGTAGGCTCCTCACCTCCCCGTCACCTCCTCACCACCTCCTGACGTCATGATCGAGACGCTTATCGCCAGTAAAGCCGAACCGAACCGAATCCCCACAATACCCCACAGTGTGCATATCAAACCTACCGGTTGTTGCTCTCTCCAGCCTTACTAAGAAGGAGGCGACGTGGCAGTGGCTCGCGGGAGGATCGGCGGGAAACTCCGGGATATCCGTCGAGAGTTTACACGTGAATGGGCAGCGCAATCCGTTGACGACGATACGACTGGCAAAGTAGCGACGATACCTGCCAGACAGGTGACATGTGCAGGCCGCACTAACAAGGAAACGGGCGCTGGGGGGGCGGGCTTCTAGACTTTGCCCTTGAACAGGAATCTAGTGGGGGCTTGTCTTTCCGCCAATGGGGGAGCGCCTGTTGAGCGACCGTGCATGCTGGAACGCCAAGTGTATGTACAGCTGGTGGTCTCGCAGCGGTATGTGACGGGACTTACATCTCTCGTTTTTTCATGACCACGTTTTCACAGGCTCGGAGGTACGTTAAAGTTTTGAAGGCTGCATCTGAACCGAGGTATGGGGGAGTTTGAAGAGCAACAGTGTTGGGGCTGAGGGGGCCAAGATCGGGGCAAGCAAAGGTCTTAGATCAATTGTGGGGATCCCAAAGGGCCCGTTACCGCCTTCTTCCACCCAATTCGGGTCCCAATTGATCCACTACTGGCTTGCCCAAGTTACCCCAGAAATGCCGCCCCGGATTTCTCCAAAAACCTAATAAGCTTCATGGAACTTGGTGGAAGTGACTTTCTACAGAGTGGAGAGAACCGTGGACACGTGGCAATGGCGCTGACCGTGTCCCCGAGCCGAATCGACGTGAGGGGAGAACGGAGTATCTGCGGTCATGTGACCTTCCAGAGCGGCGTCGCCAGTGTGCACGCGGTGACCCCCAGTTTGGGTCTCTGTCACACGCATACTACCTCGGCTCTCCACATGCTGAACTTTATCTTTCGTGGGGATCATACCGAAAGTTGCAACTACCAGGTGTATATAAAGCCTGGTAGACTCCCCCCACTTTGGACCTCATCCAACCAAGACACACAAAAATGGACCGACTTAACAACCTCGCCACCCAGCTCGAGCAGAACCCCGCCAAGGGCCTCGACGCTATCACCTCCAAGAACCCCGATGACGTTGTCATCACCGCCGCCTACCGAACTGCCCACACCAAGGGAGGCAAGGGTCTGTTCAAGGACACCTCTTCTTCCGAGCTGCTCGCCTCTCTGCTGGAGGGCCTCGTCAAGGAGTCCAAGATCGACCCCAAGCTCATCGGTGATGTCGTCTGCGGAAACGTTCTCGCTGCCGGTGCCGGTGCCACTGAGCACCGAGCTGCCTGCCTTGTTGCCGGCATCCCCGAGACCGTTCCCTTCGTCGCTCTCAACCGACAGTGCTCCTCTGGTCTGATGGCCGTCAACGACGTTGCCAACAAGATCCGAGCCGGCCAGATTGACATTGGTATCGGCTGTGGTGTCGAGTCCATGTCCAACCAGTACGGTCCCAACTCCGTCACCCCCTTCTCCAACAAGTTCCAGAACAACGAGGAGGCTAAGAAGTGCCTGATCCCCATGGGTATCACTTCCGAGAACGTTGCCGCCAAGTACAACGTGTCCCGAAAGGCCCAGGACGCCTTTGCTGCCAAGTCCTACGAGAAGGCCGCCGCTGCCCAGGCCGCCGGCAAGTTCGACCAGGAGATCCTCCCCATCAAGACCACTGTTCTCGATGATGATGACAACGAGAAGGAGGTTACCGTCAACAAGGACGACGGTATCCGACCTGGTGTCACCGCCGAGAAGCTCGGCAAGCTCAAGCCTGCTTTCTCCGCCGAGGGAACCACCCACGCTGGTAACGCCTCTCAGATCTCCGACGGTGCCGGAGCCGTTCTCCTCATGCGACGATCTGTTGCCGAGAAGCTTGGCCAGCCCATCCTTGCCAAGTTTGTCCACTGCAAGACCGTCGGTGTTCCCCCCGAGCTCATGGGAATTGGCCCCGCTTACGCCATTCCTGCTGTCCTTGAGGACCTTGGTCTGACCGTCAACGACGTTGACGTTTTCGAGATCAACGAGGCTTTCGCTTCCCAGGCTCTGTTCTCCATCCAGCATTGTGGAATCGACGAGTCCAAGGTCAACCCCCGAGGTGGTGCCATTGCTATTGGCCACCCTCTGGGAGCCACCGGTGCTCGACAGTTTGCCACTCTGCTCTCCGAGCTTAAGGAGTCTGGCAAGAAGGTCGGTGTCACCTCCATGTGCATTGGTACCGGTATGGGTGCCGCTTCTCTGGTTGTTGCCGAGTAAATGTACATACAAGATTATTTATAGAAATGAATCGCGATCGAACAAAGAGTACGAGTGTACGAGTAGGGGATGATGATAAAAGTGGAAGAAGTTCCGCATCTTTGGATTTATCAACGTGTAGGACGATACTTCCTGTAAAAATGCAATGTCTTTACCATAGGTTCTGCTGTAGATACTTGTACAGTTGCAGACCAGTTGGAGTATAGAATGGTACACTTACCAAAAAGTGTTGATGGTTGTAACTACGATACGGGATCCCCGCTGATATGCCTAAGGAACAATCAAAGAGGAAGATATTAATTCAGAATGCTAGTATACAGTTAGGGATGGTGAGTGTTGGGTGATGCAGGGGAGGTTGTCGAGCGGTTCACTTGAGTGCGTCCCGCTGTTTCATCAAGTGCATTTCAAGAATCCCGTTGGCCATGTGCATTTTGACCTTTTGCGGGTCGATTTTGACCGTTGGCGGAAACCGCACCGTTCTCTGGAAGGAGCCGTTGTGTCGTTCTCCCACCATGAGACAGTCGGACAGATGTGCAAAGGGGTTGGTGTAGTGGCCACTGATGGTCAGGCTGTTGGAGTCTGCGTCGTAGGCGGTTTCCAGGTCCGCCGACCGCACCGCCGGCAGACTTGTCACCACAATGTACATGTTTCCCAGGTCGTAGATGTCGACTGGTGGCGCGAATGGGTCAGTATGGGAGTGTGGGAGAGGAGTAGCTGGTGGCGAGTGGGCCAGGTCTGTTTCGGCATAGTCGGGCATTACAAAGGACATGGGGAGGGCGACGGGAGGCTTTTTGAGGAGTTGAAGAAGAGCTGGGGAAGAAATCAAGTGTCAAGCTTGAAAAAATCGGCTTTTCCATCTCAATTAGTTGCCTACATCGAGCCCATCAGAGTTCATGCACATGCAATGACCTCACAAGACACTGGCATAATTATGGCAGGGCTAATTTTAGCACTCCTCTGACAAAGCCGATGGGCGATGATAAACGCTGTCCACCATCTCGTGATCTTGCGGTTCCACTCCAGGGTATGACCAATCACGGCTGTGTTGCCGTTTCAGTGGGTGGCGACAGGGTGGCAAAGTGACGGTGGCAGTGCTTCACGTGACCTGGTCATACAGAACCGATCGGCCTTTCCCGATGGGCGGATAAATTGTTCCGACGCTATGCCGTATCCGAGATTCGTCGACATTTGCTATGTTATTTTCTGCTCAATTTTGAGATCGACTTTTGGGTCTATTTCGTCGAGAAGATTCCAGAAGGTGGAGGGGCAGTGCAGATGCAGATGCAGTCTGCCATCTAGGGTGATTAGGAGTAGTATCCATGGTGGTGGTATCAGTATCAGGGCTTTAGATGTTGTTTCGCTGCCTATTTAATATCATTTTTGTCATTCGCCAGAGTTGATTGCAAGTTTTTTGAGTAATTTCGAGTAATTGTAAGTAAAATCCAAATAAAAATCCAAGTAAATTGCAAGTAATTTCGAGTAATTTTCGGGTAATTTTCTGGTGATTTTCGAGTAATTGTAAGTAAAATCCAAATATAAATCCAAAGTCATCAAGTAATAACGAGTAACAATAACAAACAAGGAAAATCCATAAAAATCCAAATAAAAATCCAAAGTCATCAAGTAATAACGAGTCACAACAAACAAGGAAAATCAAAGAAAAATCAAAGAAAAATCCACAAATAACCCCCAAAATACAACTACCTGTAACCCCCCAAATATCATTATTATTATCATTATAACCCCATCTGTTTACACAAATTGCACTAGTGCGGCAACCAAAATAAACTCCACCACCGCCTCACTAATATCAACTCTATATGATGACTAATCAACCCGGCCAAAGCCCAGATCCACTCTTTTTTCAGCCCCATCTTCGAAAACACGGTCCAAGCCACAACGGCCGTCTTGTATTCCCCCACAAACACGAACTTCACGCGTGCAAATCTCCATCCGGTGCCGATCATGCGGGGTCGTCTCCCGGGCAACCCTCTGGATGCACCTCACCACCTGTACAGGCTGCACTAAGATTTGAGTCCAAAATTCAGGGGCTTTTGAAAAGACAGTGTCCTATACTGCTTTTACACGCGCGATCTACGATGGAACGAAAAGCTAGCGCCGCCAGCAGTGTTTTTTCGACCGCCAGCAGAGGAGGAGGGGGGATGTCGTCGCCGGACGTGGCCCAGAGCGGCGGGTCTGGAGCCAGTGGAGCTGACACCACTCCTGATTCGGAGGCGCCTGATCAGCCCGAACCATGCTTCATTGGAATCAACATGCCCAGTGCCGACGGCCACTCGTCGCAGCTCATTGTCGACTGTGCGCTGGAGCAGGGCTACGACATGATCACCGCCACCATCACCAACACCCATTACCGAACCAAGGTGGAGCAGAGCATCACTGCCGGACAGCTGACTGTGCCTCCCCCGTCTCTGGACGATGTGACCATCATGCCGGGAGGCTCGCATGTACACTCGACGGTGGTTCTGGCCAGCGCATGGATCGAGCTGGACGCCAAAAACGAAGCCACCGCCGCAATGTCTCTCCAGGTGCTCAAGCATGAGCTGGCCTACGCCTCCTACTGTGGAGTGGCCTTTGCCATCATTCCGGGCCCCAAGAGCCGCAAAAACGTGGCCACCTACGCCCATGCCGTCGCAGCCGCCCTCAGACACTCTCCCTGCATCCAGGTGGCCATTCATCTGCCATTTGCCGAGGCTGACGCAACCCAGAGTAGCCCCCATCTAGGCGGACATGCTCGAAAACCGTCGCAGATGTCAGATCCACTATCCATATGGGAAGTCTGGCACTCAGTGCGCACCATGGCCGGCTATCCGTCATCCTTATCGGTGGCTCTACAGCTCCCCAGAGCTCTACCTCCGCTACACGTGATAGATAGATGGATGGCAGAACCCATCTCTTTCGTCTGCGTGTCAGCAGGCTCCTTTATTCCCAACCCCAAGGGCTACCCAGTGTTCAGTAAGTCGCTACAACAACTTTTGCTACGATGTCTCAAGCTCAAACCTCTGACTTTGCTCCAGGAAGACGCGATGGCAGCTGAAAAGTTCCGAGGAGGGGAACAGGCCTTTCTCATATACCTGAGATATATTTACGCGCGTCGACCGAGTCCGTCGGCACTCGAAAAGTTCTCAGACGGATACCACGACTTTCTGCAGGCGCCTCTGCAACCTCTCGCAGACAATCTCGAAAATGGCACATACGAGGCGTTTGAACAGGACCCAGTCAAATACACGCTGTACGAGGAGGCGATAGGGAAGGCCCTAGTACATCTTGTGCGAGAAAAGAAGAGCGCAACAGGCACTTTTATGGTTTGTGTGGCTGGTGCCGGAAGAGGTCCCCTGGTCGACCGTACTATTGCTGCTGCCACGACTACAAAGACGCAGGTGAAGATTGTAGCAGTGGAGAAGAACCCTGCAGCCTATGTTCAGCTCATGCAACGCAACAACGACGTCTGGAACGCCCAGGGTCACCGTGTGGAAGTGATCATGTCCGACATGCGCACCTACGAAAGCCGGTCCGAGCAATTCTTTGACCTCATCATTTCGGAGCTTCTTGGCTCGTTTGGAGACAATGAACTCTCTCCCGAGTCCCTCGATCCCATCCAGAGACTCTTGCATCCCACCAGAGGCATAATGATCCCTCAGTCATACACTGCATTTGCTGCTCCAGCATTGTCTCCGAAACTGTACAACTCTGTGCTCTCTGGTGGTCCCACACCCGCCCAGGGCCCTCAACAGGGATCTGGAGGCACTACGAGTTCGCCCAATAACTCTTTCAATACCCCCTACGTGGTTATGCTCAAGCAGGTGGATATTTTGGCACAAGCCAAACCTCTGTGGTCGTTTGCACACCCCGGAAACCCTGCTGCGTTCAGCAAAGAAAATATCCACAATACGCGTTTCTCGAAGACATCGTTCGAGATCCCAGCCAAGGCATGTGTGCATGGAATTGCTGGCTACTTTGAGGCTGTTCTCTTCCAGGACGTGTCCCTGTCTACTGTTCCGCATACCAGACACAAGTCTCCAGACATGTTGTCGTGGTTCCCCATTTGGTTTCCGTTGAAGACTCCGATGAACGTGCCCGATCATTCTGAAGCTGACCTTTGCTTCTGGCGAAAGACCGACGGAAAGGTCGTGTGGTACGAGTGGGCGGCAGAGACGTTCTTCAAGCCGCTCCAGAGCGGCCCTCGAATGCGACTGTCATGCTCTGAGATACATAATGTGGGGAGGGAGAGTGTCATGAGACTGTAGACAGATGCTGACCGCGTAGCTGGAGGTGTCTGTCTTTCGGGTACACTTGTAGTCTCGCCCGATAGTATGTGCGTATCTTCAACGTGCTGAGAAAGCGACATAACAGAATGCATTGATGAATCATGAAGGATGAGTGATCCGAAGTCAGCGATGACTCGGATTTAGATGACGTGACATACACAACTGACACTAAGTAGAGGCGAATACGACAGTGACTGGAGCAGGTTGTCTCTGTCTACTGTGGCAAGTTCCGAGATCCTCACTGGCTACGATGGTACCTCGAACAGGTCACCTGTCGCCGAAAAACTATGGGACACGTCGCCGAAACTATGGACACTTGTCGCCGAAAACTATGGACACTGGTCGCCGAAACTACGGCCATTTTCTCTTTCTCTCTATATATTTAGTTGTCGTATCTTTAGAGTGAATGGATTGAAAACTACAGTGCGGATGAAGAGGCAACCGGCCGCGACCCGAAGGCTCTTGTAGGAATTTCTGTGACTCTAGATGACCCTGCGACCGTCCATATCGCCACAAGAGCTTTTTGAACAGAGCCTGTTAATGACCATACTTCCATAGTCCAGATACTGACTGGTATGGGTCTGCCGGCAGACATTGTCGCATCCGAAGAGCCGAGAAGTGATGTTCGCCAGCAGGAAATGTCTTGTTTGGGAATAATGCTTTCAGGAGTATCCGCTCGAAGTTCCGACTCGACAACTGTGTAGCTGGCGACTCGGCACGTATTTCTCCACATGGTTCATCTTGCTCCTCCGGCTCTGGGGACTCTTGGTCTTCAGGTTGTCGGGCTTGTCTGAGTCGGCTGATACCCTGGCTCCCTCTATAGTCCAATGGTGCTGGCTGTCAGTGTCGCAACGGTTCTTAGTTTCGTACTTGTCTTACAAGTAGTAGTTTCTGCGATGGAATCGCTCTTTGCAGTCCTACAAAAGTATGTAAGAGTACTCTGGCCAAAAACGAGTACTGACAGCTGCTCATCAATGGATTGGTATCATTTGACTGTCCTTGACAAGAAGATTCACAGTATCAACGCACGATTCACGGTATCCAAGACAATTCCAACAGATCAGTCATGTTATGCACAAGTACCACTAGTAGACATCTACCTTTGAGTCTTGGCCAATAAACTGAAGAAAGCAGTTATTCAACTCGTCATACCATTGCCGTAACACCTCAACGATCAGAGCCAGCTATCCCTCTTGACCATGCGGTAGGTCTGAACGGAGAAGACGTTGAGAAGTCCTTTGCTGCTCGTCCATGGGGATGAATGGTGCTGGCCATCGTCAGAGTTCAAGATAAAAAGGCGAGGACACACCCTGTCGGTATCTGATGGTAAGTTGGGACGTCAGATCCATATCTTTTTGCCGAAAGGTGCAACTGCGACTGGCCCGACACGTTGGCGGACATCTCTTTTGTTGCAACTAGCGGTGTATGTAGAAACGGAATTACTAAAAGTTGGAGTCATACCAGGGTGAGTTGAAAAGGCTCCAACTTTTGGAAATCCCGTTTCTTCAAAATTGACCTATACCTGAAGGTATCTCCAGTTGGTTAGATGCGTCGGTCGCATACTTGGATATACGCCGATGTGCTTCACAGCCCACACTCCCTGCGATGGCTTCTCACGAGTCCTGAAGCACAGTCAGAAGAACTTGCAGCTACTCTGGCTTGTGGCTGTCAAGATTGGTTGTAGGTGCGTCCAGAGATTCCAAACCACTCAGCCAGCGCAAGTCGCAGCCAGTACCCTCTGATCAGCCTCACAACGCTCTCCCATGTCCAGTTCCGCGTCTCTCCTGATATACGACCTGTTTTTCGCCGCTCCAGGCCAGTCCTCGTCTGATCGATTCGAATTGTGTCGATATCTGTTCCAGAATAACAGAAGATCAGCGTGACCCATAACATGACAGTCAGTCTGGATGACCAACTCAGGGGGCCACAAGTTGTTATCCGACATGTCATTCGACATCTCAGTCAACAGCCAACAACCGCCGGCCTCTGCTCATCGTACTAATACCGTAGTATGTACTGGTATTGTGCGAGTACAAGGCTTGCAAGAAATTAATGATGGACTCAGTGTTGGTTCGGAGAGAGTCACGTGACTCCCATTTGCATTTCCACTCGATGACTAATCTGAATGACCGACGACCGCGACGGTTCCCACTGAGTCCTCATCACCATCCTGAGATGAGGGATCCTTTTATTTATTTATTTTTCTCGCATTTTCCTCATTTTTCTCCTTTTGTTTTTGTTTTATTTTATTTTTATTCAATTCAATTCCAATTCAATTCAATTCTTAAATTCAATTCAATTCAATTCAATTTAATTTAATTTAATTTAATTTAATTTTAATTTAATTTTTTCCCCCATACGCGGTTGTCGATAACCGGTGGGGAAGCAGAGTTTAATTGTGCGGCCAAAATGTTTATAATAGGCTCTGGTGATGAGCAGGCTAATGTCTCGACTGACTATACGACCAGGCCACCGAATCGTTTATCGCCACCAAATCGTTTATCGCCACCAAATCGTTTCTCGACTCTTTTCCACACTTTCCGCTTCCATGTCACGACACCCTAGCCTCAAGGAGCTCGAGAAGGAGCGACCGGCATTCGTAGATCGACCGGGATTCACCTTCACAAACACGCCCAACACGGAGTGGCAGTTTGGAGATGGAGCCAACTCGCAGGATGACGGGTGGAAGAAACACAAAAAGGTGAGCTTCAGTCCCACGGCCGAGGGCCGGCCGCCCATGTTCAATTACAAGCTGCTGATTGGCGCCGTGACCCCCCGGCCCATTGCGTTTCTGTCCACAGTGAGCAAGGACGGAGTGCGGAACCTAGCGCCCTTCTCCTTCTTCAACATGGTGTCGTCAGACCCGCCCGTGTTCGCCATTGGCATGACCCGAACCCCCAACGGCCACAAAGACAGCTGCCAAAACCTGCTCGACACCAAGGAGGCCACCATCAACATCATCAGTGAGTGGTTCGTTGAAGCGGCCAACTCGTGTGCCATTGCCGCGCCCTCCGACGTGGATGAGTGGCTGGTGAGCGGTCTCACCCCCGTGGAGTCTGAAATTGTCAAGCCTGCTCACGTGGCCGAGTCGTGTTTCTCCGTGGAGGTGAAGCTTCTGCATCATTACGATCTGTACTCGGTCGCTGATCCCAACAAGCATACCAACACCACGGTTCTGGTGCAGGCGGTCCAGTTCCACGCCCGCGAGGACGTGATCAACGAGGATCTCAACTTTCTCGACGTGACCAAGATCAAGGCCGTGTCTCGACTCGGAGGCATTTCTTACGGCCGAACCACCGAGGGCTACGAACTGCCTCGAATGGTCCACGCCGACGAGAAGGACAAGGACGAATACAAGAAGGCCGTCCACAGGGAGTAACTACAGATAGAGAATAGATAAGTTATTGCTTATGAACCGGAGAGACATAGTGAGCTGTGACAAAACAATCACAATCCCACCCAACGCATGTCCCTGAGGCATTTAGGAGCACAATGCAAGCGAACGCACGTCCCTGAGTCGTCCGGAAGGATTCCCCACGTGTTCTGGGCGTACTCTGGACGTATTCCCGTCGTTTAGAGTAGTACCTAAACCGCCGAGATATTCTCCTTTGGGTATGACAATGCGATATATGCTCATGTCCTCGTACATACATTGAAGAGATAGCGCCCACCTTGTGTTAATGCGTCTTGGACTCGATGTCTCAGCTTGACTATGCGCCATAGAGCTAAGAATTAGGCTGAAGTACAGCTGGTGTGGTACATTCTCAGTCAGGGGTGTTGAAGGTCCCATTGTGGAGCTTTTCAGAGACATTTGTCGACGTGATAGCAAGGTCCAGTTGATCCGACAAGTTCAAAAGGTTGCTTGACTTGGTCCATGACTTCATTCTATCAACTAGCCCGCCCTTGTACAAGTACCTGCTGGCGTGATAATGGACTTGGAAATTGCAGCTGGAACAATCGAGAGAAGGCTGCATTACTGTCTCAAACGTTGTCTTGTGCGCTGTGCAGTTCCCCCATGGAAGGTGCAGTCTCATATACGTTTCATTGTTACAAGTTATGCCGATCGGCTTGTCCAACCTGCATCATGGACAAGCACTAAGACAGTATTAAACCGTGCAGACATGTTTCACCCGCACAGTATCGTCTGCACAGCTGGTATTGCTTGTTTCACAATTGCTTTTTTCCTGTATGACTATCTTATTCCTATGTGCTCGTGTACATACAAGTACCGCGCTTGTACATACTGTAGTTTGACTCTGGTCACTCCTCCTTGTGCACAATCTGGTCCACGTTATCCCGGACCTCCTTGTCCTTGTTCTGCTTCTGCCACTCGGTTGCATCGTAGATCTTTTCCTCCACGGCGAGAATGCCGCATTCATCGAACATTCGCAGCACCTTCTCGGCATCTTCCACCGAGTAGTTGGCCAGAACCTTGTTGATTTCCTCCAGCTTGCCGGACTCGACCGCCTTCTGCATCTCAGGCGACAGCTCGCCAAAAACCTTCATGGCGTCCGCGTCATCCTGGGGCGGCTGGTTCACCACAATCTCCGTGTTGGGGTCGACGGCATGCAGCTGGATCTGCTCATTTTCCTCCTCGCTCTCCTTCTTGAGAATCTCGCACCGCGTCTTGACATGGTTGATGGTGAACGCCACGTCTTTCTTGAGCACCTCGAGAGCGGGGTGGCCCTGAGGTTGCAGGATCCGCTCAAAGAAGTTTCTGTAGCCGTTGGGGCCCAGCTGCGCACAGTACTGCAATAAAATGGCATTGTGAACCGTTCTCTCCATGTCGGCAGTCTTGCCGGCAAGTTGCAGTTGGAACCCCTCCATAACCAGCGCATCCTTCTCCTTCTCGGTGCAAATCTCGGGGTGTTTCGAAACAAACCGGTAGCACTCCTTGAGATCATCAGCGGGAATCTCGGCAAACTTGCGGGCAGCAGGAGACGGATCAGAATAGTCATCATCTGTGTCGTCAGAAGCCTTGGCCAGCGTGCTCTCAACAGGAGCGTCAGAAGAAGTCGACTGTCCAGGACTGTTGAGAGTCTCCATGGTGGTCTCGGTCTTCTTGGGCCGTTCCAGATCGGCCAGATCGTCTTCTCCAGCATCGGGCTCTGCAGTCTTGTTCAAAACTGTAGAGTTGTAGACATCGTGCACGTCCTCGGAGGTGATGTACTTTGCCTTTTCGTCGTAGAGCTCGGCTAGGCGCTCTCGGTGGCTCTTGTCGTGGTCCACCAGCTTGTCTCTATGTTCCTTCAGCTTGTCGTAGAAGGTGGCGCCGTTGTCGGTATCCACGTCGGGTTTGATCATGTCCAGAAGACTCTCCAGCATGTCGTCACAGTTCATCTGCTCCCCTTCTTTCTGGGGATTGGGCGCGGTGGGGGTATCTTTGGCCTTGAGACCCTCTTTGGACTTGACCAGCAGCTCCTCAATGGAGTCTTTGGCCAGCTGCGCCTGAGGCAGACTAAGCAGCTTGTCCAGACGCTCCACCAGCTCCACATCGATCTTCATGGTGAGCTCCAGCGACGCAATCTCCATCTTATTTCGATCTCTCTTCTCATGGATGTCTCGTTGCTTCCATCGGATGAACGATTTCTTGTCCACGTTGGGATGCACCTCCACGTCCGAGTCGTCCGACAGTTCAATCTTGTCCCATTTCGAGTAATCCAGCACCATTCTTGTTTGTGTCTGATGTTGAGATGGGGATCAAGTATACAGTATATATATATGGTTTGCTGTAGGGCAGTGTCACGTGGAGAGGTTTGAGGTAGATGCATAGAAAAAGGGGTACGAGAAAGATAACTGGATAAATGAGCACGTGAGACGGATAATTGAGACTGGAAGATGCGATTTCAAACGAAAAAACCGCTCCTTTCTTATCAATTGCGCCCAATACCACCCCCTTTCCAGGTTCTTCCAGAACACTCTACTTGAACGTTATTGTTACTTGGCCTAATAGTTGACGAGTATGTACTGTACGTAGGCAGCCAGTCTCGTCTCCAGTATTCATATCATATAAATAACATCAACATTTTGGACAGCAATGTTATCATCGCTCTATAGTAATCAAGGGAACACCTCAATGGGCTGACTAACAACGGGCAGGAAAATAGCCGAGAAGAGCAGCAGAGAAATCTCGGGAGCGCCCAAAAGAGGCATCTTCTTGGTCACCTGCTTGCTACGTCGCTGCTGACGTCGTCGAGACCAGATTCCCAGGGCTGCCACGCATATGCCTCCAGTTGCCCAGGTGTAGACTTGTGAGAACTTGGACCATGTGCTGAGCGCATTTTCCAGCTGCTGATCAGAGAGATGGTCAATGAGGCCGGTGGTTCGGCTCCAGAGAAGAGCCAGAGTTCCCAGCGGCTGCAGATTGACGGCAAAGATTGGGTATCCGATGAGAATGAGCGGTGAGTAGTTTTCGTACAGAGTTTCTGCGTCAATGTCGAGTTTTTTGGCCAGACGGGCTTCGGACTTGCTCGCGGTCTCAATGGCGCCCTGCTTGAGTCCGCGGATGGCGTAGATGGCTGTGAAGACGGGGAAAGCGGCCGAGAAGAGCGTGTTGATGGCCACGTTTCCTGTGAGTTGCCAGGTGAATTCTCCACTTGCGGGCATGGTGGTATCTGGAGAAGGGCGACTGGGGGAGGTGATGAGGGAGAGTTTGATTCCAAGAGAGTTGATGGAAGTCAGCCGTGAGTTTGTGGATGTTGATGGGCGGTCATCATGTGAGAAGGTCTTGTTTTTTGTCGTTTATAATCCACCATAGCGCAACTATCACATGTCTGACAAGTCTGAAAAGTCCCTAGTTGGTCCGTAGTTGGCATACCAGTAGAGACCTGCTCACTATGGGCAAATAGGGTTAGCAAGTTAGGGAGATAAGCCGAGCGGCGGGGGTGGGTGGGTGAACAGTAGGGGGGTGTTTGGGGGGGTTGAAAAATACTTAAAATAGAGAAAAATATCCAGTAATATAGAAGAGTCGTTTCCGCGAATTTTGGATATTTTTTCGAAATATAAACCCACCCAGAGGGGTGGTCTAATCGCGTTTCTCTCTCCCCGATAAAGCAACCGATAAAGCACCCCAACATATCCTCCCACCTTCCGAGTTAATTAATTGAATTTCCGACTAGCAGTAGAGCTGTGTGCGACTGACTCCAACAGACCATCCCCACACCAACGACTCTGGTCTATATGGACATTCTGGAATTTGTGCAGTGGGTGGGGGGCGACCTCGGGGTGGCGGCGACCGAAACGCTGGTCTCAGACTCCGCCCAGATCACCCCCACACTCTCGTCTATCACGGCCCAGACAGCCACGGCCACGATTCAGTCTGCCCCTCCGTTTGCCGACACTCTGCAGCAAAACCTCGAGTTCTGGCTCAAGCCCGAGTCCAAGTTCACCATCCACGTGGTCTACATTGTTAGCTCGTACGCGTCAACGTCGGTCATCATGGCCGTCATCATGAACCGAATGTGGGAGTTTGCACAGCGCCGAAGAGCCACGGTGCTGCCGGCTGCCAGCCAGACCATGGCACGAAGTATCCCCATCATGCTGTCTCTGCCGCACCTGTGGCGACTGTTTAAGGCCTCTGCAACCTGGGGTCCCAGCTGGATCGGCGCTCTGGCGCGCTACCTGCTGCCGGCATCTTCGCTCACAAAAGACACCCTGACCGACGCCTACCCAGGTATGTTCAGGTGCATCTGCATCTCCCAGCTCGTCGAGACGTTCGTGTCGCTCATCCAGGGCCAGGTGCCGTACTCAGAGTCCAACATGTCTCTGATAGAGTACTCTCTGTCGTTCCACGAAGCGGCCCAGCTCAAGGAGCCGGTTCCCGAGATTATCGTCATATGCTTGATGGGGCTCGTGAGCCACGTATTTATTCACCTGCTGGCCATCTTCAAACTCAACAGATACAGGCTTATCCCCTCGGCTCTGGTGGGTCTGTCGTTCCTAGCCTTCTTCCAGGTTCAGGCCATGAAGGGAAGACTGCTCAACTTCCCGCTGATTCTGGTGTTGGGTTTCATGCCCCAGGTCATCTACACCTACGTCATCTTCAGCACAGTCGTCATGGAGGTGGCCACTATGCTCATGACAGGCAAAAGGGTGCCCTCCATTCTGTTTGAACGTGTGTCCCTCTCGCAGGACTTCTACACCTGGTTCGAGGTTGTCAGCAACAACGTTACCAAGTCTGCGTCAAAAAACAGATACATTAACGCCGGATACCTGGAGACGCCTTCCGAGACCTGGATTGACCAGCAGCTTCGGTTCTTCCGTGATCCGAACAGAACTCGAGAACTGGGAAGCTCGCCGGGGTACGGCAACCAAGTCTTTATGCCCCCTGATGGGGTCAAGCAGTTGATAGACCAGTACAATGTGGGTATTGCCAACCAGCTCATGGACCGCGTTCGTGTTTACGTTGAGTTTCTGCGCATCTATTCCCTCATGGTCTTTTTTACTCTGAGAGGCATGCTCCGGTCTATTTTCCAGTCCAAGGCTCAGCAGCCGCATACTCAAAGCTTCCACACTTCCGACGGCGAAACGATAACGATTCTGTCGGCGTCGTTTGCTGATGAATCAGAAGAGGAGGACTACGTGTATACCGAACCTGTCTACGACGAGGATGATATGGCGTACGAGTTGCACTCGGATTATGGAAGTGAGGAAGACGAGGAGTGGGGTGACGAGGTGTACGACGACGAGGGAATGCATAGCGACGACGTTTTGGAAGAGCAGATGATGGTCTCAGAGACCATTGCAGAACAGGCCATTCTTTCTGAATCGTCTTCTGGAACAGAAACTGAAGAGACTACCAATACTAGTCGACAGCACAAGAGCCGACTTCGAAAACGTCGCCAGTCAGAACTCCAGACATTGTACGACCCCTCGGAACTAACATCCATCATCTCCCAGCCTAATGCGAAGGAGTCCAAGATTCTGACTGCCCACATGAACCAACATCGGCTGACACGGTCCAAGTTTGGTCTGTTGGCTGAAGACGAGGGAACAAAACTCGCCCAGGTGATTATGGAGGCGCGACAACGATATGAAGGCATGGAGCGCAAGGACGAACGACGGTACTGTGTTGTTTGTCAGTACGAAGAACGGTCCGTCATTGTGTGGCCTTGCCGATGTTTTGCTCTGTGTGGAATTTGTCGCCATGAGTTGCAGTGGAAGAACTTCAAGGGATGTGTGTGTTGTCGGCGGGATGTTGAGTCTTACTCCAGTGTCTTCCTTCCATGAAAGGAAGACCCTGAAGACACAGTCTTATGTGGGTTTGCATGTTGAAGCAGTTTTATAAGTTATAATAATGATGAGATGAAAGGTGTTGATCATCTGGCGATTTTCGGTATTTTAGAAAGAGTTTCGATAATGCACCGATTTCTTATCTCAACCTTGTTTGGTGATCCGAGGTTTGTCGGACACAGCGAGCGTCGATCCTATGTATATATGTATATATATTTATGGATCCAAGGTAAAGCTATCCTTGTCGTTGTCTGTATTAGCATCTTCAGACCTTTGACAGGTCTGGGTGTATCCAGTATCTTCTGTTTTGTGGGGCGATTGAGCTCAGCCAACAGAATATCTTATCTCGGGACTTCTGGTTGTTTGGAGTTACCAACACGATCATGAGCGTATAGGGTGTCGTAAAGGGGGTATAGAGAGTGTAGAGGCTCTTTATTGCTGTTTTGGTGTTATTATTGTATTGTTGGTCCAGATTTTTCGTTTTCTATCTTTTACATTCACACATTTTTAATATATGTGTATATATATTTTTTCGGCATACATTCATTTATTTATAACTTTGGCTTTGAAAGAATATATATATTATATATAATTTCACCAAAAAACCTGATAAAGTAAACTCTCTCGAATGTGGCAAAACTACATACGAGTACATATAGTACCTCTAGCTACCCAAGCTTGTATTATATGTGGCTATTGTATTGTACTGTTTTATGTTCTCATTTGACGTAGTTGGATACTCCTCACTATTACTCGGTCATACTTACCCTTACTACTGTAGATCATTAATTGACATTACTTAACAATTACTTGACATTACTTGACATTACTTGACCCACTCCACCTCAACTAACTCTATAAATAACTCTATATAAATAGCAAGACTTCACGAGCGAGGGTAGGAAAGACTCCGGTATAACATATATATCTTCACAACTCCCATCTTACTCCGACACTCGAAACCCCAGATATGTTCTTCACCGCATAAGAGTGGCTACTCTCTTTACAATACCCCTGCAGTGGCGATCTGCTTTCTGACGCGAGTACGAGCAACTCAACTACAGTCCAGTTAGCACTGGAGCTACAAGTACAGTAGCAGCCACAAGTAGAAGGTACATTTTCCTACGTAGAAGGTACTGGCAGCTCCTACCAACCCTCTCTTTCGATCTTGTCTCGTTTCTCTTAGAGTTGGTCACAAGCTGTCACTCTACTGGACTCGAAATAACGCTTATCACCCCTTGGGCAGATCACCGTCCCCTCTCGGGGCTATTTTTCTGAGGAAAAAAAAAAGGGGGGTAAGCCAAGGGGAAACGGAGGATGTATAGCGCGGGAAAAATGGGGAAAAAAAGGAAAGCAATTAAAAACAAATCAAAGGGGAGCGAGCACATGACCCACTAGTCCACACAGCCCCGTCCCCCGCCGCCACGGGCTTGTCTACCGTCTCGGTTGTTGGCTGTTCTTTCCTCGGACTACTTTTACGAGGGCACAGCCTCGATGCGAAAATACAGTTCGAATGCCGTTGGGATGCACTGGAAATAGACACTTCATCAGCTAATCGTTTTCATCACCAGCACCAGCACCAACACACAGTCACGGAAAAACCACAGCAACGATGGGGTTCAAAAAGATGTTCAAAAAGAAGGATCCGACCGAGTCGGAGATCCGGGAGTCGATGCAAGACGCGGGTCTGTTGGTCAAGACCGACGTCAACGGCTACAACCGAAACAAGTTCGATGCATACAAAAACTACGCCGCCCAGGTGACCCAGAAGTCGTCTGCGGCTCCTCCGGCGGCCCGAAGCAACCCCTACGCCGTCCAGAACCAACAGCCCAGCGGAGGAAACCCCTACGCCGCCGCCGCCGCAGGTGGAGCGTCCGGATCACCATACGGAGGCAGTGATCCATACAGCAATGGAGGTGGCGGCAACGGCGGTAGCAACAGCAACGGCGGTAGCAACAGCAACGGCGGTGTAGCAACGGCAGCCCCCTACAAAATGAAAAAACGGTGGCAACAACCGCCGCTCCCCCGCCCGCCACAAAAACAGTCCCTACAGCATGCCTCAGAATGGAGCACCACCAAAAGAATCCCCAGCCAAGTCGTCCAAGTTCAAGCGGTTTGGACGAAGCAAAAAGGAAGAGGCACCTCCACCCCTGGAAGACCCACGACTTCGACCGCGCCAATACGTGGCTCCCACAGACTACAACGACGCAGAACGAGACGACTACGAGCCCGTTTATGACGTGGGACTGCCCGAGGAGCCCGAGCTGCCCCCGCCCCCCATGCCAGGTGCCGTCAACCCCTACGCATCTGCCAACCAGGGCTACGGATCGCGGTTTGGCAACGTTGACCGGGAGCTCGAGGAGGACAAGACTGCGCTGTTTGGACCTCGAGACGATCCGCCCATGGACAGCAGCTACAACCCGGCCCTGTCTGAGCAGCCCAAGTACGCCGAGTCGGTCATGTCTATGCCTCGACAAGAGCTGTCTCAAAAGGTGCGTCAGAAAGAACCGCCTGCTGCGCCTGCTCCTCAGACGGCTGCCGTGGCCGAGTATTCCGAGGCGACCGTGGCGGTTGATGAGGAAGAGGATCTGCTTCTGGGAGGAGGGTCTACTCTCAACCTCGGCCGGGTCGACTCGTACTCATACGGCAACGAGCAGGAGTACGGCAAGCAAAACTACACGTACAACTACAACCAGGGCCACGAGTTTGACACGGTGCTTGAGGAGGAGGAGAAGACGGAGCAGGAGCAGGAGGATGAGGACGTGGAGGCCGTCAAGCAGCAGATTCGGTTCACCAAGCAACAGTCTGCCGCTTCGACTCGAAACGCCCTTCGACACGCCGCCGAGGCCGAGGAGAGTGGCCGAAATACCCTTGGTATGCTTGGATCTCAAGGTGAACGGCTCTACAACATCCACAGCACTCTGGCTTTGGCCACCACACAACACAAGATTGCCGAGGATAAGGCCAAGGAGCTGAAGACAGTGACGCGGTCCATGTTCGCTCCTCACGTGAGCAACCCGTTCAACTCGAAGCGACGAGCTCAGGAGAAGGAGGACCGCATCCGCCGAGAGCGGGCGGTGGCGCAGGTGGAGAGGGAGCAGCGACGCCGAGACGCTTACGACTCGCAACAGCGAGTGGTGGGTGCTCTGGACGGTGTGGGCGAGAAGTCCAAGCACCGAAAGGAGATGATGAGCAAGTACGGCAGCCGACCGGGCCGAGACCGATACCAGTTTGAGGCCGACGAAGAGGATGATATTCTGGAAGACGAGATTGACAATAATCTCGACGAGCTCAGCAACGCTGCTGGCCGTCTGAAGAAGCTGGGTTTGGCCATGAATGAGGAGGTGGAGCAGCAGAATGAGAAGCTGGACCAGATTGCCGAGCAGACGGACGATTTGGACATTTCTGTACATCTCAATACCGCTCGTCTTGCTGGTATTCACTAGTACCTGTACTTGTCCAGAGCCAGCAAAGTGCGTTCTCTCTGGCCATACTGTCCTCTGCACTTTCTCACGGTGATTCCAGACTCTTCACATGTAATTATTATAGTGTCCGACGAAATTGAATCTCATACTAACTCGATAGATATCGTCATGTGTAATATCGTCTCGTACGTGGCATGCCATTACAAGTATTTTTTTAATTTATAATCGTACAGTAATCAACCATGACTTGAGCTAGTTGAAAGTTTTGTTAAAGTCAGAACCAGTTTCGGGGTTACAATACATACCATGCTCGCAGAGTTGTGTGAATCTATATTGATGGAAGCAGTTTGGACAGAATACTCGTAAATATAACATACTGCTTGTTAAAATACTGCTTAAAGATCAACAATCTCTATATACGATCACTTTTGGCCACTTTCTGGCATTCCGTAGTACAACCTGTTTAATTGAACAATACCCATAAACTCTTTCAGATTGTAAAAATTAACATACAGTATATATGGCGAACAAAAAAAAAGAAAATATATAAAATAAAAAAAAACGCACCTCTTTCCACATTTGGTGGGTTTTTGGTGAGAAATTGTGAAGGAAAAAGATAATCAAGCACATACTCCCGATACGGGGAATCGAACCCCCGGTCTCCACGGTTCTCAACTTGAGAGCGTGATGTGATAGCCCCTACACTATATCGGATTTGATGAAGTAAAGTAGTTGCATATTTTGGGTTGCTTAAGTATTTTCCTAGAAATGTAAAATTAGAACATAAAATAAATTGATTAGAATAAAATAAATAAGATAAATAAAAATTGTGGATTTGGAGAGATTAAAAATCGAATTTAATAGATTATTAAGACATTCAACAGATTCATTAAATATTGGGCATCTACTGAAGGAAAGTGTAGGCTGATATCCAAACACGGTGCGTCCTTTTCGTGGTACTCCTCCGGTGTTACTCTCTGTATTTTAGTGCACATTTTCCGGACTTTGTACAGTCTAATTATTGATTACATCATCTGGACGAATACATTTGCTGTTGCTCTCGTTTGCACTCGGACCGCTCGGTTCTTGTTTCGATTTGATTTTTCTACAAAATTCGCTCGCAAAACATGTAGAAAATGCCGCTTGCTATGACGTCAAGTGGTGATCTTTTCTGCCGGCCAGGGCCAGAAATGTGCGTCAAGTTTTCAGAGGGACAAAAATGTACGTCATTTCGCACCACCGAAAACTGCAGATGCCTGCGTCCACCAAGCACACCATTACGTCACACGAAACCTCCAAGCTGGATATACTCAAGGTCCGGAAGAATCTACGAGCAGAATGATCCGAGAGCGTTGCCGAATGTGTATATATATAGGTGGTTGATCCCCCCTGGAGTCTGCATCAAACACCAATTGACACACACACACACACACACACACACACACACAACACACACAATGGGACTTCTATCGACTTCACTATGAACAACGGCAAGACTATCCCTGCCATCGGTCTGGGAACGTGGAAGTCGACCACCGAGGAGGTTGCCGGAGCTGTCGAGTGCGCTCTCACCGAGGGAGGTTACCGACATATTGACACCGCCTTCAACTACCGAAACGAGGACGCGGTCGGTCTCGGTATCAAGCGGGCCATGGAAAAGGGTGTCAAGCGAGAGGACATCTTTGTCACCACCAAGATTTGGGTCACTTACCATGACCGAGTCGAGGAGAACCTGGATCTGTCGCTGGAGCGACTGGGTCTCGATTACGTCGACATGCTGCTCATCCACTGGCCGGTGCCCCTCAACCCCAACGGAAACGACCCCGTCTACCCTCTGCGACCGGACGGATCTCGAGACATTGACGAGTCCGGCTCGCAGCCTAAGACCTGGAAGCAGATGGAGGCCGTTCTGAAGACCGGCAAGACCAAGTCCATCGGAGTCTCCAACTTCTCCATTCCCTACCTGGAGGAGCTGCTCAAGGAGGCCGAGGTGGTCCCCGCTGTCAACCAGGTCGAGCTGCACCCTCTGCTGCCCCAGCTCGAGCTCATGGAGTTCTGCAAGAAGAACAACATCATCATGACTGCCTTCTCTCCTTTCGGATCTGTCGGAGGCCCTCTGCTCAAGAACGAGCTGGTTCTCAAGCTCGCCGATAAGTACGAGACCTCTCCCGGCGGTATTCTCACTTCCTACCACATTGGTAACGGCACTGTTGTCATTCCCAAGTCCGTCACCAACTCTCGAATCATCGAGAACGGTAAGTCCGCCGTCAACCTGTCCAAGGAAGACCTGCAGGCTCTCAACGATCTGCACAAGACCGAGGGTATCCACCGAACTTCCAAGCCCAAGTGGGGAGTTGATCTCGGTTTCCCCGACTTTGATTTCTGTTAGAAGGTGCCACATTATTTATTAGACATAGACATAGAATTGATTTTACTAGACATTTGAGCGTGAGAGTATGAGTATTTCTATAAAAGTATCGTCGAGTATAAATTCGGAAAGAATCAACTATTCTGACCACTTTGATATCATTTTCCCATCCTCCTACATTATATTCAATTTTTTACGTATTTTTTTGTATATTTTTTTTTGTTTTCTTTTATCAAATCACGTGCAGTTTGCCTGGTCATGCATGCTTATCACCAGCATTTGGTACGACTTGATCCCAGCAACCTCCTAATTCCTTCATTCAAACGATATGGAAAAATACACAGTGACCGAAGAGTACGCCAAGGACATGGTTGGCCGGTTGCTCGGCGGGTTCGACAAGGAGACCGTCGCCCAGCTGGTGGATCAGGGCATGAAGAAAACCGATCCTCTGGAGGTGCACAGCTACTTTGTGGAGCTTCTGGGCGAGTCTGAGCCGGTGTTCCGGTTTGTGGAGGAGTTCAACCGCAAGCGGTTCTCGTCCAAGAAGCTGGAGAAGTCCAAGGCTGAAAAAATGGCCAAGAGCGAGCCCCCCAAGAAGAAGGCATCGTGGGCCACCAGAACGGCAGGAGAAAAGGTGGAGGAGGAGAAACAGAAGAAGGAAAAGACACCTCGCAACCGGCTGGCCGGCGTGGGTAAGGGCGGAGCAACAACTTCCGAACTGCTGGATCTCAAGCCCAAGACCAAGGCCAAAAACAAAATCAAGGTGGATTCGATTGCCGAAATCGACCAGGCATTACGGGACCTGGAGCTGGTGGAACATGGAGATGTGCGCAAAGACGGCACCACGGCGCGCGCAAAATGCGACTGCATGGCTTCCCGACACCCGTTGCTGGAGGTTGCCCCCAACTGCATGAACTGTGGCAAGATCCATTGCCTGAAGGAAGGGCTAGGGCCGTGCACATTCTGTGGCACTCCTCTGTTGAGTGCGGAGGAGCGCAATGAAATTTCGTCGGTTTTGTACCAACAAAAGGAGGACATTCGGTCTGTGAACGCCCCCAAACAGGCGGTGCCCAAAAAGAAACAAAAGGCCATCAAGTACAACTTATCTAATGCTGGGGGGCGGGCTGCGCAGGAAGAGGCCATCAAACAGATGGAGGAGGAGAACCGGCAGGCGCAGGAGGCCAAGGAGAAGGAGCTTCAGCAGGCCAAGGAGCGGCTTGACACCCTGATGGCGTTCCAGGACAGTCAGGCGGAGAGAACCCGGATCATCGACAACGTGGGCGACTTTGAACTGCCCTCGGCAGGTGTCAACCAGTGGGCTTCGGCGACAGAGAGGGCGTTGCAGCTCAAGAAGCAGCAGCGGCAAATGGCCAAGATGGAGGAACGAGACGCTCGGAAAAAGGGCAAGAAGCATGTCATTTCGCTGGGTCTGGATGGCAAGATCCGAGAGCAGGAAATGGAGGACGATAGCACAGATGACGAGGAGTTGAGAGAACTTGAGTCCAAGATCAAGTCTGAAAAGCAAGAGGTGGCGGAGCTGAACTCGCAGAACGTGTGGAACCCGGCCATGGCTGACTCCAAGTTGAAGCGCGTCAAGTACGTGTCTAGAGGAGATGTTCAGGAGCGACGGGTTGAGGAGAGGGGCATTATTGACATTGACGGTGAGGATGATGAAGAGCGGCTCATGCGGTTGTAGGGATAGGTAAATACTCGTAATCTATATCATTCATATTCAGGTAATATCTACAAAGTGTTAGTTATACAAGTAATTGCTCTCTTGTTTTCGTTCAGAATAAATAATTACATGGCGCCTACAGAATAGGCAGAAAGTTGCCGACAATCATCATGGGAATGTCAAACACGTCTCGTTTGATGGTCAGCGAACACGCCGTGTTGACCACCTCGCCTGAGGGTTTGGTGAGGCCAAACGTGGTGGTAATCGTGCCTCTGCTGTCTCCAAACGCCAGCTCGGAGAAGACGTCAAAGTACTGTACCACAGACTTGTTGTCCATGCACTCGATGATGAACTGACTCAGCAAATCTGCCTGCGATCGCATCGTCAGCACACAAAACTCCTTTCCAACGGCAGCTATCTGGCCGGTTCGTCTCCAGAGCACCGTGGGCGTTCCACTTAACGAAATGTACTTTTCAAACTCCAGCAGCGTGCGTTGGAAGCACTTTTCCATGAACACAAGATCTTCGTACTGCAGGGTCTGGGTGGTGGCTATGAACGACGGCCGGTAGAAGGCCATGCTTTTGACCACGTCCAGTAGCTCCTTTTTCTCGAACCGGCTTTTGAGATACGCAATCAGCGCATGGAACCCCGTTGTGTACGCATAGGGCTTTGTTATACTGGTGTAGATGTCTGTCGGCGATCCCTGGGGCGTTCCCGCAGTTTGGCTGCCTTCTTCCTCCATGTGAAGACCCGGAATCGACATGGGAGACGGCATATGGGGACTTTGGGCGGGAAAGAAGTCTGGAGGTGAAGACGTGTCTCCGCGACCCAGAATGTTGGACAAGATGGAGTATTCCAAGTTGGCGGCAGACGAGCCGAAGTCCGTGTCCGGAGGGCCCATTCCATGCTGCACCGCCTGCTGTTGCTGTTGCTGTTGCTGCTGTTTCTGTTGCGTCGCTTGTCCTGGAGGCGTCGGAGGGAGTCCCACCAAGTACTTTGCCTGTTTCCGCTTGCCGTCCACGCACTGGTCTCCCATGTTTTTCTTGATGCAGCGAGCGCACGGGCGGCCCTCGTCACAGGTCAGATGGGCCTTCTGGCAATGCAGACAGGCCCGAGCGGTCTTTCGCCGCTTTTTAGGAGCCGGAGGAGGAGGTGGACTCTCCTGTTTGGCCGGACCTCGCAGTATGGGGTAGAAGGACATGGGTCACGTGAGAGAGAAAATGAGTAGGTCGGGGGGGGGGCCGGGGCCGATGAAGCGATGAGACGGTGGTTGAAAAGGCCTCTGTGGAAGCGCTTACGCGTGTTTTCTGGTGTCCGCTGGATCGTTCTCAAACTGTGCTGAATAGCCCTGGTGTAATGTCCCGCGGAGTTGAATTTTATTGGATGAAAGTTGTTCCGTTTCCCCGCAGGAGTCTAAATCCCCCTCTAGTCGACAAGCCCAAGAGCCTCTTGGCGCACGGGGAAGGAGATATATAGGGCATGTGGAGAGAGACAGTATAATCAGCTACAAGTTTCTACCAAAAAATTGTGACCAAAAGTCGAGCAAACAACAAGGTATTTTTTTGCCTTTGGTCAAGCGACCGTGGGAGACGGATAGGGTTCAGGAAAAACTAGACGCACAAATCACGTGCTGTGACTGAGCCACAGGGCGGATATTTCGAGGCATATTCTATCGCACTAGCGGGATGGATGGTTGAGCGTCGGGCTGACCTGGTCCTATGGTGCAGTGGGGTCACGTGACGTGGGTTTGGGTCGTCGTTTGTTGGGTCACGTGGCAGGTGTTTACCATTTTTGGACACTTTCAAAGAATATAATATCATTAATATCATTAATATCATTAATATGATTTTGGACTTTTATTTCATTTTGGACTTTCTTTTTTTTTTTTCTCTTTTTTTTTGACTACAAGTAGCTTATTCATTGGACTACATTCTCAATTGGACTTCATTGCCAACAGGACTCTTCCCCATGGGAATAATACATGACTAAAACTGTACGTCTTAGTCATCCATTGACGGTTCGCGAATCGCAAAATATTCTGGTCGCCGTCGGACTCTGTTGAGTCCAGAATGGCGTTGTAGTCTAGTCTCACTTTGGTTGGGGTTGGATACGGCGCGGAACAACTAACCTCCAGCATCAACAATGGCTTGAAGCATGATCTGGTAAGAATGGGACCATTGTAGCAGCTGTCTCTTGGCAGAGAGTCCCGTCTAGACTGCTTTGATTGGCTGATTGGCTACCAAGCTGGTTACCATTCGACTGTCGACTGTCGACTGTTGACTCCGCCAGGTATATGCCGGTTTACGCTACGAGTAGTGTTGGTGGCTGTTCGGTAAACCAGCCTGTGCCTTACCGGCCGTTGTGGGCGCTATTCGAGCTACGGCCTAGATCAATTCCGGGGAGCATTGAGCGAATACTACGCCATGGGCTGAAAGAGCAACGAGCGAGACTCAACTGGCCTAACAGTCATTGAACTGACTGGATACCGACGAGAGACCCGAAGGAGAATTGCCGGCGATAGTAAGGCTGAAACAAGTTGCAGGTAGGGAAGGGTGACTATCGAGCCGAGTCGAGTCGAGTCGGGTCGAGTTCGGGTTTGGTACGGGCCGACTCCTCAGTCGGTATGAGTTCATTAATGGTCATAGGTGAAACTGTAGCTCCAAGAGATGCTGTCACCAAAAAGGATACCTTTTTTGAAGGTATAAACTAGGAGAACTCACCATCAAGTCCATCGGAAATACCTGTTTCCCCTTACCTGGTCATAACCTGTCCGTACACTGGTCCACGATAACCATCAATGTCACATTACCGCTACGACAAACTTCACAGTATAAAGAAGGAGATGAGGAAATCTCATAATAAACACCCGTAATTGATACGGGTTAATCAGCACGAGAGGTGATTCCCCAACCACCAGTCTGTCGATCAACAATCAATTTCTTGCCGTTTGTTCCACCACCAAATTCGCGATATTCGTCATTCTCGACTCCTACAGGGTTCATGCGAGTGTTGTGAAAAATATCCCATGGTTTGAGCTAAACAGCACGGTCAGGAGGGGGTTATGGTGGTCAGATTTGGACCACGGATATTTCGTTGTGGTTTTTGAAGCCGTAGAAATTGATTCCACAAACAAAAACCGTCATTTTCAAGCCGCAACACCCTCTTTCGGTCTCTGACCCACCTGCATGGTTGGTCGATAAAGTTATCGTGCATAGCTGGGAAATTTTTATAAAGAAGCTTTCTTCTTCTCACCACCATTGTTGACCCGACCTCTTACCGCACACCCACAATGTCCCTCCCATACTCCGAGCAGCACTACTTTTCGTCGTACGACCACTTTGGCATCCATGAGGAGATGCTCAAGGACGAGTCGCGAACTCTGTCGTACAAGCACGCAATTCTGCGAAACCGAGACCTGTTCAAGGACAAGATTGTGCTGGATGTGGGCTGTGGAACCGGCATTCTGTCCATGTTTGCTGCGCAGGCCGGTGCCAAGCATGTCATGGGCGTGGACATGTCCAACATCATCGAGATGGCCCGAAAGATTGTCGATCTTAACGGACTCAGCGACAAGATTACCCTGATCCAGGGCAAGATGGAGGAGATCACCCTACCCTACCAGAAGGTGGACATTATCATCTCCGAGTGGATGGGCTACTTCCTGCTCTACGAATCCATGCTGGACACGGTGCTGTACGCCCGAGACAAGTACCTGGTCCCCGGAGGTATTATCATGCCCGACAAGTCCACCATCTACGCCGCTCTTTTGGAGGACGGCGAGTACAAGGACGAAAAGGTGTCCTTCTGGGACGACGTCTACGGCTTTGACTACTCGCCCTTCAAGGACATTGTGCTGTCCGAGCCTCTGGTCGACACCGTGGACCTCCGACACGTCATCTCCAACCCCTGCCAGGTGTTTGAGATCGATCTGTACACCGTCAAGGTGGAGGATCTGGCCTTCAAGGCCAACTTTGACCTCAAGGCCCGGGTCAACGACACTGCCCACGCTATTCTGTGTTGGTTCGACATTGAGTTCAACAAGCTCACCACCCCCGTCAAGTTCTCCACCGGCCCCCATGCCAAGTACACTCACTGGAAGCAGACTGTCTTCTACATTGACGGCCAGGTGTCTCTGCGAGCCGGTGACGAGGTGACTGGATCCATTGACTGCCGACCCAACGAGAAGAACAACCGAGATCTGGACATTACTCTGGAGTGGGAGTGCAAGGCTGAGAACAAGGGCGGCAAGCGATTTTACTGCATGAAATAAGCTGGCACGACGACTACTGTAGATCCCACTGTCGGCTCACCGAGTGGCAAGCCAAGCTGTGGCTTTCACTGGAACGGTCTAACAAAAAATTATGTATAGAATGTTAATTGTATTTTTTATGACGACTAACAAGCGGCGAGTACAAGTGAGAGAGATGTGGGTGCTAGGAGACCATTTCTGCTCTATTTCTGCTTTGCAGTACAAATCCTACACCCATCTAGTACATACCAACTAAATCTTACTTTTCTTCCACTAATCACACTCAACAACGAGACGCTGAAATGAAGATATCTCTGATTATTGTGGTGTAGAGATTCTCAAAAGTCATTATTACTTATCAAGTTGCTGATCGACTATCCACACAGCAACTTTCCTAGTCTCCACCGTTTCTACAACCCCGTAAATGAACCCCCAGCTGAATTTTCATCCCCAGTAATTTCAACTAACTTCCTCAACTAGATTGTTAAGATTAGAAGCAGTTCTGTCATCGTCTTGACTCCAACAACCGTGTCTCAGTTCGATTTCCGGTTGGAAAATTTTGATCCGAAAAATTAACGAGCCAATCAATCACACCGAGAAACGAAAGAAAAAGACGGCGGTCACGTGACCCGAGCCAAGGGGGGGAAGGGGCGGGGGGGGAGCCGGGGGGGGTGGGTCACGTGTTTGGACTGTATGGGCTCCGGCTAGGTCACGTGTTTGGATTGATAATGGTAGCTTCTTGTACTAAACTTGTACAGGTCTCCATGGGTGTAATTAGGATTACGCGCATGTACGGCGTTTTGCGTGTATTTTTCATCCCACCATCAGATTGCCTATCGTGTGATGTCTGGGGGGTTGAAAAAATGGCAAGAAAAGCAGCTGAAAAAAGTGCTGATAAGTAGCATTATATATATACATATATATATCTGTGTGTCATGTTGCCCCAAACTCTGGTTGGGTCGTTTCACGTGCACAATCACGTCCTCACCTCCATACAATAATCTGTACTGGTGGTGCTACTGTCGACATATGCACAACCTCCCAGCGGCGTTTCTCTCCACCATCACGACCTGCGCCCTCTCAACATCGACATGTCGGGCAACAACTCACCAATAAACGCGCAGCTGTTCCCCGATGCTCGCGACGTGACCAAGGACGCGCTTCAGACATTTGTGGAGCTCCCGGAGTGCACGTACATGAAGGGTCTGGGCTCGTCTCAGCAGGCGGAAGTCATGGCGTGTGACTGTAAGCCCGGGCCCACGGCGTGTGACGAGGACAGCGGGTGCATCAACCGACTCACTTCCATCGAGTGTGTTCGGTGCTGCAAGGGCTGTCAGAACAAACGGTTCCAGGGCAAAAAATACGCATCGGTGGACGTGATCAGCACAGAAAAGAAGGGGTTTGGACTGCGGGCCACCAAGGACATCGCCGCCGGCGAATTTGTCTACGAGTACGTGGGCGAGGTGATTGACGAGCCGACCTTCAAGGAGCGAACGGCCATCTACACGACCCAGGGCGTCAAGCATTTCTACTTTATGATGCTGCAAAAGGGCGAGTTCATCGACGCTACCGCCAAGGGAGGACTGGGTCGGTTCTGCAACCATTCGTGCGCGCCTAATGGCCACGTGGAAAAGTGGGTCGTGGGCAAACGGCTCAGAATGGGCATTTTCGCATCTCGACACATTCAAAGGGGAGAAGAGGTCACGTTTGACTACAACGTGGACCGGTACGGAGCCGAGGCCCAGGCGTGCTACTGCGGCGAGAAAAACTGTGTCGGCTTTCTCGGCGGAAAAACGCAGACGGAAAGCGCCAGCAAGGTCTCCGGCACCTTGACCGCTGCTCTGGGTCTCACGTCCAGAGATATCAACGCCATTCTGAGAGGCAAAAAGTCGGCCGAGGACTTGCGACCCCGAGACCTGACCGTGCAGGACGTGTCCAAGGTCATGGCGTCTCTCATGATGAACCAGGAAGCCTGGCAGGTCAACCTCATGCTGCAGCGTATTGCTCTGTGCACAGACACGTCCGTCCAGGCAGCAGTCATGAAGATGCATGGATACCAGATCTTCGCGCAGATTCTGACCGCCACGTGGGGCGACAATCCTCTTGGGCTGGACGACAGCGACCGCGTGAACGTGACGCTGATGCTGCTGCGAGTCCTGCAAAAGTGGCCGCGAATCACAAAGAACAAAATCTCCAGTTCGCAGATTGAAAACGTGGTCAAGAGCCTGACGTCCAACGACAACAGTGACATTGCCACCATTGCCCAGGAGCTCTTGTCTGAATGGGCAAACCTGAAAATGGCTTTCCGAATCCCACGACGAAAAATTGATCCCGACGGAGACGAGCATTCGGTCTCTAGAGGTACCAGCGAGGAGGTCACCAAGGAGAGCTCCAAGTCTGAGGAGCCCAATGATGTGGAAGTTGTCAAGGTGAACAAAAAAGCAGATAACAACGGAAACGGCGTTACTGATTCGCCGTCCACCCGCTCGGAATCCCCCTTCACCTTCATCCCCACCCCCTACTCTAACAAAACAGCCCCCAAGGGCCCCAAGAAGGCCGTCAAGCAGCCTGCATCACCCATGGTGCCTCCAAGGAGCCTGCCTAAGGGCTGGCAGTTTGCGAACGACCCGCAGGGCAAGGTGTACTACTACAATCTCGAGCTGAACATCCAACAGTGGGATTTCCCCAAGGCGTCACGTGCGAGCTCACCCTCGACCCCCAAGGGCCCCAAGGGCCCCAAGGGTCCCCGTGGCAACCGTCGAGACGAGAGACGGGACAATTCCGAGACCCGAGAGCCGCTTTCTTTGCAGTCACAGCGCGAGAGTGATCTCCAGCGCATCATTGAGCAGGCTCGGTTGCAGGAGGTGAAAAATAACAGCGAGCCGGCTCCTTCTGCGTCTGCCAAGCCCGTGAACGCGCAGGCGCATCGGCTGACTAAACTGCTGGCCAAGGTGGTGCCCAATCAAGTGTCCAAATACGACGTTGATCGGGAGCGGGCGAAAAAGTGTTCTAAGGACATTGTGCAGATTCTGGTGGACAAGGAGCTGAAACGTCCGGAGCCCATGACTGAGATTAGTGATGAGAAGGCCAAGAAAATCAAGGAGTTTGTCAAGGGCTACATGGGCAAGGTGGTCAAGCGGTTGGAGGAGAAGGAGGGTGGGGCCAAAGATTTTGGCCGTGGTCGACAAGGTAACCGACGAGACTCTGAGCGGCAATCCGACCGACGTGGTAGACAAGGTCAGTCGGACCGCGATCACTCTGACAATCACGGACGAAAAAGAAAGGGCGAAGAAAACCAGCCGTATGAAGCTGGACCAATGTATGACGACGAAAGTGCCGAAACGTCGACGGAGACGGTCAAGAAGCCCAAGGTTGATATGGAGATTGATTTGGAGTGATTGCTACAGTTGCAATAGGTGTATAAATAGTATGTATATTAGGAATGGTGTTGTATTTTATTGGTTGTGGATGTAATTAGCACGTCCTACCGTGTACTCTAGTAATGTGCAAAGTTTCTATGCGCTCTGAACTACGATAACAGGAATGTTTGACAGAAATGCAGCACTTTTTTGTGATTATCACCTTGGAATTGTTTTTCGGATCACGGGTACATTTATAGATAATGAGCAGTATTGCATAAGACAGGGGTGAGCATCAATGGATTCAGTTTGTCATTCGTCATTCTTCGGTTGAGCTCTGAGGGATGGCATCGTGACCTCTCCCAACTAAATTCAAGTAAATTGCAATATCTATGGGGTACTTGAATCATGATTATCTCGTTTTTTTATATGAAAAGGGGCCGAATATAATACTTTTATTGATCTGTCACTTTTCTGGACAATTTGGTTCTGCTCTCTTTTTCCGGCGGTTTCTGTAACCTCTTATTTGAACCCCCAGCCGACTTTTTCTCTTAACAAAAGTCAACTAATGTGGAACAAGTGGGAATTCACATACAGGTATGTACTGTATATACTGTGGACCCAGACAACACCATTTGAATCTGGAGAGCGTCGGGATTGTGAGAGAGACCATAAGCGTTGTAATTCCACAATCTGCAGCAATAATCAGTGAAAAAAATCCGTAACAAGAATCCATTCTACCATCTTGAACACTTCCGAGCACCCTACAACTGGATACAGCTGGGTACAGCTCCGTACAGCTCCGTACATCTGTTGCTCTCGACGATTTGACGAGTGGTTTTTGACATCTGTAGTCATGTGGGGTTTGATGACTAAGCGGCTTGTGAACATGCTATACACACCCCACTTTGGACATACTGTACAAGTAGCTTTAGCTGTAGCCAGTACTTGAACCTGTAGCCACCCAGAAGTCACAGTTGAGAAGCCGTTCATCAACTGACGACAATAAAGTGCCGCTAGCACAAATGGGCCCATGTTTCGAAGTCTACGGGGAAAGTGGAAATTTCTAGCGACTTGAGGGGAATACTATCACCACCGTCATCTCCTTTTGGTAGGTGTAGTACGCCACACATGCATGCACCGACTGCACCATTACGGTAGGTACCTGTCCTGTATCCAGCAGGCACCACAGTCAGGGCCAATGGCGGACGTGAAACAACGACTCATTTGAGTCATTTGAGAGGGTTTGAGGAGCGTTGAACTTTGCGAGTGTCTTGAAAGCGTTTTTGCGGCTATTTCGGCTGTTATTTGAGCCAATAAACAAATAAATGACATAAATAGATAATAAATTGATAAATAAAATAAAATAAAATAATTAATAAATAAAAAATAAATAAATAAATAAATAATTAAAATAAATAAATAAATAAATAAATAAAATAAAATAAAACCTATATCGAGAGTACAAGTACAGTACCTCCACAAGCTGGTCAATGTTTTGCGTGTACGGTAATGTTGTACGATGCACTTGTATTATTACTCAAAGAGCAACAATATCGATTTTCCAATTATATCTGATTTTTTTCCCCCAATTATTTCCGATTATCATATCCCAGTATATTCTACTCTTCCTCCCCGTGAGCCAATAAAAACGCCCCATTTCCACCCGTTACTACAGCTTTATTTTGGCCCGAAAAACGAACCGGTAAAAATCCCCGTGATGGAGCCGGTTCTTGGACGTGACCCCGCTCCAGCGGCACCAGTGCCGTTTCGGAGGCAACCGCGTGCAGTATGACGGCAGGACAGATAGCCGCTAGCACGAATGCCAATGAGGCCATTTTAGCCGCGCGGGAAAAGATGCAGCTGCGATAGCCTACAGTAGTTAGTGTGGGTATGTACATGTGTAGAGTGAATAGCACCAGTGTTCAGAGTGTCTAAGACATGTGTATTTCCTCCATTCCTCTGACATCCCAAGTGTCGCGTCACGTGTGGCGTGTTGTGAGGTGTGTAACATGTATAAATACCCCCGTCCGGTCCCTCCAACCCCATCACCAAAGCCCGCTACAGAACTCCACCGCCATCGGATAATTCTACTATTTCCAATGCGGAGTGCATCATCCATGCGGCGCTGCAGTTGACGAGAGCGTGGTGTTGGGAGAAAGAGCTGATAACATTTCCCCACAAGGTTTGGCTATGCGAGGGACTTGGACTTTGCGGCGGCAAAATGGGGCATCAGAAACAGCGCCGGGAGAAGAGAGGGCTCCAAGACGGCCTTCCGACGGCCGTATGGGCTCGAAATTAAAACCACAGACTCCACATGGCCCAACAAACGCATTGCCGTTTTTCAATTTCCAAAATCGCCCCACAATCGCCTCCAAACCCACAGTTGTTCCCCGCCTTTCTCCCTCCCCCCACTTAAGCTCGGCGGCAACGCTAACTGCTTGTGATGGGCCCAGCAATATATAACTCGACGCGCCTGCCACTCCAATTGTCTCCGTAACACACTCACATGCTTCGACTCAAGACCCTCTCTTCCGCCGTTCGAGTGCGATCGGGCGCAGGCTTCGCCCAGACCGGCCTCCGAGGCTACGCTTCCCTCTGCGAGACCTACTTCCCCAATGAGCCCAAGGCTCCCGTGGTCAAGACCTCCTTCCCCGGCCCGGCCACCCAGGACGCCCTGCTGTCTCTGGACTCGGTCTTCGACACCCGAGCAGCCAACTTTGTTGCCGACTACGAAAAGTCCGTCGGCAACTACATCCAGGACGTCGATGGCAACATCTACCTGGACGTGTACGCCCAGATCTCGTCCATTGCTCTGGGTTACAACAACCCCAAGCTGGTGGAGGCCTCCAAGTCGCCCGAGATGATCTCGTCGCTCGTCAACCGACCCGCCCTCGGAAACTTCCCCTCCTCCACCTACGAGAAGATCCTCAAGGACGGTATCATCGCCGCCGCTCCTCCCGGCTTCAAGGACGTGTGGACCGGCATGACCGGCTCCGACGCTAACGAAACCGCCTTCAAGGCCGCCTTTCTGTGGAGACGAACCATTGAGCGAGACGGCCAGCCCTTCACCGAGGCTGACGAGCAGTCTGTGATGAACAACCAGGGCCCCGGATCCGCGTCTCTCTCCATCATGTCATTTGACCACGCCTTCCACGGCCGTCTGTTTGGCTCGCTGTCCGCCACCCGATCCAAGCCCATCCACAAGCTCGATATCCCTGCGTTTGACTGGCCCAAGGCCCCTTTCCCCATGCTCAAGTACCCTCTGGACAAGCACGCCAAGGAGAACAAGGCCGAGGAGGAGCGATGTCTCAAGGCCGTGGACGAAATCCTCGCCAAGAACCCCATCCCCGTGGCCGCCATCATCGTCGAGCCCATCCAGTCCGAGGGAGGAGACAACCACGCCTCCCCCGAGTTCTTCCAGGGACTGCGAAAGATCACCAAGAAGCATAATGTGCTCATGATCGTCGACGAGGTGCAGACCGGAGTTGCTGCCACCGGCAAGTTCTGGGCCCACGAGCACTGGAACCTGCCCTTCCCTCCGGACATGGTCACCTTCTCCAAGAAGTTCCAGGCCGCCGGCTACTACTTCTCGGACCCCAGCATCAAGCCCAACCTTCCCTACAGACAGTTCAACACCTGGTGCGGTGACCCATCCAAGGCCATCATTGCTAAGACCATCTGGCAGGAGTGCGACAAGCACCATCTGTCCAACCGGGTGGCTGAGGTTGGCTCCTACCTCTACGGCAAGCTGCAGAAGCTGGCTGAGAAGTACCCCAAGGAGATCAACAACCTGCGAGGCAAGGACTGTGGTACCTACATTGCCTGGGACGCCTCCTCCGGCAAGGCCAAGGACGCCCTGGTGTCTGGAATGAAGGCCTTTGGTGTCAACATTGGCGCCTGTGGCGTCCAGACTGTTCGTCTGCGACCCATGCTGGTCTTTGAGGAGAAGCACGCTGATATTCTTGTCGGTGCTCTTGACTCGTACCTTTCTCAGGCCAAGTAGTTTGGGAGGTTATGATAGTAATGATATGCATATGAAGTGAGGAGTGAGTCAATTTGTACTGCTAAGGTAAGTACAGTATAAGTAGAATGAACATACTCACAACTGTATGACTCAGCATTTGAGAAGGATGAGAGTATAGAGTATAGGAGGACCATATGGCTACAAGTACAAGTAGGGTGTATTATTCTGTAGAGAGAGGCTACAATTGACATATGACTAATTGTACGATAACTTTGAGCACTTACTAAGAGCACCATCTGTTACAGCTTGGGCTCAATTGAAAACTGTGGTGTAAACGTGAACGTATCACGGTAGATTCTCGCGTTCTGTGAATGTCTGGACATCAACGTGGATACGATACTGTTAATCACGTGGTTGTCTAGTTGCAATTAGTCGATTGAGTCAATTGTAGACAACTGAGACAGCAGTGGAAGTCTAGAAGTGTCCACAGCCACACGAAGATACAACCTCCCTAGACGAATACGACCTCTCTAGACGAATACGACCTCCCTAGGCGAATACGACAACGACCCAATGACACGGTCCGGCGCGCCAAATTAGTCTCATAAGGGACGTCACAGGACAAGGAGGTAAACTGCGTTTGTTCGCGGACCGCGGGGCTTGTCCCGTGACTGTGGATATTATCCCGGACCGGTTGGTGTGCCCAACGCTCGCTGTACCCAACGCTCGCTGTACCACTAGAATGCCAAGGCTCCACCGCGCGGATAAACTCGTTATCTCTCTTATCGCATGTAGACTAATGCACGGGTAGTCTGGGAAGTCCGTGTCGGGAGTGTCGCCTGGTTCCTTCACCGCGCCAGTGGCTCTTGCCCAATCAACCGCCCCAAACCCAGGTGTTCACATAAGCGCGAATTGGCTTGACACTGACAGGAGACGTGACTGTTCTGACAGCTGTCAGACGACGGCTTGTTTTGGCTGACAGCTCGTTGGACATGTGTCACAGCACATTGATTTGCCCGAGTGCCTTCGACGAAGACTATTCGGAGAGTTTGTCGGCTCTCGGCAGACACTAATGGCGATTACATATCCACTCTGGACAGAAGAGAAGGTCATGGTTTGGTCACCAGGGAGAGATTAGCCAGGGGTGGAATCTTAACCGTGTCCAGCATGGTGAGACCAATATCGTGTCTTGTGGGAATATAATGAGACTAACGGTAAATTGAGACTGGTTTTGGCGAGATTGAGTGTGAGATGTACCGCCAAAGTCTGGTTGGACTGGTGTGTGTGTGTGTGTGTGTGTGTGTGTGTGTGTGTGTGTGTGTGTGTGTGGTGTGTGTGTGTGTGTGTGTTTCACTGAGGCTCCATGTGACTTTTTGCACGAAAATGTCTGAACCTATCGTTATACGCACGCCCCATTCAGTTACGTCACTCTGAGATGACCGACAACGAGACTATCCGACCTGAGACTTTCCGACCTGAGACAGTTGGTAAACTGCAGGGATAGTATTTGTCCGTCTGGAGATAGAGCTGTCTTTTGACCTTGGGTCTCGCAGGCTGGACATTTAACTGGGTATATAGTAGTCGTATTCGTACATTGTACCACATTGTCTGGTGTCCTCGCCCTCCGCTCCTCGGCGGTGAAAACTTTTCCGCTGCATGTACCGTGTGTGTGCCTGTATCGATATCGTGTACCTGGCGTGGACTATAGAAGACCCATGGAACTCTGCACAGACGCACCGAGCTCCGACTATGGGCTGATGACTTGGATAGCCCCGCTCTTATCATGCCATGCTGTCAAAACTCATGTCAGTCTAGGCTTGCACCGAAGGGGCCACTGTGAGAACACAATGGCACCAACACCCTCCAGAAGCCGGCGGCAGTGCAATGCAATGTCATGTGGGCTGTATGACGTGATATTGGGGAGCTGTCAGGTCAGTTGTCGTGGTTACCGTTAGGCGAAGGGTCGTCTTCAGGTTACAAGTACTTTTTCGAGCCATCCCCAGCCTTCCTGACGTGCTCTAGTCCCACGGAGTTGAACTTAACTCCACCGTAGTGCCAAAAAGACCACCCAGGGAGTTTAAGTACAGATTAGATTTCGCTCAGAGTTTCATATGGCGGGCTTCGGCGGTCCTTGTCTGGGTCCAGCTTTGCGTTTGGGCGTATAGTCTTGTTGATATGATGTTAAGTAACCGATCCGGCCAAGTTGCCGAGACTCAGGGCCGGGGGCGGAAGAGAGCTGTTAGAGACGAACACGAGCACGCAAAGAAGAAGTTTTAGACGTGTTTGGGGGGTGGAATGGCGGTTGCGTTGCTTTGATTTCCGAAGAAATGGCGCAAGACGATAACGCCCGCCACCTAGCACCAATGTAATGCACCAATGTCCGGGGTGACCTTGACGAGCTAGAAATTACTCAATACGTGATGTTACGCGGATGTGTCTCACTTCCTCGCTGGATAACGGGGTTCGAAGCGTCTGACGGCTGGGGTGGGAGACTGACACCACCTTTTGCACTTTGTACGCTGTACTTGCACGCACCTGGCTGTCATGTCTGGCCCTCAGATCTCCCTACCTGTACGGTCTTCCAACTGGTCTAAACACAGCAACCCACCGCTCACAAGTGTCTATCGTCGGCCTCCGAGGGGCCGTTTACTAATGCGATGCACGACTAGGCAGGCAGCACTTTTCTTTTGCGCGCCCTGTACAGTGCTGGTCGCTGTAGTGAGCCATGCACCACGAGTCTACAGTGACTTCGGTAACGGTGAGATCTCGAACACTAACCTACTCGCGTGGGCAGGTTGCTGTGGAGTGGAGGTGAGGTGGGGTGGAGATCCCGGAGGAGGTCAGGTTCTGGTCCACGGGACAAGGTAGGGTCCACAGGGCGACGTGGGGTCCACGCGAGGAGGTAGGGTCCATGGGAGGAGGGATGCTCCAGACGTCGGCGTCGGAATCCAACTTGACTAACCTGCAACCAGTGACCGACCGTTGGAGTCAACCTTGGTACCAAACGCCGGACCATGAGACAGGCTGTAGACGCACTACATCCGGCACTCTGAAACGTCAACAGAGACGGCGGATGTCGGTTGGCAGGCGACTCACTGGATTCGGCGTCACCCCAGCCCATTCCCAGACCTTGGCCTTGTGTTTTTCTTTCGCCAGCGGCCCAAATAGAATTCTGAGCGAACCCAGTTGTAGAGTGCGACCGCGAGGTATTAAAAGGGTCGTGCTTGGTACTTGGTATTTCGCCCACTTGAATTGTTTATTTTCGCTCTTTATTTTGACTGTTTATTTTGAGTATTTATTTTTGACTGTTTTTTTTCTTTCTCTTTTCTTTCTCTTTTCTTTCTCTTTTCTTTTGTTTTTTTCTTTCTTCTCACTGTTTCTTCTACTCACCACTCCGCTCCACTACTCACTCCATGTTTCATATTTGACGTCGAGACGCACGTGATCTGCAAAACAATGCAACCCCAAAAAATAGGCTCCTGTGATCTGAGCTATTCTGGTCCCCTCATGTACGTCGGTTGCCCTTTTGGGACCACTCTTTGTCTCAAGCCCCCAACGGCTACAACCTTGTGTTTGTGAAAGCCTTGCGCGCGGTGGGTGTGGTGCTGGAGCCGGCGGGGCCCACGACGAGCGCGGGATCGGAAAACCGGTTCGCACGGTTACCCAAGGGGCCCAAGGGGCCGATCACGTGCTTTTCCGGTCCGCGAGACCTCCCCAGCCCTCCCCCGTTGGGGGTCCGTCGATGCAAAGGTTGCAACCGAAAGGCAAAATGAAACAACAAAAAAAAAAAAAACTGACGGAGAAGAAGACGAAGAAGAAGAAGAAAAAGGAGGGCCATGAGCGTATGCGTGTAAGTATGAGTACCGGATGACTACGGGGACCGTATGAGTACGATACCGTAGTATGAGGCATGCTGTGCCGGTGAGAACATTCGATGCCTGTGAAAACTATAAGAGACAGTTCTGGAGAAAATGGAGAGAAACCGGAAAAGCAACGGAGCGAAAGTTTGCACTCTGATTTGACTATTTTGTTTGACTGTTTGACTGTTTGACGGTCTGAACGGCGTGTGGTTCCTCCCTGAATTGGAGTGGGTTCAAGAGCAAGATTTGAAGCCATCCATTACGTCACTGAACGGTAAACAGTGTGGCTCTTGTCACGGTGTTTGTACAGGACTTGTACCTTTAGTTTCTGTTGTTCCTGACCCTGCTCCTGTTCCTGACCCTGCTCCTGTTCCTGACTTTGTTCTGTTCTGGCTTGTAATGGTCAAATGAGTCCAAAACCAGCCAAAAAAGTACTCGTACCGCTACAGGCTCCGCCGGTGCTGTCCACGTCTCATCTGGTGGCTCCGGTCTGGCCAAAACTCTCTAATCAATGCTCTAATGTCGCTCGAACGTTGAAGCCGGGGGAATTGTACTGAGGCTCTTTACACCGCTAAAAGGGGGTTGCCTAATCGACACGACTGAATCTTGGACTTTCTATACAGGATGGGGCCGGTTGAGACTTATCTATCACTACTCCGCCGCTCTATGTGTTACTGCCGCCAACGTTGCAATGATCGGCTGGTGGTTATCGAGCTCTCTCTAGGACCGGCCCGAAACGCAGAGAAGTGTTCCATCGGCGGAAGATTAGTAAGGGCCAAAACCTCGTACTACCGCGGTACAACCCTCGATTGTGACACTGCCCTCTTCAGCGGCACCGCATCGCTCCACTGTGAGATTCGGAGAACAGGCCCACCTTGATCCCGATGCCGAGAAACCCTCAGCGGAATGCCACCTCGTGGCTTGCTGGTGCTGTCGTCGTGGTCGGTGGGGATGGTGAGACAAGGATCCAGTGGGAGGAAGCAACAGCGAGGCATCGACTTCTGCAACGTCAATAATCGCACCAGGAACTCGGACTCTTCAAAAACATACTCACCAGACCAAGAAGAAGAGAGTCACCAACTGTCCCATGCCTCCAGCTTGCTCGTCGCCCACCTAGGCAAGGTGGCGTGGTCGACTCAAACTCCGCTTTTAGACTAGTACACTGTAGACAAACCGCTCGAAATGGGAACGAAAAGACGGCGGAGAAGACGGCCCGTGGACCACAAAAACATACCGATAATCCCACAGTTGCTGGCGACATTTTAACCGACTACAACAAATGCTGACCCACCATTGACCCTCTTCCATCCACTGGTGGCTTCGCGCCATTTAAGCCGTCTTACACTTTGTTTTGAGAAAAAAAGGAACACCTCATCCTCTCCAGTTGCCACTCCAACAGCGCCAGGCACTTGGCCTCCATTGCCCGCCCCCTCTACTTGCCAACCTCCTGTCATTCTTGCTACGTCTACGATACATAGCTGACTGTATAAAGGGGTCGAGCTGACTGCAGGGTCTGGGTGCGGTCTACAGTCTGCAGGGTCTAGGTCTGGGTCTGAGTCTTCCTACTCATGGACTACAAGGGTTCCAAGAGACCAACGGCTCGTAACAGTCTTACAAAGAACTCGTAAACACTCTCCAAATGTTACTCGACCTACATTTCTACACTACTGGCACTTTCAAACTGTTAAATTAGTTAGCCGCGACCCAAACAACAACTGAGACACCCCAGCCACCGTCAGAGCTGCAAAAGCCATATTATACATTCCACCGCTGCAAATTTCTCTCCTCTGCAAATGACAATGCGTATATTACACTGGGTGAGGAAACAAGGCCCCGCCGCCGGCAAGGACGTGTGTATTGCCCTGCCAAAAGCTGTATTGTGTGCTCTTGTCTCCCCTACCCTCCTTCCATGCTATCCTTGGTCTTGGTCTTGGTCTTGGTCTTGGTCTTGTTTTCTTGTTTGTGTGTTATTGTAGTAGTAGTAATTGCCCTGTTCCCAGGACCCTACCTGTCCTGCTGCTGCTGCTGCTGCTGCTGCTGTTGTTGTTTGCTTGTTGCTGTTGCTGTTGTTGCTGTTGTTGCTGCTGCTGTTGCTGCTCTCCCTCGCCCCGTGCCCGTCGAACCAACACCTTCCACCGGTACCGCACCGTCTGACTGTCCCGTTTGTTGAGCAGACGGGCGTACTCGGCGTAGTCCTGCCGCGGTAACGTGGCCAGCACCAGGTCCAGCAGCCGGTTGTCGTCCTCCATGGTCCACGTGCTGTTGGGCGCCTTGCTGCGTTTCCGTTGGCTGCCGTCGCTGGTCTTGTCTTCAAAGCCGCCCCGAGCAAACGTGACTGTGGCTGGAGGCGGCAAATGTGAGCTGGGGGGGGGCACGGGCCCCAGATGGCCCATGGAGCCGCCACGAGGCCGCTGATACGGCGAGTAGACCGACGAGTTGCGTCTGTGACGATGTTCAGGGGCCGTGGCGGTCGGCGAGGGCCCAGGGGTCAGACTGGGATGATGGCCGTGGTGCGGAGCGGTCCACTGGGGGATCTGGATCGGTTGCAGGGGCGGAAAGTGGCCCTGGTGTTGTAGATGATGCGGATAATAGGGCTGGGGCGCGTGCAATGGCCCCGGAATGAATTCGTGTGGTTGTGGAACCGGCTGCATTCCAAAGTGGCCCGTGCTCGGAGGACGAGACATTTGTCCGGGAACCGCAATCTGGTTGGACGTGGTTTGTGCGCCACTCGGCGCTTGTACGCTCGGCCCACTAGGTCCACTTGGTCCCTGTTGTCCACTCGGTGCAACCACCTGGCCGGCAGCTGTACTGGTGCTGGTGGGCGAATGGACCGAGGGTCTGCGTTGGGGGTGGTGGTCGTGTGCAGGCAGCTTGCCGTCGCGCTTGGACCCGTCCTCAGCCTGAGTGGCATCCGGACCTGGAACCTCGGACTTTTCTCTTGATGCCTCATTCAAAATGTTTTCCAACTTCATGGGTGCCTGGCTCTCTCTCGTGTCGTGTTGATGCCCCAGCAGCCAAATCAAATACCGCTCAACAAGTGTGGCTCTTTACCAGTCTCATCAGTATCTCCAAGAGATGGTGTGTGGGAATGGGGGTAGCGGTAACAATGGTCGTTGAACTGGGTGAGAGTAAGCCGTCTCTAATGCTGGAGATACTTTAGATTAAAATCATATAGAGTGCATAGAGACGAGCAAACTAAAAAGCCAACCGAGCTGGGGAAGTGGGTGGTAGCTTGAGGTAGATGGAGAGAGCGGGTCAATTGCGAGGTTCAGAGCATTAGTTCTCCATTGATAACTGCCAACCACACCCCAAGTTAGCCCACTCGTCCAATTGACCACACTCTTGTCTCCCCCCATTCGCCCATCCCCCCTCGACTCTACTCCGTTAGTTGAGAGTGGGTGTACACTTTTCGTTTACACTCTTTGTTTGCATCTTTTGGTGCGTTTGGTGCGTTTGGTGCGTTTGGTGCGTTTGGTGCGTTTGGTGCGTTTGGTGCGTTGGGTGCGTTTGGTGCATATCGTCGCCTTTGTGTTTTTTTACTACTGCTCTCCCTCATCCGTGCACTTTGTCTTTTGCCCTGTCAACTTTCTGCTTCCCCTAAACCCAGAGCCTATCCCACAAGCTCGGCCCTGTGGTCCCAACCAAAGCGAAAAACCAAGCCCCAAATGGAAAAGCAAAAAGTCGATGAAACCCAACAACGTGCACAAAACAGGAGCAGAGGCAAAGAAGAACCTCCGCTGCAAAACAAACCTCGCAGCCCATCCCTGATCGACGAGCCCTTCCCATCGCCCGCCCACCCCAGGGTTCGAACTGAGACTCTGTGAAATGGTTTGTACAGTGCGATGCTGGCACAGTACAGTACAGCCAGGGTCTCGCACGGACCCTGGCTGAAAGGCGGTTGGTGAGGTGGTGGCTGGGCGTGTGATAGTGTGGTGATAGGGTGACAGCATGGTGACAGAGTGGTGACAATGTGGTGATAGCGTCGTGACTGGGTGCGAGTGGTTGGGCGTGATTACGCCGGCATGTGACTAGACCGAATCGCACGTGACCTTCAATCCCAGCTCACCCCATGCCCATGCCGCTCCTCTCATCCTATCATCGTAACCAACGCTCATCACATTAGGTGTGGAACAGAGTATCGTAGGTGACACAGACTGCAAGGTTAACTAAGTAAACAAGGCAAGCAAGGGTTAATGGGGATAAGATGCAAATAAGGGACTCTACAGATGGACAGATTGGATAGGGGTGTGAGTTCATTACTGTAGGAGTTGGATCGATAAAGTTGATCTGGTGAGTTTGTGGGTTTGTGGGTTGGTTGGTGAGTTGGTTGTTGGTTGATGGACTGGTTGATGGACTGGTTGATGGACTGTTTGTGATGTGGTTGTCAATTGATTGGTCTTCAACTAATCTTCAACTAATCTTCAACTAATCTTTAAGTGGTCAACTAGTCGGTAATTGCCTTTTATGAGCCCAGAATGACTCAAAACATATCCCATGCGTTGAGTCACTCATTTTCGACCCGTTTCCATCTCCACTAACCTCCACTAACCATCTCCACTAACCATCTCCATTAACCACTCCAAACACATCTACTCACCAAATCACCAAATCACCAAATCACCAGATCACCAAATGGCCCCTTCTCTCCCACACTCACGATAAAGTTGGCAAAAAAATATTTCGCAAAATGTGCACATGGGCGGCAAAATATCCCTGGCTTCCGCTGTTCCCCAGAGACAATTTCCCCCCCGAAAACAATGCAACCTTGGTAAATTAACAATGCGCCTCTAAGACCTCCATGTGATATCACGAGTCGACAGGACGGAATTTAGGTAGCCGGATAGAGTCGCAGACGCTAGTCTATACTAGCGGGAGGCCACAGTAGCAGCGGCTAGCAGATGAATGGTAAGACGGCAGGGGAAGGCAAACGGACGCAAATAAGACTGTAGATGCGATTTAGTCCTGAGATCCCACTAAAAAAAAGAGCCCATCAAGCCCGATCCAAACTAACTGGCCAAACGGGCTGGCTCTGACAAGTAGCTTTGCATCCAGCCACCTGTTTCGCTTGGCTCTTTGTATGCAACAAACACGAGCTAGCAGATGGTGTGGGAGGTCTCAGGTACGAGCACAGGAACAGTACATGATAGTTTCGTACACTGTACAAGTGCTGTACGTTTAGCGCATGCTCAGCATGTCACGGCCAGCGCCGATCTCCATGATTCAGAGAGGGGAAGGGTCCTTGGTCTGGTTTTGGTCTGGTTTTGGTTTGGTCTTGGTTTGGTCTCGGTTTGGTCTCGGTTTGGTCTCGGTTTGGTCTCGGTTTTGGTCTTGGTTTGGTCTCGGTTTTGGTCTTAATTTGGTCTGGTTTCGATCTGGTTTTGATCTGGTTTTGATCTGAAGAACCAACCAACCAAGCACACTAGTTTAGACCAGTTTAGACCAGTTTAGACCAGTTTAGACCAGTTCACTGTCGTCGCTGCCCAGATGGAGAATGGTCTTTCGGAGTTATTTCTCCGCCGTCACAAATCGCCTCCATCCCTCAAGTGTCCCTCCCCCCGGACCATCTGGACATGTCTCACCTCGGTTAACCCTCCCCCATCACCGCTTAAACTTCTCCTACACTGTTTCAAGTCACCAAGATATTAAATCATGGATGTGAGACAGAGTGGGCATAGCTCGATGCGCACAGGTCCAGTAAGCATAACTTGCACAGCTTGCAGCGCAGCCCGTAGACTTGGCTCAACAACCGGGCCTCACCTCCCAGACATGCTCCATGCGCTGTCGATGTGCTGCCTAACCTGCCGGGTAACTGCTTCATCCCTGAAGGGATCAAAAGAGTTCACCAGTGGGGGGAAAAGCAGCGTGGGGGGAGGGAAGATTGGGGGTCACCATCAAGACACATGTACAAATCCACAATGTCGTAGATGCACAACGAGCACGAGTACACCACCCGGACTAGCTCATAACCGACTCGTCGCACTGTGGACAGACGCAAAAATCAACGTCAGCTGCAGGAGACATCTCAGAGACCCAATAGACAGAGATGCCGTATAATAAAAGCACCGTGCTTGTCCATTGGCTCACTGACATGACATGACAAGACAAGACAAGACAAGACAAGTCAAAACAAACAAGGGCCGACCCCAGCGGGTTCACGTGATCGTCCAAAGCTGCCTCTGCCAGATCTATCCGGATCGACATGCACCGAAACCGTCCATCTCCAAGATTAATACGACGTGACGGACCAAAGTCTAGCTCAAAGGCCCAAAAGCTCCAAAGCCCCAAAAAAGTGGTACCACTGATCGGCGACGTTTGTCCTAATGCAACCACCGGCACCAACCAACAAGAGATGCCACAGTGTCTCACCTGCAAACACAGCAAGCGTCTCAACTTAGCCCATGCCAAGCTTCTCAGACGTAGATTTGCTTCCCTCCAAACGACGATGTTCATGCCGGTCGTAAGTGAGTCTAGAAGACAGAGAAGGAGGAGCGAGGGGGGAGCAGTAGTTCCTCAGGGAAAGAGTTCCGTAGTTATATTTAGAAACAGTGTCATCGTATCAGTGATAACTCGACTTTTGCGCACACTTCAGCCCCCCATCTCTCGTCTGCTAAGCCTCCAACCAATAGAGACTGCTGGGCCCGTTGCGCTGACTCAGGAAGTACGTCAAAATCCTCCTTTCCTCCTGACCATCAGTAGGGGCACAACAACGACATGAAGGAGACAAGAAAGTAGCAACAGAATACCGTAGAGATGAAGACCGTCCCTGTATGAGCGTTTTAGTACATAGATATTCATCATCGGCCCAAAAATGAACGGAATACCACGCTTTTTCGACCTGGCCCAAAAAACCAAAATTCCTTCTGGAGACAAATAATAGTGCAAAGATGACATGTCAGGGTCAAGAGAGGTACCAAAATCAAGAGCTCATCCAGACGAACATTCTCATATTGATTTCAGACTCATATCTCTTCTTCTTCTCCTGTTATTCCCCAGGGAACATCCACCACAGACTCCCGACAGGCTTCCTCGGTAGAATATCTCCAACAGGAACCTTAGACAGAGAGACATGCCACTCCCCTTGATCATCTACTGGTCCGCTACATGTCTCCATTTTTTCTGCTTTTCTCGCTTGCGTAGATCGTCGTAAAAACATGAACATCTGCACCCACACATGGCTGCATGGGTATAGGAGTAGCTCAGAATGCTGACACGTAAGCCAGTATGGCGGAGTCAATGCGACAGGCATCGTCACAAGCAGTTGAGCAACTCAACCAACACACAGCAGATATTATCCTGCGCAACCAATGTCACTGCTGCTGTCTTGTCCTTAACCTTCTAGTGCAGTACCATGAGTGGCAAGTGACATGGACAGAAACATCAGCAGTGCTTTTTGAACGCAAGACCAACATGTCCAGTTCTAGAGAGTGAAGACTCTCAAAGTCCACCGCTCCCTGTGGGCCAGTCTTGCTTACTAGACAGCAGCTATCACCCAACTCACCCCCCGCCAGCAGACAGACCTGTCAAAACCCTTAATGAACGAGAGAAGACGCCAGCAACATCAAACAGCACTTTAGCATGAAGAATTGAGTCAGTAGCAGCTCACAATGACTTTATTGACCCCATAAACTGTGTTACTGGAATGGAAACAGCCTGAAGACAGTACAGGACTGTAAGGCCACATGAGAAAAACAGCCACCGAAACGGCTCCAGACGACACCCAGAGAAGGTATCCGCCTCATGCAGTGTCCCTAGAGCCTTCAGATTGTCCCTGGATTGTCTTTAGACGCACCGATGCCGGGCACACATGTCAAAAAGTAGATTAGTAATCAGCCTCTGAACGTCAGCAGTTGATCCGGCAAGCGAGCAGTCGATGGAAACAGCAGTGCAGTTGAAGTCACAGAAATACCTTCCTTTACCGATAACCCTCCTCCTCCCCCCTCCACTTTCCTCCACCCGACGATAATACCACCAGTGTGGCAATACACCAGGGCCAATCATCACAATATCCCCATTTGGTCTCAAAACAGGTATAAAAACAGGTATAAACAACAATCACACGAGTCTCCAAGACCCTGGGTATCTGAGGCTCTGGTTGGTATCAACTGGGTATTGTTGTTTCTGGTCTCCTTCTCCGGTCTATGGTGTTGTCGGAATGTATCGTATGGAAACAGTCGGTAGTATGCTTGGACCGAACTGGGGCCGTCAGTCCAGCAGAGTCCATTGTTGGCTCTTGCGGCTTGTCGGCGACGTTTGGTGCCGGTTTCTTACTCTCAATTGAGCATCTTGCGGCTCTGTGACCATTTCTGGGTTAGTACGTGTTGCGGACTGGTCATTGGAGGCAATGGCGATGGCGATGGGTGACGGGCGATGGGCGACGAGAAGACGGAGACAGTAGGAAGCAAACAAGCAGTATTTCTAAACAGTCTCATTCGCACTCCGTCCCATTCTCACTCGACAACCACTCGACAACCACTGAGCCCTGAAATGTGACCAGGACCGCGGAGGGGAGGACGAGGGCGATCGGAATCTCGGCCCGTGACTCCGTTTACATCTGCGTCCGCATCTGTGTCGACATTGCCGCCGTTTTCACACCTCTCTGCCCCCAGCAATGGACGACATGCACCGGCCAACTGAGACATTGACGCCAGTGGGAAACATAGGGGTGTGTGCGTGGATATGCAGTATGTGCGTGGGGGTCAGGGCGCCCAGTTTCAGGCGGTAGAAACGCTGTCTGTTGGCGAACATGTCTCTTTGCGGTGCTGGGCTGCTCGTGGGTCGCCTCGCCGTCTCCATCACACCACTCTGCCCACACCAATCACATGAACCCTGTGGCGCAAGCTCCATAACTGTAATGGAGGAGGTGTTGAGGTGGTTGTGAGGCGGTGGTGAGGCGGTGATGAGGTGGTGGAGACGTGATGGTCATGTTGCTGTTACAGACGGACTAGATAGATAGTAAGAGACATGGTAATAGTCAGTTGTAGTGTGATTTTGACTCCCTCAGAAACACTAGACAGACCCAGACGACAGCATAGACACGGCAGAACCCCCCGGGAAGAACACTTGGACACAGTATACCACTGTCGTGTCTTTTTGTGTCCCCCCAGATCCAGCTACGTAGCCGTACGAACAAGTCAGTCGGTCTATCGTACTTGTAATCGTACCATCGTCAACTCGAGCAGATGGCCAGGCTAATGCACACACTCTATACCATCTCAGCACCGCATTATTCTCATAAAAACCCCATCTCCTCCCCAGCGAATTTCTCCAACAGTCCCCAACCGTTTTCCTCAAACCATCTCCATCTCCGTCTCCATCTCAATCACATCCCCTTCTCAATCACATCATACTCACTATCTCGAGATTGCCGTATACTCTTCACCTGCTCTTCACCTGCTCTCGTCTCCTCCTCTTCACCTTGTTCACCTCTTCTTCTCCTCACCACCTCACCTCTGTTGAGCAAGGAGCTCGGACTTGACGAGCCCACAAACAATGCGAAGACAAGTACAGTACGAGCACCCGCACTGGGGGCGCCGCTACCTTCTCTCCAGAGTTTGCTTCCGTTCTACCTCTTTTGGACTTCCGTTGTTGACCCGCATAAACGTGTGACGAGGGAGGAGAGGAGAAGACCGTCGGAGGAGGAGACCAGAAACCAACAGTCACAGACCAACGTCTGAGCCACCAACCCCAACTTCAAGTGGTGCTTCCCTCCTCGTCCCTCCTCTTGCCTCCCCCCATCTCTTCCCCCTCCCCCATCTCTACCTCTCTACCCCCAACAGATGGTTTGAAAAAGACTGTGAGAGCGGAACGGGCCGCGGGACCGAGGAAAGACGTCACGTGACCGCAAATATCCGGCCGCGGCGCCCCACGACCCCGCGGCGATCCCGCAACGCCGCGCCCGACGCCCCCAGGGACGTTTTGCACCGTCTTTGCCCGGTTTCGGCCACCCTGCTACATGGAGATATTACCCAACCCTATTTTGCGGCGCTGGCTGCATGCGAACAATGTGGCCATACAATAGGATTGTGGTGGATTGCAAACGTTAAATAAGGCGGACATGTGCATATACGAGGGGGTTGAAAGGAGGGTAACGGGGTGGGGGGGCAGAAGCAGAAGGACAAGAGGCGTCGTGGAGGACATCTGGAAGTTCCCTTTGTCGACAAAATCTCCCCTGTTTTCCACTCCATTTTTCCACTCTCATTTTCCACCCCCAAATCCTCCCAAATCCACATCCGAAACATGAACCCCCCTTCAGGTTAGCGGATGGTGTATCTAAGACATGCATTTTGAAAGACATGCATTTGAAACCCTAAGCGGCACTTTTCGCAGACAGCCGAGGGGACGGGGAGTTTGGGGGTGCTGGGGGTTCTGGAGACGGCTCGGAGAGGGGCGTGAGACCTTCACGTGACTGTTTTTTCCCGGCGTCGGATTTTGAGGCTGGATTTTTCGGGGCTCTATCCCTACCCCGGTTGTCCCATTTTGTGTGATTTTTTTACTTTTTATTCCGAAAAAAAGTTGACATGAAAAAAAAAAATTACAAAAAGTCAAAGCGAAAAGCTTTAATGGAGATGCGACAGGGACCACAGGAGTGGGAAGTGGGGAGGTGAAGTTGGGGTGGCCGTGGGAGGAGTCGGAAGGACCGAGGGAGGTGGAACTATCGCTTCATCACATCATCGGATCATTAGCACCATCGCATCATCGCACCATCGCAACATCGCACCATCGCTCATCACTACCATCCACTACACTGCCCTACCTACAGTAGTTGCTGCATGTGCTGCGCGCACGCGCGTATATGATTCGAGCAGGCAATCTGCACTTATCGGGGAGTGAGGAAGGGAGTTAGGGCGCGGTTGGTGGCCGGAGAGAGCACAGCATTTGAGGTCTACTTATCGATATCGACCTGTTTTTTTTTTGGTTTTTTTTTTTTTTTTTGGTTTTTTTTCTTCATCTAGAGACTGTCAGGCGCCGCTCGATGCCGCCTCCTGCGACACGTGCTCAACTATAGATGACGGATCATGGGTTTGCTGTTTTTCTGATCCCTCTTTTCAGACAACGGTATGTAAGCAAGTGCAAAGGAGGTTTGCATATGCCCAATTCATTCCCTAAGCCCCGATCCGGAGCCCGGAATGCCTTGCTCGAGAGCCCTCCTTCTGGTCTGGTCTGATCAGGCCATTTCTACCGAATGAGTTTAACTGTCACAGACGGCTCTTGGTCAGTCAAAATGTGTCCCTTTTTATGGGTACCGGTACGAATGAGTACCAAGAGAAATCGGTCCATTGTGCGGTGAATGGCCCAATGTCAAGGCCAAAACCAGCAGAAAATCAATCGAACATGTGTCTGTAGACGTGAATCCACTAAGGCTTTCTGAATGGTCAATTATGGCTTTCTCAGACGCGAGTCATCGACTCTGGGGTTCGTAGACGTGAATCGTCAACCCCTGGTCGTCTGAGAGCAACGACTAATGGCGATAGAGATCCAGAAAGTGGCTGGAGAAGATGGACTCGACTGTGGAATGCCGAGAACGGGCTCCATCGACCGGTTGGAAAGACAGCCATATTCCCCAACTAAAGACTCATTCAAAAAATATCAAAATTCAAAAAACTATCAGACATTCAAAAACTATCAAGACATTCAAAAACTATCAAAACATTCAAAAACTACAGATACATTCCTGGGCCGCGTCTTCCATTCCCGTTGATCTTTCTGGCTGCCTGCCCAGAATGGCGCCATGGTGACCACTGTCGATCACCATGCTTAGATCCAAACCTGCGACGCGAATAGCTCGTCAGAAGGCCAATACGGACGCAAGCCGGTCCAGACAACTCTGGAACTGCCTCGATATAGCTGCTGTCCACCCCACAAAAAAAAGAAATGAAAAATCGCCCGTTTTGGCAATTGTCGCCGACCTAATAAAAGATGGACAGGGGGAAGAAACAAACAGGTGCAGACCGGGTCATGTGACCTTGGGGTGGTCCGGATTGGATGTGTTGCGGAAACATGACCCCCACTTTTTTTAGCGACAATGGCAGTGATTTTACACGCTAGCAGCGGTTTTACACGCTAGAACCGCCTAAAAAGACCTGAAACGTGCCAATGGTGGTTTTGACAAAGATATTATGGACGTTTTCCATTATGGACGGTTTCCAACATGTTTGAGCAATTTTTCCACCCCTTAACCGCCTATATACTCAACGTAGGCCGCCCTATAGTATTGGTACATTTATGATAATCCTACATTGGCTCAACTCAAGTCGACGAGTGTTCCAGATATTGGAGATCCAAGGGGATATTTTTCTTCTCTGGTAACACAATGGAGTGGAAATTTCTTTTTAGTCCGTTTTTTTCTGACCAATGTTAGTATGAGTGGCACAGTATGAGTACAAGTGCTTGACCAATCTGACTAATGATTAGTGTACTTGACAGCCGGTCCTATACATTAGTCTGATGTACGTTTGAGATGCTCCTTCGTCTGAATTTGTCTTTTTTTTGAAATAACTGCTTCATATGGAATGTATAGTTGATCATTCACGGTCTTGCAAGCCATTCACAGTCTTCCAAGTCATTCACGGTCTCCCGTGGTCTCATTATATTTCCTTCAACTGGTGAAGTACCTCATGGAACATGGTCACGACTTCTACCCGGGTCCCCCAATCGATTCGGACCGTTATCCATCTTATCCATCTTTTCCATCTTTTCTATCAACTCTAGACCGGTTGATCTGATTAGAAAAGTCTACGATGCGCAGAAACGACGTACGATCGCCAAGGTGCACATCTCGACACCTTTAGGCATTCCTGACGCTCAACAGAACTCTGCGTGTTTCTGTCGCTGAGTTCTGGCCCGCCGACTATACCACCGTGGAGTTTATTGATGAGCAAAATGGCGCGGAACCACATCCAGAGGTATTGTGGTGGTGGTGGTGGTGGTGGTGGCGACGGACGGCTGGATCTCACGGTGGTTCTAGCGATACTTCTGGTGGTACTGGCGATACAATATGTATTCTATACGCTCTCTACTCCAAGACTACTTCTACTCCAACCACTCCATACCCTGTGCCCTCTGAAAGAAGCAATTGTGGAAACAGACAAAGGAAATCTGAGAATAGAGTACGGCAACAAGTATCGCCAATGCGCATTTAGCCCGCTGCCCGCTATCTCGCTTTTTCGGAAAGTGAAATGTGTGCTTCTTTGCTTTTTTTGATTCTAGGGTGGAAAGGTCGATTATTGAGACATTTCAAAAAAGGTTAGATATCGTTGGCCAACTTGCAACAAAGTCTGTAGGCCGTTCGAGACCCGAGCGTCTCTTCCCAAGATCCACGCCGCGAGTAGATATCCTGGCTTCGGGAGTCTGGGGGTTCGGGAGTCTGGTTCAGGGGTTTGGGAGCATCGGGGCATCGGGGGACTTTGGGAAGTTTGAAACTTTTGAGGGACCTTGGAGAGGTTTCTTGGACCCCCTTTGAACTCCTGTTGCCCTCAACTCATCTCTTTCCTTCTATACTGGCCAAATACAATCCCATACAGTACGCACGCCCTGTTTGACCATTACCGAAACCATCGGTGAACCTTCAAGACCAGGCAAATTGCTCACAGTATTTCTGATTTACTTGCTCACAGTCTTTCTGATTGACTCACTTTGGTTCACTGACACGTTTTATTCGCTCCCCAACTCGTATCCACTCTTTGACTGCTATATACTACTCACATCACCCAAACACACCGCCCCAAAGCCGATCCAGAGCATCAATCCAATCGCCGGGTGGGGCAAGCTCCTCTTGACACTCCGATAAACACCCCAGAAAACTCTCTGGGGCCGTAGTTGCCGTATTCAGCAGAGTTTGTAAGGGTCTGGTATGACTCGTATGACTCCGGGTGACTCATATAAATGACTCAATTAAACGTTAAAACAGTCAACAAAAACTAAAAACAAAAAAAAACAAAAAAAAGACAAAAAAACGGGAAAAAACATAAAAAAATTGGTTGCTCGGGTAATTAGGTCCAAACAAGAGTTTCCGGCTGGCAAATCAGAAGATGGCATGTCTGGCACAAGGTGGTTTTCAAACAAGTGAAGTTCAAACAAGCTGAATGGCAAAAAGAGCGCGTAAAGGCGGGAAAAGCAAAAGGGGTAATTGAAGCTACAAGTAGCAAGATTGCGTGAATGAGTCATGTGAACGATGGGGAGAAGGATCCGAAGAGAATTGACAAATATCCACTACTGGAAGCAGCTGTTACTTGTCGGGGACTTCTCGGCGGACCAATCTGGGTCATTTTTAGCTGCATCAATGGATGTCAGGACGCGGGTTCGATTTTTCCAAATGTCGCATTTATTTGGCAATTGAGAATACAAATGAACGCTGCTGGGGGCTATTTTTCTACTGAGTATAGACAGACACAATTTCTGAGTATAGTTCCGCGGGTATATCGTCATCTTGGTCTCTGAAGATGAGGTAACGTACGAGTGTGTAAGGATCTTCATAGACGAACCCTTCAAAGTCCAATGAACATGTCGCGAGGTTCCGTGGGTCTTTTTAGAGGTTTACAGCGTTGGTGGAAGATGTCCTTCCTCGCCAAGGGTGGGACAAGCAAGTGCGAGAGGCTAGTGCGATGGCAAGACCATGATAATGGCAAGATCATGATAGTGACAACGAGGACGACGAGTGTGATACGACTACAAGTAGTACTATAACTTGTTTAAACAATACGTCAACAATACGTCAAGTAATACGTTCATAAGAGGGTCAAATCCGGTCTACTAACCTTGGTCTGAGATCACCGCTTCCACTCTGATTAAGACTACTACTACCATACCAAAAAACCACAAACCACCTGCTGCAAGTAGATCCCCAGGTCACGCCAATGCAAACCCGGTACCAACTCAGTACCGCTCAGTACTAACTCAGTGCCAACTCATACCGTGCTATCGGATGTGGGGGTGTCTCAAATGATGCAGTGGTTCCGGCGGAATCGATCGCGGACATTTCTCCATTTGATCCCCTCAGCGAGCTCTAGATGCTGTACTGTCTAGAGCAATGTGGAACTTGTCCTGCAACAATGTTCAGGCATCGTCTACAACCATCTTCCATACCCTATAACAATGCTGAACGACCGTCTACGACCGTCTTCAAGGACCATCCACACGTATTTCAACCCCACTCTCTGATCTACCTTGCCTCGCACATGCACAAATTTTTCTAGCTCCAAACTCTCGACGCGTCGCTACCGAAAAACGCCGCTCGGCAGCCCACTGTATGTACTCGACGATACTCGTACCTGAGTCATGCCGTAGCAAGTTTAGAGATAAGCCGTGCGGTGGACTGTGGCGTGGCGGCGGTGGAATGGGCTCTTATCTAATCTGGGTTGCTATGGCGTATGTCGCGATTGTTGGTTGCTACAATTGATGATTATTTATTACTAAAGAAGATTAAGATAAATAGAATAGAAAATAATAAAAATGGAAAATAATAGAAAATTAGAAAATAATAAAATAGAAAACATATAGAAAAAATATAACTCCAAATATCATCCAAATTCATCTTAAATCATCCAAATAATAAATCATTATAATAATCTACCAAATTAATCAAATACAATAATTTCCTAATTAATTGTCTCACTCACAAAATTTAATTTTCCACTTCCATTTTCAATTTTTTTTATTTTCATTGCCATTTGCCATTCTGCATTGCCCAAATACCTTGTCAAACTGGTGGGCTTCCGAACCCCAACCCGACCGTGTGGCTGTCATAGATAACGCATCTATGTCTCGTCTGTGAAAAAATTTGCCCACAAAATTTTAACCTTTCACACTTTTTTAGACCTTACAATTTTAGACTTTACCACACAAATATTAAACTTTTACCACCCAAATTATTAGACTTTCTCACTGGAACATTAGACTTTTATAATAACTTTCTTCACCCTTTGTTAATCTTGCCATTACCGTTTCATCTCCCTTCTTCTATAATTAGCACCGATGCTTCCATGCAGTTGCGTCTTCGAGCAGAGCAATTTCTGTCACGTGGTGAAGTGAAGAGTCACATGACATATGTATTGATGTCTGCCTGTTGCTATCGCCCGGTGGACATCTGCCACATTTCCCTCACGTGAGCTATCACGCAAATCCCCTCAAAAAAAAACCACTTGTTACTACTTTTTTCGAGTTTTTCCGAGCTCGATAACCTCCGCGAACAATAGAGATCGTCATAACTTTAATTTCAAATAATGACAGCAATTGTTTTTTGTGTCTGTGGCTGAGGAGAAAAAATTGATGGCAATTTGGGACACTCGAGACCGGGGCGGGACCAAGCGTCGTTGCGCTAGGTCACGTGACAGCCACCGACAATACCGAGGGGGGTTGGCTTAAATCACGTGCCGCTCCCTGGCCCTCAGTCACGTGCGCGGTCACATGATCTCGCGTCGGTGTCATCTCTCCTTCCCCTGTCTGACGTCATCTCGTATTTATTCTAAAGTTGCATAATGCCTCAAGCCACACCTTCATGGCGTCAATGAAGGAGGTGGTCACGTGGATGGTCACATGACTAAGGAGGTATGTGACGAGGCGGTCTTTGTTGTGGTTTCGTGGTCCCGTGGTGTCTTGGTTAATGGCCGCTTTTAGGAGGACTGAATGCTTTACAGTGATATTTCTCTTGCCTCAGAATTTGTACATCTGATTATTTTATTCAACAAGGTTTCTAAGTAATATCGCAAGATCCATCAACTCCCAACTAAACGGAAGGTGTCCAGACGCCACTCAAACGTGGTCAAGAGGGCTCATTGTGACCGGGAAAACTCTCAGATGTATTATTTCGTGTATTTTGTGTCAAATTCTTTTTTCGGAATCTCGATACCATGGTTCCAGCGCGGGTATTTGGACAATTTAAGTGGAGGCCATCGTATCCAATCGACGATAAGATTTGGGATCAACTAAATCCAAGTATTCCCTGCAGAAAAAAAAAAACATAAAAAAAACATAAAAAAACATAAAAAAAACGAATAAAAATATACTAAAAAACGCCTACAAGCACAAGAACTACAAGAGCTATGGCTCCAACAACTCCGTCTACGTAGACATTTCCTACTTGAATGGGTATTTACAATGCATTTTTATGTCATAACTTCGTACAGGCTGAGAGCCGCATTTTTGGGGGGGCCGACCGAGTTATCGGGGGGTGATTTGGTTTTGTGTCGTTTTGTTTATGTCGTTTGGTTTGTGTCGTTTGGTTTTGTGTCGTTTTCTTGATTTTTGTGTCCTTGTGGTTTTGTGCCATCCGAATCCACCGCACTTTCACTAACCTAACTTCTCAACCATCGTCGATAATTGCCAGCAGCGTCGACACTCTGGCCCATCTGCTGGTGGTTGTAGGCCAGGGAGGGCATCATGAGCGGCGACGGCGGGGGACTCAGCTTCTTGCCAGTGGTCTCCTTGCGGGTGGTGGCGCACAACAGAGGCGACCGGTACATGAGATGCGAGTTGTACTCGGGGTAGTTCTCGTCGTCCTCATCGTCAGAGGTGGGCGGCGATCCAAAGTGCTGCTGCGAAATGGCCGCCGCTGGTAATGACTGCGACAGCACTCGAGGTGAGTATTTGGTGGCGTTGTGGGTGGCGTTGGCGGCGTGGTGGGTAGCGTTGCCTGTGTGGTGGGCGTCGGGCTTGCTCTCCTTGTCGTCGAGAAACAGCTCCTCCGGTGAGAGAGGCACCCCGGCGTTCTTGGGGCGCAACGTGTACAGGGTCGAAGAGGCGCTGTAGTTCGGACCAGCGTCCGCCGCCGTGTCCGACGTCTTACAGGCGTCGGAACAGTACATGGAGCCGGCGGGGCACTGCTTGTCGCAGACGGTGCAAAAGTCGTGGGACCACATGGGTTTGGTGGTGAGTGTGTCGTTTGGGGGGGTTGTGGGGACTCTGGCGCCGGCAACCTACTACCCCCTCGGTTATATAGCGGCGGTTCGAGGCTGACTGACGCTGCACCCCGAGCTTGTTTTCCGGTGGCACAATAAATTTTCCCCAACCTTATTTATTTCCTCCCGCAGAAAACACAAAACCAAACGATGATGCAGCACCCATGCATACACATGCACCCTCTCCCGCAGCAATGAAAAAAAAGCGAAAGATTGCATCCAAGATTGAGTCATTTGCAAACCCAGTCGGAGTCAGATAACAATCTCGGGCTTGAGCTGGATATTCAGGCGAGAAAAGGACCGTGTTTATCATCGTTTGGCGTGTTGGACCTTGTTAGATGACATCGAATCACGCCCTTAATGCCTCAATGATAATATCTCCCACTAACTCAGCGACCCCAGTTAGAGCTACTCCAGCGCTCCCTACCCCAGCGCTCCTTTCTCCAGCACTCGAGCTACTGGTACGAGAACAGTACATGCCTCCTCCCTGCTTGTGCTATTGTCTCAATAGCATGTTGAGATTGGTGCTACACCTCAGTACGTGCGAATGAGTACAAACTATGTACAAGTATTTGCACCACGACAGCCGTACTATGGTCGAGCAAGGAGAACGGGGGTGAGATGAAGGGGTTGGAGCTCAGGGCGCAGTCTTCTATAACATCTCGGTCACCGTTGACACACGTGCGGAGTTCATTAGCACTTGTGTTTGTTCTGGTTCGCCCGTTTGTGTTTGTGCAATTTTTCACGCTCCCCTGAGTCTCCCAATGGTGTTTTTTTTTTTTTTCTATTTTTTCTGCTGCCTACCACGTTCTCGCGACAGAGGCTCTCCGTTATCGCACCTCCCAATCTCCCCACGTTCCATACTGATAGGACGGCCCATCTCCCACGTGTCTAAGGCTAAAGTAGGTGCAAAATATTGCACTTTCCGAATTTGGAAAGGGAGTATCGGTCGCGTAATGCGCGACAACACCATGTAGCAACGACGGGGTGTGGGGGTGACATGGGCAATGTGGTAACGACACCAGTCTTGTCGCGCCCATCACATTGACCATGTCGCGCCCACCACATTGGCCATCCATGTCTCACCCATCACACTGACCTTTAACCACTCAATCTCCATGCACTTCCATTTTCCATTTTCATCTTTGGACTTACCGTGTGGGGCACATTTAATACATGTCGCCCGAAAGTTCACTTACAATTGTTGCAACTCCACCTTCCTGGGATCGGCTAGAGGGGTTGTGGTTAGGGTGCTCGGGAGGGTGCGTGCCAGGCAGGGCGGGGACAAGCCGGGTTAGGGCCCGTATGAAAGCACGATTGTCTCGTATGAGGGCTAGGGTTTCTCCGCTTGCGGCTGCCACCAACCGATTTGCACGGCTCGCGTAGAAGGTAAATTGGAATGTAACAATGTACAACGTATAGCCAACACAGTTGGTCGACGTTTATTTCCAATCACGTGAGCCTCCCACCGTCTTTGCCCTGAAACGCCCTAACCTCCAACTCCTCCTCAGCCCTGGCCCTGTAAGGCCCTAACCAGGTTCCCTACCGCTCCCCTAACCCACACCTACATATGGCAACAATTGCTCGCGTCTGAGACGCATCACGGTTTCCCCGCATTGGGCAAGTTAAGGGATGTGGCAAATAAGGTTTAATCCCATTGGGCAGTCCGGCTGGAACAGGTGTTGTTGCATACTAAACGGGAAGCAGCCACAAATAATGAATATGGAAGAAAAATGGACGAAAACAATTGCACAAAAAAAAACAAGGGAAATGAAAGAAAAAAATGAAGAAAAAAAAACCATGAAGAGTTCTATGAAAAAAATTAAATGGAAAATTCTATGAAAAATCAAGGAAAAATCGAAATAATATTAAATATTTAAATAATCTAAAAGTTTTAAAATAAACATTAAAAATAAAAATAAAAATAAAAAGTTGAACCCGAAGACACACACAAATTTTCTGATTCTCCAGCACCATTTTCCACGCACTCCAAGACATTGCACTCCACGTAGGTTGGGTTTAAGCGAAAATGATGAGGTTTGTGGAGACATCTGAGACATGACAAATTTTGAAAAAGTTGATTTTTCAAAATCGGATTATAAATTATAAATGGGGAGATTTATGGAAAGAATCTGGGAGGTGATCTGATCCACTGGGTGACATGTGTCATTTATTCTCCTCCTGGTTTCTATCTCAGGAAGGACCAGATTTGACGTTTGACGTTGAAATTTGTTTTTGTTTGGTCTTTTTTTTGCACATCTGTCGTAATAAAACGCGCATTTAAAAATAGCCCAAAAAAAAAAAAAAAAAAAAAACACCACATGTTATTGTAGCAACCATACAGCCTGCAGGCAGGGTCCGTGTGGAGGGTTTTTTGGGGTCGTGAATATTTTTCGAGGGTTGCTCGAATCGGGGTTGGGGTTTGGAGTTGATTGAGTTGGTGGGTACTTTTTATTATTTTTGAAATATTAATTTCTGATTATAAAAAATATTACTTTGTGATTTTTACAAAAATGATTTAATCCGGTTAAGATGGCTTAAAGTTGATAAGATATTAAAATTGATTTAAAGTAATTAAAGTAAACTGAAAGTAATTACTTGAATTTGTACAAGTACAAGTAATTTAATACTTATGGTTGGTTGTAAAGTAATTTCAACAGAATTTATTTCTTTCTTTTATTTCTTTCATTTTTTTTCATTCATTTATTTTATTTATCCCATTCATCTTATTCATCTTATACGCACTAATTCATGGGTGCATATGAAACTGAAGAAACGAAAGAAACGAAAGAAACGAAAGAAAATATCGGACAACCCGAGAGAGCGGGAAAGAACCGAATCTGCAACAAAACACGGACATCTCAGATGGATAATCTTTCCGGCCGGGGTTAGCCAATTTACACCGTTTTTAGTGCCATTTAATTTGGGTGCTAAAAACCAATGTTTTGGCAACCGCAGAAATGGAGATTCTGGGCCCTGCAAACAGAAAATGCTAGCCCAGAGATTATTAGACGGGCTGGAGAAGCCGCTAAGAGTTGTGGGAACGCCCCTCCCCCAGTTTCGACGGTTCTGGAAGCGCCAAAAGTTGGCTGAAAGTTGGCCGAAAGTTGGCCGAAAGTTGGCCTAACATTCACGTGACGAGTTTTGGCCCCAAAACGGCGCCCTTACAAGATTGGAAACCGCCCAGTTCAAAAATGGATGTCCAGCTGCCTGAGAACACTGCCGACATCGGTTTCAGGTCGCCTGCGTCTCGTTTAACTCTGGTTTGCTCGCTTGTGGAATGAGGTCATTCTAGATGCACATTTGGGACGCATCGAAGGGAGCAATTAATAGATGGGGAGTTATAGAAGCAAGGCGCGAGAGGGGAGGTTTCGGGCGGCACGATCCGATGATTCCAAGAAGGCTCTGAGATGGTTCCGAGTCTGTTTCTATTGTTTTTGAGTCTTTTTTGGGGGTCTTTTTTTTTTTTTTTTGTTTATTTTCGAGTCCTTTTTTTGTGGGCAAAAATTATATCAGAGCCGTCTACAGCATGCCAGGAGGCCGTTTCGACATGTGGAAACACGTGAATGAACGTGAAAGGGGTTTGAGGGGGCGTGAATGGAGCGTGGAATGTCACTAGATCACGAAATATGATTCTGGGCGACAGTGAGTATTTTTTCGTTGTGGGCGTTCTACTCCTTCGACCGACTCTGGTGGTGGGATGGGGGGCCAGGAAAAGAGGCTGAGTTGACGAAATGAACAAAAAGACGATCAAAAACGATTCTATGGAGTTTTTGGGCCGCCTTAATGTCGTTATTGTGAAAACATGTGTAGTGTCAATGGACTCATAAGGTGGACTCACAAGAAAGACTCATAAGGTGGTTGGAATGAGGTTGAAAGGGGCTGGAGAGTGGCTAGAAAAAGCACCCAATTACTCCAGAGTCCGTAGTGGCCATTTAAATCACGTTATTTACACTAATCATCTCTGGCAATCATCTTTGAGCTCACCTGCAGGACTCGCTGGTCGCGGAATGATTCCCGGTCGCTGAATGACTCCCTGTCGCTGAAGGACTCCCGGTCACTGAATGACTCCATCACCTTACTCAGATGAGTAGTCTTCGTCCGGCTAGACTTTCTCGAATCGGCTCTGGGCTCGTAATTTCCAACTAACGACTCTTCTAGCGTCCGTCATGTACAGAAAGACGCTATTTTTTCCATGGCAGGCCCAATGGCGATATTATCCATGGAGTTTCGGAACGTTATTGGGCGACAAAGACGGGCCAAAGGCGACAAAGACGAGGTCCAGAGGCCGATAAGATCGTTGACATGCTGGTTGACATACTGGCTGACAGGTTTGATCAGTTTTCTTTGTATCCAAGTGTCAGGATTGAGGTGGAAATGGAGTTGACATTTTTTTTTTTTTGTGGAAAATTCGAATCTGAATAATTCCACTGCAAAAGCCCTTCATCGACAAGAGACTAGATTGGCTGAATGGTGCCGGCCCAATTGGTCGTTGGACTATACATTGTCACTGTCAGGATCTAGCCCAGTTTCTTCGTTTCTTTCTCCGTTTTGGGGGGTTGTAGATGACCATGAGCTGATCACTGGTCTGGAGCCGCGATAATCCACATCCAAGTCACGACCAAGTATCAAAGTATCCAAGTTTCGTTTCCAGGTTTCGTTTCCAAGTTTCGTTTCCAAGTTTCGTTTCCAAGTTTCGTTTCCAAGGTTCGTTTCCGAGTTTCGTATTCAAGTTTCGCCCAAATTTCGTATCCAAGTAAAGCCCAAGTAAAAGCCAAGTAAAGCCCAAACAAAGCCCAAGTATCTATCCTCAACTACTTGACCTCCAAATACCCCCATGTTCACCTTTTTTCAAAACCCGATCATTCCAATCACACCAATAACCCCGGTAATCGCCAAATAGGCAGGTACGCCGTCTGAAACTAGCCAAACACGCCCAAAACATGCAGACCTAGCCCTTAGTTCCAGACCTGTGAGTCTGAGTGCGTTTGAGGTCCATTATCTGGCCCACGATTTCCACAATTATTTCGGACATTGTTTCGGACGTTATTTCGGGCGTTATTTGTCACCTTTTGCGTCGATTCGTGCAATTATGGCCGGTCTGGGGGCGTATTAAAATCGTTTTATTCCGTCGTTGGCGTGGTTCGAACTGGTGCAACCGAGTAAAAAAGACGACATGCTGGAGTAGTTCACGGGCCGAGCGGGTGCGACGGGGGTTCGGACTGTTGTCTTTCACATCTCTTACAAAGAAGTCTGAGTTTCGGGGACGCGGTTGCCGTATTATTTACCATCTTAGCATCTTTCCAGTATCTGACTCTGCCGAGTCCAACTACCTCTCCATTTGCCGGCTCTTGCTTTTTTTTGTTTTGCCCAGGAAAAAAGAAAAAGACAAGAAAATGCCAGAAAACGAAGGGCAATGTGAGAATGTGGGCAAGACTGCGAATGAGCCTCTTGTGGAGATTGCATTAGGAAGAGATTGCTGGCGTCTGGGGCAGAACATTTCTTTTGGGATTCCAGAACCGACAAAAACGTCTCTTTTTCGAGTTTTCGAGTTCTCTTTTTTCGCTGCTTTTCGCCCTTTCCCATTTCGCTGGTCGGAGATCGGCAAAGACAACTTCCGAACGAGTACCAATTCATAGAATGGAGATATTGGATTGTGTAAGCCGGCAGATTCGGCAGATCCGGCAGATTGTGGAATCCACTCCTTGTGGAACCCGCCTGTTTCTTGGAACCCGCTTTTTTGGAGATCGTCTCTTTTTTGAAAACCGCCTGTTTTTGAACCTCCGCGGTGTACCACCACTCGGCTTAAACTGCCCTGAACCAGCCATCTGATCGGAAATCTGGCATAAAATCTAACATTAGTCCATGGACTGTTGGTTAGCACGAGGAGATGCATTAGTGTCGGTCTTTGTTGCGGCGGTTGTTACACCTGTGGAGCGGCTAGATGGAAAACGGTAGAGAGGAGGTTGCTGAGAGATGGAGATTATCGTGGACTAGACGACGGAGACCACGATGGAGAACTCCCCAGTCCATTTCGTCGGTTCCCCCATTCCCGACTGTCCATCACCTCCATCTCCCACCTCCCCTCCCTTCTCCCTAAAGACAAGTCATTTTAGCACATTTTGACATGGAACCTGCTCTATACATTGCCGGCTGCATTAGAGCCGTCTCCCGTGGTTTGTTTGCCTTCTGGAGTCTCTCGGTCGGTCACCAAGGTTCCACAGATGGAGGTGTAGAGGCGAAGAGACAGGTAAGAGAGGTGAAGAGACAGGTAAGAGACAGGTAAGAGACAGGTAAAGGACATGTAAGGGACAGAGACACCGAGACAGAGACACCGAGACATAGACACCGAGACATAGACACCGAGACAGAGACATCTTATCCCTTCTACATCTACATCCTGTCTCGTCTCATCCTCCTCGTTCATAGACCAAGGAAGGGGGACATGATCAAACTATTGGATAGTACAAGCTAGTATCGGACCACCACCAACAATGGACTAACATTAGTGTCTCTTGACGCGAATGAAACCGGTCCAAAACGCTCAGCTCAGGCTACTGTCAACTGGGTGTACTAGCACACTACAATAGTGCAGAGAGTAGCCATGGACCACAGAAAAAACACAACCATTCCAAGATATCGCTCCTTGTGCCGCAGTTAAGCATCATCTCTTTGTTGCAAGCTCCTCATTAAGACAATCTCGTATTTTGTCTATAGTTCTGTACCTCCAGGTTAGGATATGGCCCCAGAGGTTAATGTCCAGCACAAGGCTGCTAGCAGGTATATATGGGTGACGACTTCCTTGGCTGGTGGCAGGTTAGTGATTGGAAGGCGTTACCAGAGTCAGCCATCGAAACCACCATCAGTCACCATCAGTCACCACCAGTCACCACCAGTCACCACCAGTTCACCCCACCAGTCACCACCAGTCACCACCAAGTCACCATCAGTCACCACCAGTAACACCACCCTCACCACCATCACCAGAGTCCTGATCTCCACCATGAAATCAAAAACCCGGTACCATTGTCCCCATTTCGGCTGCAAAAAGTCCTACACGCGTCGGGACTATGTTGAGCGTCATGCCGTTAATCGTGAGTATGAGTGTGAGATTGGAATCGCCCATGAGGATCGGAGTGATTCCAGAAAGATCAGAGTGATTCAGCAACACGCGGAGTCACTCGGAAGCACTCTGAACCAGTTTGAACCCGCTAACACTAGACATGACCACAAAACCATACATCTGCCTGGTGTGCGACCGATACTTCAGTCGAGCAGACCTGTTCGAACACCACATGGACACAAAGTACCACCGAAAACGTGCGGAAAAATACCAACACCCAGATCATCCTTGGCAGGCGCCGGAGACCATGATGGGACCGGGTCAAGGGATCGCTCCTGGCCAAGGGCTCGCTTCTGGTCCCGGTCTCGGTCTCGGTCCCGGCCCCGGTCCAGATGGATTCGAAACTCCCCAAACGACTTTCGACAACGAAGTCATGTCTCCAAACGAACCTCAGGACCACCTAACCGCCCCCAACCCGGACTCGTACTTTGTCTACCAACAGAAACATGAGTCATCCTATTATTACCCCTCACAGCCGCTGTTTCTGGCCCCCGTTCCCCGAGCCATGTCCCAGAATCATAGCCAGAGTCTTAGCCAGAGCCAGAGTCTTAGCCAGAGTCATAACCTGTCCAGCCGTCTGTCTAGTCACCCAAGCAGCCTTTCCCCGAACCATTCTCAGACCCAGAGTCATAGTCTGAGTCCCCACCAAAACCACAGCCACCCCGCTGTCCACTCCACCCAACCAATGCTCATGTCACAACATGGGCCAGCCCAACAGGTGTATCCCTGGCTGCCATCCCAGGCGAACCCCATCCACTATGTATAGAATATTATTTATCCATGTAGATGCGGTAGAGTATGAGTAGATGGAATCTGTCCGGCTCGCTAAAACCAACTAGGGCCATATTTTAGCCATCAAACGGCACACACTATTTGTACCTGTACTACAAGTAGTAGCCAAACAATGTAGTGTTAGTGCAGACCCTGTGAGAAGTGCTATATGATCATGAAGACAAGATAATGGCATCACTATATCATTCATTCCACAATCATCTCAACCATCTCAACCATGTCATTCACTCAACCAACCCCACCACTCAACCACATCCACCCAGGATATAGCTCACCAGAAGTCGTCGTAATCCACCTATCATAAATCCCACCTATAGGCACAGAACCTCGTAGACACGGGCACGCACCCGACCTCTGCCACAGTCATGATATCAATAAGATCTCCTCCACGTGGTCTGTACAGAAACACGCCATTTTTCCACTCAACCGACGCATCTGATCTGACGCAAAGGAGCGTCAAAACATACCAGGGGGCGGAAGGAGAAACAGGGAGATGTGAGACATAAGATAATAGATGTCATGTCGGAACAGGCGCAAGATAGTGTCAATGTCAACGCAAGGGCTGGAAATGTGTATCAGACGTCTGCAAAAGCTCGTAAAAATACGTAAAACTTGTAAAAAACCCGTAAAAAGTGCAGATTCATACACATCGGAGTTATTACCGACATTGACATCCCAAAAACGAAAAAAGTCCCCTTGGGCTATCCTGTAAACATGGGCAGATCAACCCTAGAACGACTTAGAAGTGGCCGAGGGTCGATCACCGACGGTATTGAAACCTGCAATCTAGACGGACGCCCATCCTCTTGCTGTTGTTAGTGGGGTTCGGTTGGTGTTCGGTTTTGTGTTTTTGGCGAAATGAAACCTTGTTGTTGGGAGATATCTAACCTTGCGTTTGGCTTGCGTTTGGGTTTGGGTTTTCGGCAGAATTTGGGTTCGTCAAATTAAGGTTCTGAAGCAGAAAAATGTGGGGAGGGGACACAAAGGCCTGGCTGAAGGACAGAGTTCAAAGTGACAATGGCCTTGTGACGAACCGAGCGTGAAATCGGGGTGGTGATGATGCCTCAAAGTACCCCATAATATTGGGGCAGCCGCGAATCAAAGTAGTCGCGAATCAGAGCAGCCTCAAATCGGAACAGCCCCGACAGCCCGACAGCCCCAAAGAACGCCATGACAGCCCGACAGCACCGACAGTTACCACAGCAATGGGAACGTGCGTTCCGCACCAAAACCTCCGCGCAGGGGCTCTCGTCCTCCGTCATCGCTTACGCTACGGCAATGTGCAGCACACAGACAAGTCCCCCGGGTTAGTGTGGACTACAAGACAGCTGGTCTAGAAGTTCCACGGAACGCCCAGACGCCATGGCGACAGAGTGTCAACGTCAACTGCAGGTCGATCAGCAAATGACAGCGGTTGATAGTTAGTGTAGACCGGACTCCGACCGTGTTTGCGAGAATTCCTGTCCGTTTGAATGAGGGTGACATGGTCACTAGTCCTCTGCAGCCACTAGTTGTAAGATAGCCGCGCGGTGTATTATAGAGTCGTATTGCATCCCCGCCCACATACCCGCTGTGGCCAGAGATGATATGACGATGACGCTACACGTTTTGTGTGGCTGACAAATGGAAATGTCAGGGTACTGCAGCGTTGGATCGCGTGTGTACTATGGTGGTGTGTTTGCGAGCTTGTGCACAATCGTTTGTGATTGTAGTGCCGTTTGTGCTCAACCGTTTGTGATTGTAGTGTCGTTTGTGCTTTGTCACCGTTTGTGATGAATTGGTAACGCCCGGAAACTTGCCCAGTTTTTCCTGCTCTGCCGGTTTAGGAGCTGTCGAGACGTTTGCGGAAGGGTCGAGCATCAGCCACATCAAATATCGCGGTTGAGAGCAGTACTGGGGTCATTTGGCACAGGGAATCGAGGTGAGGACTGCGGGGTCGAGCTGGAGATCGGTGGCCAGGGTTAGCGTATAGATACAAGTGCAAGAACTCGTACGTACTCATATGTACTCGGCGGAATCGAATTGGAGATGCAAGGAGAAGAAGGGCGAGCACAGTTGTCTGAATCCGAGTAGAATTCGAGTCGAGTTCGGGTACGGTTATATTCGTAGAATCAATGAAGGACTTTCATATCCCCAATAGTCGAATTGCAGCTATTTTTCCTTTCTTTTCTTCTCTCTTTTTTTCTTTTTCCTTTTTTTCTTTCTTCTTGATGTTTCCCCCCCTCTTGATGTTTTTTTTCTTCTTCCTCTTGATGTTTTTTCCTTTCCTACTGATGTTTTTTGTATTTTTAATATATATATACTGTACATTATATATTTAATATTTACAGTATATACTTTTATATATATTTCCTTATTCAGATCAGACGGGATTAGAAATCAAGTGTGACAGTGGGTAACTGGTAAATAGAGGAAACCGAGGGACATAAAAGAGCTTTCATAAATCACAATACTTCTACTTCGCCTGTTTGCCTAATCGCACCCCCCCCCCCCAACCCTTAGACCCTCCCCTACACGTATAGCCGTAGCCCATCTCAAATGGCGCGAATCTCCTGGAGGTAAGCCTCGAGCCTCATATTCCTAGATCTTGAGATAAAAAGACTGCGCCTTGTCCATTCTGCAAGATTTTTTCTTCTAGAATCAATTCCATACTGCCGAGAGCGGTTCACGGGGCTGAAACTGACTGTACCACAGGCTCAATAGTCCACAGTTCGATCTGCCACATTGACCAACGCAACAAAGTGCGATACAATACGTACCAAACAGCATCAGTACCGTACCCACCACTCCTCACCGCAATCATCCACATCAGACAGCAACGTCCATCTTCGACCATTACCACCGAGAACTCTCCGTTGAGTCCCATTCCGACCAGACCTCCCATATCCTTGAACCCATTCCGACCATGCTCGCTCTGACTCCGACCTCCTTGTGACCTCGTTTCTCATTGTCTCCAGGTCCTATCTCCTATCTCCTATAGATCCCACGCCATTGCTGCTCATCTCCCGGCTCCGTCTGCACAATCTCGCATCGACATTCTCGAACCAGCAAGACTCGGTATATATCAAAAGGCGGCAGAATTTTCCCTTTTTGCCCTTTTGTCATTTCTGCTTCTGCCCTGCCACTAGTGTGGGGTACAGCACTAATGGGCGATTGGACTGAGATCAGGAAATGGTCAATGGAAATACCAGCTGCGGAAACGGCCAGAGCGATGGCTTCGACGAGAGAAATGACATACTCGGCGAAATTGCCCCATTGGGCACCGCGTTAGCCCTTACATCTCCAGGCCAACGTTCGGCATTGTCTAGCTGAAGTATCGTCCATTTTTCCTTTGCGCTTTTTTTTTTGTGGGAGGTTTTAGACGCACCAATGCACACGGGGCAGATGAGCGGTACATGAGGGAGGTATCTGGGGTTTCTGGAGCTGTGGAGGTATTTTTTTGGCTCTATCTTTCGACGTTGTGGCGACTCGAACTGAGGGTTGCGACTCAAGACCGCCCAATTTGTTTTTTTGCCCCGTTCAAACGGCTATCTCCACGGCCATCTCGCTGGCTAGCACGTTGGATCGAGAGTCTGATAAGGGCTGCTTCATCCAAGCGTATCGACCTGCTTCAAAGGACGGATACGACGAGATTGAGACTGAGAGAGTGGGACCGCGATAGTGGGACTGAGACCGGAAGAGAGAGGCTTGGAGCGACTTTGAGGGGCTGCTTAGATGCACGTGTGATGAGATCTAGATACCTTTGAGCAGTAGGGGGAAGATAGCAGCACACAAGAGCGATACACTACAGAATGTACAAGAGTATCTTGTTTGCAAAGATTTGTGGCTTGGAGATGGATCGGGTCTGACAAGTGCATCTCAAGTTATCTCAAGTTTGAGTCTGGTAGTCTGGTCAAGTCGTGTCGAACCTCACCTCATCACTGGATCTCCACACTCGGAGGGATTCGGAGAATCAAACTGAATGAAGACATACCGCCATCCTCATACACCACCCTCATACACCTTACTGTTTAGGAAAGATGCTGGCACCAAGCAACAACGACAAGGAACAAACCAACAGACACAAGGTTCCAGACATATGGGCGTGATTGGGCACAACCTTGATACTGGAGCTTTTTGTTTGGGTTTCATGATGCCAACCTACTGAGGGGCTGGCGGAAATTATAGCCGCGAAAAGCATGACTCCAGACGCAACAGACGGCGTGTCCGATTGGCCACACTGGCATCTCTGCACACGCCCACGCCCATTTGTGCATGGATCCACGCTGCTCTCGCGCTGCTCTCGCGCTCCGTCTTGTGCGTCGCCGGATTCCGACCTCCACGGTAGGTTAAGGTACAAGGGAGATGATAAGGGTATTTTAAAAAATGCAGCAAGGTATATACTTACACTTGGTGCTACTGTGCGGACGCTATTACAGGTGGTACAAGCGCTACAAACTAAGTATTTTTTTTATGCTACAGAACAAGTATATTTGTCCTTCCACGCTAGCTGGGTTTATGGGGTTTGGGGGTTGGGGAGATTTGGGGGGTGATTTGGGGATGTGTGGGGGGCGTTTTGGAGCGTCCAAAAAACACGGACTTGGGGCTTTTTCGGCGCTTGGATTGGCGCTTTTTGGCCATTTCGCTTTTTTGTTTGGCCAGTCGCTCAAACTCGCCCCCCCCCCACACTTATCAGCATACAACATCCTCTTTGGGATGGTGCAGATTGGTAGTGCATATCGGCAAAGTCAAATCCCCCCGCTTATCAGTTCGACTCGCCGTTGTGTCCGCACCCACGTTACGTTATATATATAGACCATGGGATCCAGTTTTCGCATGACAAGACGACATTCGTGGGTTACACAGACAGGTTGCACAGTAACCGATTCACAGTTGGTAAGAACGATTTTGTCGTATTAGATATCATCCTAGATATCATTCATTCAGATATCTTTCATATCGATTTCGTTCCGTCAGATTTCGTTCCGATTTCCAATCTCACATTTCGTTCATCTCATTCCGATCTCACATTTCGCTCAGATCTTGCATTTCGTTTGTCTCATTCAGATCTAACACTTGGCTCAGACTTGGCTCAGATCTGACACTTGACTCACCAACACTCGATTGACATCTAACCACCATATCTCACACTGGTCAACAATATGGACGCAGATCAAGCCCATCTTGAGGCGCTCGGATACAAGGAGGAGTTCAAACGAGAATTCGGCCTGTGGTCCACGTTCGCCGTCTCCTTCTCGGTCCTCGGACTCCTCCCCTCCATTGCATCCACCCTCTTCTACGGACTGGGATACGCCGGAACCGCCGGAATGACGTGGGGCTGGCTCATCGCCATGGTCGGCGTGCAGTCGGTCGCCATGAGCATGGCAGAACTGTGCTCGTCAATGCCCACCTCCGGTGGTCTCTACTACGCCGCAGCGGTGCTGGCGCCCCCCAAATGGGGCCCTCTCATGTCGTGGCTCACGGGGTGGTCCAACTGGCTCTGCCAGGTCACGGCCGCACCCTCGGTCAACTATTCTACCGCCTCCATGATTCTCGCCCTCAAAACACTGCACGACCCCTCCTACACTGCCAAAACATGGCACGTGTATCTGCTCACTCTGGGCATCATGTTCTCGCACGGCATCATCTCCTCCATGCCCACACGGTTCATTGCACGGTTCAACAGTGCCGGAACCCTCATGAACACCCTGTGTCTGTTTGTGGTGCTGTTCATGATTGTTGGCGGCGCCCAGCCCGGAGAAGACGGCCACAAATTCAACAACTCCCATGAGGTGTGGTCGTTCATCGACAACCAGACCGACTGGCCTAACGGAATCGCCGTGCTCATGTCCTTCATCTCCATCATCTGGACCATGTCCGGCTACGACTCTCCTTTCCACCTGGCGGAAGAGTGCTCCAACGCCTCCGTGGCCGCTCCCCGAGCCATCGTCATGACCTCCGGAGTCGGAGGACTCATGGGCTGGGCCTTCCAGATCGCCATCGCTTACACGGTCCGAGACGTGGCCGGAGTCACCCAGGACGAGCTCGGCCAGCCCTTTGTCACCTACCTGCAACAGTGTCTGACTCCACGGTTTGTCACCACAATCACCGCCCTCACCATCATCTCGGGCTTCTTCATGGGCCAGGCCTGCATGGTGGCAGCGTCGCGAGTCGCCTTTGCCTACTCTCGTGATGGCTGCTACCCTCTGTCCCACATCTGGGCCCAGGTCAACCCCTACACCCAGACGCCCGTCAACGCCGTGTGGTTCAACTGGATCATTGGTCAGCTGCTGCTGCTTCTCATGTTTGCTGGTGACACCGCCATCGGCGCCATTTTCTCCGTGGGAGCCATTTCCGGCTACGTGGCCTTCACCATGCCCATTGGCATCAAGGTCTTCTGGTCGTCGGATAAGTTCAAGCCCGGGCCCTGGAACCTTGGCCGATGGTCGCGGCCCTGCGGCATTCTGTCGGTCGCCTATGTGGCGCTCATGACCCCCATTCTGTGTCTGCCCCAGTACAAGGGCAAGAACCTCGATCTCGACACCATGAACTGGACCGTGGTGGTCTACTTTGGTCCCATGCTTCTGGCGTTTGGCTGGTTCATGATCGACGCACGAAAGTGGTTCAAGGGCCCCAAGGTCAACGTCCAGCATGCCATCCACAAGGACCACGAGCTTGAGGAGCAGTCCACCAATGGCGTGGAGTTCTTGTCGGGCGTTGAGCCCAGCGGATCGGGCAACTCCTATGAGGAGCACTCCAAGGCCAAGGACTGGGCTCGAGCCGACCAGGTTTAGTTTGGACTTTATGCCGTATTTATTTGCATAGTGAATGTTTACTTGATGAGTTAGTAGGGATAGGAGATATCATAGATCAGAGTAGTATCAGGATCAGCATCAGGATCAGCATCAGCATCAGAAGAAAGGTATCAGATCAGAATCAGACCAATGGTAGCGATCAGAAGAAAGGTATCAAGTCGCAAGTCACGGAAGTGGTTCTGTCAATGGTCGATAGTCAACATGTGGATTTCGTGAGTCTTACCGAGTCTACTCGTAAGTCGAGACGTTCTTCTGTTGTCCTCGTGTCGCCTGTTACTCGTCAGTCGTCTCTGTTGACCTGCCGAGCCAAACGCTCGCTCCTATATATACATCCGGCGATATTTGCTCAGACCATTTTCCGCCCACTTTCTCCAAAGTAGGGCAAAGCTGACGCCATGCAGATGCGCTTCCCTTTTGTGATTAGTGATCGGAAATACCCCAGCCCTAGCCGCTCCATGTTCGTTTTCCGCCAGACTCGAACCCACGGGCTTGTCTTCACCGCCACTCGCTACTCCCAAAATAGCTCCGAGGAGGCGCAGCGACCCACATTAGTCACGCAACCTGCACGATAGCAGAGCAAAAGCTCCGTGTCGAGGTTGGCGAGCAAAGTTGAGATATGCCGCAAGTTTGGTGAGGTGGTCGGCCTGCCCTCGGCAAGTGGAGGTGTCGTGGTCACCAGTGTCTCAGGTACGATGCCATCTGGAGTATAGATTGATACGAGTGCACTCCTAAAGACTGCTATAGACTGCTATAGACTGCTATAGACGCTATAGACTGCTATAGACTGCTCCTATACACTCCTCCGACTCCACGAGCCCTTCAAATGTCGCATGGACCACGTCGACACGCTTTTACTTCGCGGTCCGCTTGCGCATCCATCCGGCTGGACCAACAGTGGCATCTCCTGAATAATACGGGGCGGAGTGGAGTATCGTGGGTCGTAGGTACAAGGCGCTAGTGAAGGTGCTGACAAACGTTGTCGAAGCGGTTTGAGACGGTCAGAAGCGGTTCGTCTCAGCGGTTGAAAGAGCGGATTGGCGACCGTCGAGTAAAGTTGGACCCAAGGAGCTGTCCCACGGTGTAATACAGCCAAATGTGCTCATACTGGGCTCGAACCGTGCGTGTCCCACGTACAGCACATGGCCAACAACCTCGTCAAATTGAACTCACACATTCACTAAAGTTCATACTGCAGTACAGTTGGAAGTAGGGTGGGGATGAAGAGAAAAAAAAAAGGAATCCTCAGAGGAGAAACAAACGAGAAGGAGACAAGGGCCCGTGGGGTATATATTTGGCCGCGCAACAAACAGGTGGCAGGCACGTGTCTGCTGTCTGCGGGAGTCCACGTGACTCGGCCACCGGCTCCTTTGCCCGTCTTTTCCCACCACCACTATTAATGCCTCTACGTACCCCGGGTAACTTTGAAATTGGGAGGCGAGGCAGCAAGACTAAGACCCAAACTGTGTGTGTCACTCTCACTTGAGCTAGTTATCGAACCGGGCTACAAAGCTCCTAGATTCCAGCACAGTCTTCCTCTTCCACCAGAGCGATAGAATTCCGGCATGCCCAGGACAACCAAGCTAAGGCTGACGGGTGAGTATGAGCCGGTGGCGTTGCGCCACGGAGCGACTGTGGCAGTCAGTCAGGGACCAGTCAGGACCAACGGAACACTGGGTGGACATGGGACAGGGTGACACAGACAGAGAATGTCGCAGACAGAGAATGTCGCAGACACAAGGTGGCACAGACAGAGAATGGCACAGACACAGTCCAATGGGAACGGTCCTCGGCCGAACGCCCCTATGACAACTGGCCTGATATCCATTCGGAGATACACAAACTCTGGACCGGAGATCGAGTCTGTGCGACACCAGTGACGGAACGAGTGACGGAACGAGTGACGGTGCGGAGAGACCATGCTGAATGACGGTGTCGAATGGCAAAGACCTACGATATGGAATGGCCAGGACGTCTTCAAGACTTGGTCTCCTCTGTGATCAGAGTGGAGGAGTGCCCGGGTCAAATATGTTCTCAACGTCGTTGCCGTACGTTATTGTACATCATTGTCATCAGTCGTTGCCATCGTTGCGTTGTATGGTCGGGGTTCATATCATTGCATTGGTCGTTGCCCGTCGTGCGACCTGGTATCCGGCCGTCGTGTGACCCGGTGTCCGGCCGTCGTGCGACCCGGTGTCCACTCGAGCCCTCGTAGCTCGCTGCACACGCTACTCTTCCAACCCCGCTAACACAGTCATCGCCGCAGACCAACTATACAAAAGAGATGTCTTCCGTCTCCCCGACCCCTTCGCAGTGGTCCTCGTGGACGGCGGCCAAACCCGAACCACCTCCGTCATCAAGAAAACGCTCAACCCCTACTGGAACGAGTCGTTCGACGTCGACGTTACCCCGTCGTCCATCATCGTTGTGCAAATCTTTGACCACAAAAAGTTCAAAAAGAAGGACCAGGGCTTCCTCGGCGTCATCAACATCCGCGTGGGCGACGTGCTCAACCTGGCCCAAGGAGGAGACGAGATGATCACCAAGGACCTCCGCAAGGCCAACGACTCGCTCGTGGTCAACGGCAAGATCATCCTCAACCTCAGCACCAACACCGCCGGCCGACGCGCCACCGGCGCCTCCTCCGCGGCAGGCTCCACCGCCCCATCCACCGCCTCCGTGTCTGCTGCTGCTCGCACCAACCTCCCCGACATTTCGTCCCTCAGCGTCGACAACTCCAGCGTGCGAAGCAGCTCCACCTCGCACAGCGCCACCCCCTCGGCCACCACTAACAGCACATCGACCAGTGCGCTGAACGGGGCCAATAACACCACGGGCACTACAACCACCACAGGCCCCCCTGCCGGTGCACCCACCGCTACCGCCACGTCCACGGCCGCACGCCCAGCCCCCAACTCCCGGGGCTTCTCGTCCTTTGAGGATCAGTTTGGCCGGCTGCCCACCGGCTGGGAGCGACGTACCGACAATCTGGGCCGAACGTACTACGTGGACCACAACAATCGCAGCACCACGTGGACCCGCCCGGCAAACTCGCAGAACGAGTCCGAGTCGCGCCAGGCCCGTCAGAACAACACTAACCTGGAGCGGCAGCGGCACCAGAACCGAACGCTGCCCGAGGAGCGGGCCCAGTCGCCCACGCTCGGTTCCCACAACCGTACCGGCTCCGGCGCCACCGCAGGTTCGTCGTCGGGAGCGGCGGGAGGAGGTGCAGCCGCCGGCGGTGTTGCAGCCACCTCCCCGGGTGGTACTCCCCGGTCTGCATCCGACGCCGTGGCCATGACCATGTCTGGAGCCACCACACCCGCACTGGGCGAGCTGCCTGTCGGCTGGGAGCAGCGGTTCACACCCGAGGGACGGCCCTACTTTGTGGACCACAACACACGAACTACAACCTGGGTCGACCCTCGGCGACAGCAGTACATTCGAATGTACGGCGGCACCAACGCCGCGGGGGGCACCAACACGACCGTGCAGCAAATGTCTGTGTCCCATCTGGGTCCCCTTCCCTCCGGCTGGGAAATGCGGCTCACCAACACTGCTCGTGTGTACTTTGTGGACCACAACACCAAGACCACAACCTGGGAAGACCCACGGCTGCCCTCGTCGCTTGACCAGAGCGTGCCGCAGTACAAGCGGGACTTCCGACGAAAGCTCATCTACTTCCGGTCGCAGCCTGCTCTGCGAATTCTGCCTGGCCAGTGCCACATCAAGGTGCGGCGAGATCACATTTTTGAAGATTCATATCAGGAGATTATGCGGCAGACGCCACAGGATCTGCAGAAGCGACTGATGATCAAGTTCGACGGCGAGGAGGGTCTGGATTACGGAGGAGTGTCGCGAGAGTTCTTCTTTTTGCTGTCGCACGAAATGTTCAACCCCTTTTACTGTCTGTTTGAATACTCGGCGCACGACAACTACACTTTGCAGATCAACCCCCACAGTGGCATCAACCCCGAGCATCTCAACTACTTCAAGTTCATCGGTCGGTGCGTCGGTCTGGCCATTTTCCATCGTCGATTCCTTGACGCCTTCTTCATTGGCGCCTTCTACAAGATGATTCTCAAGAAGAAGGTTATGCTGGAGGACATGGAGGGTGTGGACGCGGACTACCACCGAAACCTGGAGTGGGCGCTGGACAACGACATTACCGATGTGCTGGACCTGACCTTCAGCGTGGAGGACGACCAGTTTGGCGAGATTGTCACCATTGATCTCAAGCCCGACGGCCGAAACATTGAAGTGACCAACGATAACAAGATTGAATACGTTGAGCTTGTGACCGAGTGGCGAATCAGCAAGCGTGTGGAGGAGCAGTTCCAGGCGTTTGTGTCTGGATTCTACGAGCTCATCCCCCAGGAGCTGGTCAATGTGTTTGACGAGCGGGAGCTGGAGCTGCTGATTGGAGGTATTGCCGACATTGACGTCGACGACTGGAAGAAGCACACCGATTACCGGGGCTACTCGGAGTCGGACGAGGTCATCAAGTGGTTCTGGCAGTGCATTAGATCGTGGGACAGCGAGCAAAAGTCGCGGCTGCTGCAGTTCACGACCGGTACGTCGCGAATCCCCGTCAACGGCTTCAAGGATCTGCAGGGCAGCGATGGTCCTCGCCGGTTCACGATTGAGAAGGCTGGAGAGGCCCAGCATCTGCCCAAGTCGCATACCTGTTTCAACCGAGTCGATCTGCCTCCGTACAAGAACTACGAGGATTTGGTCAAGAAGCTGTCCATGGCTGTGGAGGAGACTGTTGGTTTCGGCCAGGAGTAAGCCGGGGAGACGGGACTGCGCAGTGCAGGTAGCATATACATTTTTATAACATGCTTGAGTGAGCTGAGTAAGGCGCGGTGAGTATAAACCTTTTATCAGTATCGTAGCTGTACAAGTGGTTGGTAATCAGCCACAGTTTGAGTGAGGGATATACACTGGGTGTGATGGAGAGAATATGTAGGTGGAAGAGGTATGGGATTGCATTGTAGACGAGTATACCAATCGGGTATAGCCTTAGATGAAACAGTGATTCAAAAGAGTGATTCAAAAGTGAGCGACGCCATCTGAAAACCGGTTGAAAAACAGTTTGAGAGACCACTGTTCTCTCCACAGCTGGTGCGGGAGTCTAACCTACTGTGCGACACTATTTGCCAAAGCTACGATTTAGGTGGGGCTGGTTTGAGGGCTGCAGTTTGAGGGTTGCAGTTTGAGAGCAGCAGTTTGCGTGTTTTCAGTTTGCGAGATTGGTTTCTGGTCACGTGACCGGCGAGAAGGCCCGCGGCCTGATTTTAGGAGGTGTGCGTTTTTCTGACTGCTACAAGTAGTTTGGTTGTGGTTGTATTTCCCGGACATGACAGTTATCGCAGAATTAGGTTGTAGTTTCTGGATTGGGAATAGTGAGCGGGTTGGGGGTGTGGGTTGTGAAACGGGCTAGGGTTGGTGGATTTGGGCATTTTAAGAGTGGAAATCGGATTTTTGGACACGTTAATTTCCGGCTATCTCTTTTTCCGCTTCTCAAACCGTCGATTATGTGCCCGTCGGGGTGTCTCGTTTTCCCCACTGGTTCCCCCGGAGTCCGCATTTTACGTGCACGAGCAGTCGGGTATTTTCCTTATTAAACCTTGGCGTATCTGCGAGGCTTATCTTCGCAGTTGAAAAGAAGCGTCGGATGCACGCGCAACCGACTTTTTCGACACTTGTTTGACACTTGTTTGACTGGTCACACACACACATGTTACTCACTCTGATTGCGCTTTACACGGGCGTGTTTCTCAGCGCGCTGGACGCCACCATTGTCACCTCCATCTATGCGACGATTGCTTCTGATCTGAACGAGCTGTCGCGAATTTCGTGGATCGCCACGGGCTACCTGGTTTCGTGCGCGGCGTTCCAGCCGCTGTATGGCCGTCTGAGCGACATTTTCGGTCGAAAGGCCATGTTGCTGGTGTCGTCGGCCTGTTTTGGTGTCGGCTGCACCCTGTGCGGTCTGTCGTACTCGCTCATGCCGCTGATTGTGGGCCGAGTGATTGCCGGAATCGGCGGCGGTGGGCTTCTGACCGTCAGCACCATTGCCGTTTCCGATCTGATTCCGCTGCGACAACGAGGAATCTACCAAGGCGTTGGAAACATTGCCTACGGTTCGGGCGCGGCGATCGGAGGAGCTCTGGGAGGCGTGCTGTCGCAGTGGATTGGTTGGAGAGGCGTGTTTCTCATCCAGGTGCCCTTTATTGTCTGCTCGGGCACGCTGGTGGTATTTGGAATGACCAACAGCAATACCAAGAACCAGAAGCTCGACGATCCCGAGTCCGCCGACGAAAACGCCGACGAAAACACCCCCGTTTCGCCCCTCACCACGTCGCCGGCGGACTCGGACGTGGCCAATCCTCTGTCCGGAGCCAACTCGTCGGTTCTCTACGGATCCGTGGAGTCTGAAAATCTCCCACATGCCAAAAGCACCGATTCTGACCCCACCGGCGAAACTACCTGGCAAAAGGTCAAGAACATCGACTTTGCCGGCTCGGCTCTGCTGGTCACGTCGCTGTCGCTACTGCTGTTTGCCATTTCGTCCGCCACCAAGTCCGCCTGGACCGAACCCATCATCTACACCCCGCTGATCATCTCTGTGATTGCCGGCGTGGTCTTCTGGAACTACGAGCTCAAGTGTGCCAACCCCGTGATTCCCGTGAGTCTTCTCTATCGACAAACCATCTTTGCGTCGTCGCTCACCAACCTCTTTATGACCATGGGAATCTTTGCCATGCTCTACAACGTGCCTCTGTGGTACAAGTCTGTGCTGGGCGATTCCGACGCCAAAGCGGGCGCCCGGCTGGTGGGCAACTTCATCGGAGTCTCGTTTGGATCCATGTCGTCCGGAATCTACATGCGAAAGACCGGAAAGTACTACAATCTGGGAATCGCCGCGGGAGTTCTCACCACCATGGGAGTCTTTGCGCTGATTCCTCTGTCGGCAGAAACCCCGGCCTGGCTACAATACACCATGCTGTTTGTTCCCGGAGCCGGCTATGCCGCCATGCTCACCGTTTCGCTGCTGGCGCTAATTTCCGCGGTCTCGAACCAGGAACAGGCCACCGCAACCTCCATTCAATATGCCTTCCGAGGCGTGGGATCCACTCTGGGCGTGTCGCTGTCCTCCACCATCTTCCAGGCGGTCATTTCCAAGTGGTTGCCGGTCAAAATGTACGCCGTGGTGGACAAGCCGACCCCCAAGGAGGTGCGACTGATCGAGCTGACCATTGCCGCCGTCAAGGAGTCGGTGACCGCCATCCGAGAGGCCCCCGCAAAGTTCCAGCCCGCCATCATCGCCTCCTACGACCTGGCCATCAAAGACGTGTTTTTCTACGCCACCGCAATGTGCGCCATCAGCACCATTTGTTTGTATTTTGTCAAGGAGCATGAGTTGAGACAATAGGTCTTAGAGTAATAGATTGGTAATGGAAGTACATGGATAGAATCTTCCGACTTCAGGTTTTCAAGTGGTATGTACATACTAGACTCGATTTAGTTGGATAAGTTTGTTAGAAATAGTTGGGCTACAAACCCTGCTGCGGTTTGTTTTTGATGTTACAGTGATGGTGAAGGGGATAAAAAGATATCATCGTAAAGACAAGAGTCATGTTTTAAGCAAATGTGTAGTAAATTTCCACTGTTTGTCTCATCTACTGGTGTTATCACAAATTCAAGACAAATATTTAACGAATTCAGTTGGGACGTTTGTTGGATTTACTGTAGAGTAATATCAATCGTAACTAACATGGTGGTTGCTTTCAACATCATTATTACTGCTTTCACAGCTACTATACACGAGATATATATATTTACTAAACCCCGATGTTGCCACCGTTGAACCCAGCTCGATTCCAGCTTCCAAACACTGCTACTTGTGTCTTTTCAGAACAACTCCTCCAGGACTTGTGTTTTAGAAAATTACTTACGGTTTAGGTGGCCGTTTAGTTAAAGAAAAAAGTCCGCTGGGGGTGCCAATTCGGGGTTGCAGAGATGCTACAAAAACAAAAGTGGTACCAAAATGTAGAGCCAGGTTAGATATTGTCATTGACACCGAAATATCCCACATATACCATACAAAATTTGCCGCTATTCCAGACGAGCGTATTTTTACACTCTAAAAATTACTTGGGTTTTGTTGACGTAAAGTAGTGAAACAGACAGGGCGCAATGACTATTTCCAAGCACTACTAGTACCCAGCTGGAGTGCTCTACAAACAACGATTCTTGAGAGTTATACTAAGGAGTGACTAGGTTGAACAGAGATCTGAGGCCCGTTCGCATCAGGACCTTTCACCACATCAGCACCAATCACTGGCAGTTTCGGTTCTTGCAATCCTTCTTGGGCTGGTGCTGGTGCTGCTTGCCAACAGTGACAGTGGAGGTGACAGTAACATACTCAGGAACCTTGACCAGCGAAGGAGCACCACGGACCGTCTGGGTGATGGTCTGGGCGGGCGCCTGCACCGTCTTGGTGACGTACTTGTTCTGGCCCTGCACAGTCTTGGTGATGTACTTGTTCTGGCCCTGAACAGTCTTGGTGACGTACTGGTTCTGGCCCTGAACAGTCTTGGTGACGGTGTGGTACTGAGGAGCTCCACTGACGGTGATGTACTGAGGAGCTCCCTGGGTGGTCTTGGTGACATACTCAGTCTGGTACTGAGTGGGACCCTGAACCGTCTGAGTCTCAGTCACGTACTGAGGAGCGCCCTGAACAGTCCGGGTCTCGGTCACGTACTGAGTGGGCCCCTGAACCGTCTGAGTCTGCCACTGGGTGTCGTACAGAGTCTGGTATTGGGTCTGGTACTCGGTCTGCCACTGAGTCTGCCACTGAGTCTCATACAGGGTCTGAGTCTCGGTCAGAGTCTGGAACTGGACCTGGGTAGAGGTCTCGGTCTTGGTCTGGGCCGCTCCCTGCTTGCTCATGGTCTTTGTGACCGTCTTGGTCTGCTGGTTAGGACAAGACTGCTGCTTGGGGCAAGACTGCTGCTTGGGGCAAGACTGCTGCTTGGGGCAAGCGGGACACGACTGCTGACGCTGCTTGGGACACGACTGCTTAGGGCACGACTCCTGGGGCTGCTTCATCATCGGACACTTGTTCTTGAGCTTGTCCATGAAGAAGGCAGCCTCCTCGGCTGTCAGATCGTCGAGGTTCACGGGAGTGTCGTCCACAGACTCGGGAACGGACTCGGAGGCGGCAACAAAACCGAGAAAGGCAACGAGGGCAATGTTCTTGAACTGCATGGTGGAGATGAGAGTCAAATGAATTCGAAGAGAGTGGAGACTGAAGATGGAGATGGTGATCCAGTGTGGAACTTGTCGCCATACTTATAGTCCCCAAATCTCACCCGTTGATTGCTCTCGACAACCGATCCAACATGTTCAACATACCCGTCGTCACAACCACCCCTGCACCACCCTTTTGCTTCCCCCTGCTTACCTGCCCTGTTCTATGAGACCTGTTGGAGATCCACTTGACGAAATCGAGTCTTGTTTCGATAGTAGACGTCTCTTGTAGTGTCTTGTAGTCGCTCCAAGCAACGGTATCCCAACTGGGAAGGCGTTTTCGGAGGGAGAAATGCGGAAAAACGCCGGAAAAAGAACTTCGCAAGAACGGTGTTGGATCCACCTCAACTACTCACGATATGTTTAATGTTACATTGCCTAAATACTCTAGATATCCTCCTTGGTTGTATCCTCGATTCCGCCTTCCCCCTACCTCTTCTACCTCGCTTGCGCATTCCCTGTCTACCTGTAATAGTCGGGTCTCTTGAGGTTGAGACCGTACTCGCTGCTTGCCGACGACAAGTCCTCCATAGTGAGGACAATTTTCGACCGACCCGATGTGCTGCTCTGCACCTGCGCGCCTCCCACTCCTGCAACCAGAGCCTTGGCCCGGGCCTGGGGGTTGGAGGCCGAAGACACGGACGACGACGACCGGATGCGCGAGTGCTGGTAGGCGTCGGAGGCCAGATCTGAGATGAATTTCTGGGTCGCCAGCGCCAACAGTCGTTTGATCCGCACATCGTTGGTCTGGAACCCCGATTTTGCCAGATAGTAGTCTGTCACCGCGTCAGGAATGATGGGCGCATACTCGTTCATGTTGTCCAGAAACTCGCTCAGCGTCTTGTCCTTGCGCGTCACCGGCACCGGGCCCGGCACCTGTGCGGTCTCCTCTTCCTCTTGTGCCGGTCCCTCCAGCTCAAAGTCGATATCAATGTCGTTTTCCTCGGGATTGGCATCCTCCATGTCAACATCTTCTGTTCCGGGAGCTGCAGGAGCCCCAGAAGCCCCAGAAGCTCCAGAATCCCGTGCGCCTGGTTCCTTGTCCTCGGAGTTCTTCTCTCCAGTCTCCTTCTTCTCGCCATCCCCCTCAACACCATCTTTGCCTCCCTCTTTTGGACCTTCCTCCTTGCTGTTTGCGTCTGTGTCTGGTGCGCCTTCCGTCGGGGCGGGCTGCGGGTCGTTTTCGGCAGCGGCGGGCTCCGCGGGCTCCGTCTTGACGGTCGTCTCGGGCTCCTTGTCCTTGATATCGCTCATTGACACGTCTTGTGGTGATGACATTTGCAGAGTGGTTGCAAAGTGGGGCGCGTGCGGAGTGAAGTTAGCTTTGCTTAGTAATGATTAGTCAGGGTTGCGAAATGGGCGAGAAGTGGATAATGGAGGAGAGACGAGGTGGGGAGAGAGACGAGGGGAGAGACGAGGTGGAGAGAGACGATGTGGAGAGACAAAGATGGAGAGAAACGAGGTAGGTGAGCTTCTTACCATTTCCAGTGTGTCTGCAAAACTAGGTTGGTTCCTGTTTAGTTGAACAATAGTTAAGGGAAAAAGTACGCTGGGGGTGCCAAAGCGGGCTTCTCGAGGTGCTAGACGGACGAAAAATGTGTCAATGGTTAGAGAAACTGAAAGGATTAATTTTGAGGCTGTTAAATCAAAGAATTATACTGTTTTTGAGCCACTGTGGGCATGTTTCTGAATTTACAAAGAATGTTTTTACTTGGATTTAGTTGGGACAAACAGAAAGAAAAATGTGAGAAGGAGGAAAAAAACATAGAGAAAAAAAGAAGAAAAAAAAAAAGACTGTAAAATCCACAAACTGCTTAAAAAATCTATACAAGGGTCGAGGAACGAGTGAAGACTTGGAAGATGCGGTTAATGGATCTAGACGAGATGGTCATCTGTGACATTCTATCATAGAGCCACTTGTTGACGGCAGCAAAGTGATTCCGAAGCTCAGACCGAACACTGAGTGCTGGTTGTAGCGAATGGACTTGATACGAGCAGCAAAGGTGTTATTGTTGGAACAGTTCCTTTTCCCAGAGAATCAGAAAGCCATGTGAGAACCACTTGAAGGTGGAGTATGGTTTGTGGGTTAGTTCTGTGAAGATGGGCTTACCAAACAGTCCTCTGGCGCGACTAGAGGCCGTCGGTTGAATCATCGCTGTCTGGTTCAGCAAAGACGATTGATTACGGCAAAGACGATTGATTGCAGCAAAGACGATCGATTGCAGCAACGACGATCGATAGAGCAAAGATGATTGATTACAGCACAAGACTCTCCGTACCAGCTGCTGATACAGGAAGTCGTTGAGAGCAGTCGAGACAAGCAATCGAAACACGCAGTTGGCATCAGAAGATGAGAAATGTATGATCTGATCTGATGATCTGAGTTGATGAGTTGCCCCTGTCATTGTCGACTTGGTAGGACTCATGATAACCAATGGTGTCCTCCAGTATCGCCAGGATGGTACGGTATGTACTGTACCGTGCTCAAACGCAACCCTGATGTCTGTTTCGCGGCCATGATGAGCAGAAGTTGGTCAAGCGAAAGGTTGACAATTGAACTCGTTCAACCGACTTTTCAATAGTTCTAACCACCAACTGTTTACCGTTTCTGCCTTCTCGACAATCGAATCTCTCAGTATCAGAATACCAACAGTTGTCTCTCGACAACCGCCCAACATCACCAGATCTAGATCATTGCTTCACGCCCGGTGGAAGACGAATCCGGTGGAAGAGGAATAACGCAATCTCGAAGGTCATGCTCGTCCCTGGGCGTGTCTCGACCGTCAGCTCTGGTTGGCATGGTCCCACATTCTCAGCTGGGCTCACGAGTACGATATTCACCTTGCCAACATGTTTATCTTTCTTTCTGATATTTCACAGCTCCGCCGCTGGCCGCCCAGAAAACAGTCAACCAACAAAAATCCAAGAATCGAGGCTCCAATTGTTGATGGCCATTCAGTGCGAGAAATGGAGACTGTGCTGCGCCGGCCGAGAGCGGAGATAGGTGCAACTCGAGCAGAGCCAGGGGAGAAGGGAAGATGACGACTCTGTATTGGCGGATGAAGAGAGCTGGCTCAAACAGACTGTCCGTGACCCACAGACTGTCCGTACTACCGATAGACACGGCCAGACTGTACTTTCAACCGACTGTAATTCTTACAGACTCAACCAGAGTTGTCCCTGACCCAGTACACTGTTGCCCAGTTGGTCGACGACGGACAATACAACACGATGTGGATCGGTCCCAGCCCGGCATCCGGTGCATTCCACCACCTTCGGTCGCACCTGAGACGCATGGTCGCCCGATTCAGCCACCTGCGCGCGCCGCCGCCGCCGCCACCTGCGCCACACGTGGCTGATTTGTCATACTCCACAAGGCTAGACTGGCTTGCTGTCTAAGTGCACATGACTAATGAGGTCCGAATGTCGTCAGCCAAATTAAGGTTTGGCCAAATTGGCGATATAAGACAGCAAACCAAAAATTATAAAGACCACTGCTGAGACCTTGTTGGAGCATCTTTTTTTTTTCCCTGCAAAAAAAAACAACCTCCGCAACACAAGCTTAGAAGCAATTGGGTCCTCTCTTCTCAATTGCGCGCCCCCCTTTCTCTTCCACAATTCGCACCACTCTCTCCCGACTATCAAACATCGCACGACAGACAATGGCTTCTATCCCCCATTATGACTATCTGGTTATCGGCGGAGGCTCTGGAGGTGTTGCTTCTGCTCGTCGAGCCGCCTCGTACGGCGCCAAAACACTGCTGATCGAGGGCAAGGCGCTGGGAGGCACCTGCGTCAACGTGGGCTGTGTGCCCAAAAAGGTCATGTGGAACGCGTCCGATCTGGCGGGCCGAATCCGACAGGCCAAGGAGTACGGCTTCCCCGACGTGGACCCCAAGTACGCCGACAACTTTGACTGGTCCGGATTCAAGGCCAAGCGAGACGCTTACGTCAAGCGACTCAATGGAATCTACGAACGAAACCTCCAGAAGGAGGGCGTCGAGTACGTGTTTGGCTGGGCCACCCTCTACAAGCAGGAGGGCCAGGAGTTCCCCCTGGTACAGGTCAAGAGCGACGACGGCAATACCAAGCTGTATTCTGCCAAGAAGATTATGATTGCCACCGGCGGAAAGCCCCGTCTGCCCGACGTGCCTGGAGCCGAGTACGGCATTGACTCCGACGGCTTCTTTGCTCTCGAGACCCAGCCCAAGCGAGTGGCGGTGGTTGGAGGAGGCTACATTGGCGTGGAGCTGGCTGGTGTCTTCCACGGACTCAACTCCGAGACCACCCTCTTCTGCCGAGGCCAGACGGTGCTCCGAGCGTTCGACATCATGATCCAGGACACCATCACCGACTACTACGTCAAGGAGGGCATCAACGTGCTCAAGGGCTCCGGCGTCAAGAAGATTGTCAAGAAGGACAATGGCGAGCTGCTCGTCACCTACGAGCAGGATGGCGCCGAGAAGGATATCACTCTTGACTCACTCATTTGGACCATTGGACGAGAGCCTCTCAAGGACACCCTCAACCTCGGCGAGTTTGGCATCAAGACCAACAAGCGGGGCTACATTGAGGTCGACGAGTACCAGCGATCGTCCGTTGACAACATTTACTCGCTTGGAGACGTTTGCGGCAAGGTCGAGCTAACCCCCATGGCTATTGCTGCCGGACGAAAGCTGTCCAACCGACTGTTTGGTCCCGCAGAGTTCAAGAACCAGAAGCAGGACTACACCGATGTTCCTTCTGCCGTCTTTTCCCACCCCGAGGTTGGCTCCATCGGTATCACCGAGGCTGCCGCCAAGGAGCAGTATGGCGAGGAGAACGTCAAGGTCTACACCTCCAAGTTTGTCGCCATGTACTACGCCATGCTCGAGGAGAAGGCTCCCACCGCCTACAAGCTGGTGTGTGCCGGCAAGGACGAGAAGGTTGTTGGTCTGCACATTGTTGGCGCCGACTCTGCCGAGATTCTGCAGGGTTTCGGCGTGGCCATTCGAATGGGAGCCACCAAGGCCGATTTCGACAATGTTGTGGCTATCCATCCCACTTCTGCCGAGGAGCTGGTGACCATGAGATAGGCCAGGAGCGCAGCGAGAGATTTCTCTGGTTTGAGCTATCGATATTTAATCAACTAGACGTGTTATGAGAGCTATGAGATGGTTCAAATGTAGTTGTAAAGAACCCAATAAGTAAGATGTGAGGAATACGAGCCGGATATGGCAAATGGAATGGCACTTGGAGTTGGATAGAGGAGTTTCCTAATGAGGTGGATCGGTGGTGGACGAGATTTAGCGATCCAGTCTATGAGAGAGACCATGATGAGTACAGCAGTGGTATGACTCGTTTGTATTCAAGTTGCTCTCTTCATGACGTCAGAGGCCACTGATACCCAGCAACATGGCGGCGTTGTCTTTGTCTGTGTACAAAAGCTCATTTGGAGGACTGGAGAGTGGCTTGCCCCGAATCTCCGAAGGAGGCGGTTGACTCAATTCAGCGGTGCGATTCAGACGACTCAAGTGAACAACACGACCACCACTCTTGAGTATCGTACATGCACTGTCACTGCCACAGGATCGGGGCAAGTAGTAGAGTACCAAAGTGGGCTCGGTCGGGTGTTTCAACGGCCAAGCGCTTTGAATATGGCATAAGATGAGTTTTGTCATGTCGGCTTCTTTCCCAACTCAGCAGTTGCACCGTTGGAGCAGGGACTAGATTGAATGTTGATGGCGAAATGAAGACGGGCAAGAAAGTGGAGAGACAAGAGGAAGTTGCAAAAAGGTCCAACAGTGGGTCTTGCTGTTGAGGGAAATGGCTAAGGCGGCATGGAAGACGAGCCGAGGACGGTCCGGGTCGTGGGAAACCACATATAAGAGGGCTGGAGTCCTGGATATCACAAGTCGGTACATTTCAACCAGCCCATCATCGTCCTAATGAACTTCAAACATCTTTCAATTCTCTTCCTGGTCTCCATTGTTGCTGCCAACGAGGCCGCAAATGAACACATTGACCTACCTGTCCACCAGGATATGCCTGCTGTCGATAAAAACGTGTATGACATCTCCGTCCAGTACCCCGAGGAGGCGTTGGAGGTGAAGGAGAACCCCGAGTTTTTCTTTTGTCATCTGAAAAAGTGCTTCAAGAAGAAAAAGTGCTGCCGGAAGCGACCCAAGAAGAAGTGCTGCTAGATGGAGCCCTCTGTCACCAGGCGATTGACCGGTAATTCATCAACTCTCATTTCTAATCTATCATGTTTCAGTGCGAGTAACAGTAGCTGTTGGAGTGGCAGGAACTGTTGAAGTGGCAGTCCCTGCCAGTGTAGAGCTGAGGAGTAGACAGTATTTGTGAAGGGGTAGATCGATAGAGTCGTGATTAGGTGGCTAATTCGGCTAGTTCGGCGTCCAATGTGGCCAGTTTCGGCGGCTTTTCCGCTACTCTATGGTAGCTCTCTTATTGTATACTTTCATATCAGTAAATCTATGCCATTCTCACTTCATATCAGAATAGCATAGATTGACTGATATGAAGTCGATAAACGGGAGAGATTATGGGCCATTCTGGCGACTGAGGTTTCAGACTGCTCAGCAACATGTCTATCTCGTTGAGGCTGAGGCCATTCGGCGGCGGAGTACGGCAGAATGCGGCAGAATGGCGGTATGTCGTAGGAGTCCTCAACTCAGTCACTGACAAAAGATTCATCTCTGCCATCTAAGAAGACCGGCTCATTATATAACACATACTGGGGCTCATGTGTGATGACTGAGGAGGTCCGTGTGGAGATGGTGAGATGAAGATCAAAAGGTTTAGCCCCGACAGGGCCTGTGCTTGTTTGAGATTCTGGTCCTGGGGCGCCAAAAAGCTGAGCACATTCACGTTGGCAGCGTGGGTGTCAATATCTCCTCCAAGTCAAGTCCAAATCAACACCATTCTGCAGCAGATGAACACTCTTGTGGACCGACCGGAATAGGTGCTTGATATAAGCAGAAGCAGAAGCTGGAGAATGCAGGATGACGTCAATCCTCCTGGAGATCGTGGACCTTGGTGATCTTGGACCTTGGAAATCGTGGACCTTGGAAATCACGTGGACTCTGGAAATCACATGGACTCTGGAAATCACGTGGACCTTGGAGATCACGTGGCTCATTCCTCCCCCTCCCGACACGTGCGTCTTCGTACGGCTGAGAGATGATCGAGTCTAAATGCATGTTAACACAACTGTAAACTGCTGCTTATCTCCACACCAAGTGGAGGCCGTCAAGTGACGCAATAGAGGCCGTCAAGTGACTCACAATCGCCAATCAAAAACGGGCTAGAAAACACTGGGTCGTTGCAACATGGGCTAGCTACGGTAATGGCTCCGCTCCGTAGCCGCTCATCACCCATGTTGTGGGAAATGATGTCATAGTACCTTTGTCGACTTCTCCTTGTTAGCCACTTGGACAGCTCTTTGTTAGCCCATTGTTCACTCCTGCATTTTCACCAGAAAAAAAGCGCCAAATGAGCCAACTGAGCCAAATGAGCCGCATTCGCCCATGCCGCGGCTTGGTGTGCCTCCACTATCACCAATAGAATGGAGCCAGTGAGCGTGACCCGAGAGAATATTTGTATTTATCGGACCCAGATCGTCAGCAGAGCTTGAGAACAGCATTGACCAAGAGCCACCTACTCAGTCATTGACAATCAACCAGTACCAAACCATTCGCCCATTGACAATCAACCACTCACCTCTTCAAATCGCTCACCTATTGACAATCAACCACTCATCTCTTCAAACCACCTCCACCAACGACTCTCATGGCCGACACCAACTCGCGGATAAGATGGTGGATCATTCCAATGGTGGTCGGGGGAGTGGTCATAGGGGCGCTCTACCTTTTGGTGTTTTGCAAAGGACAAAAGAAGAAACGGTTCACAGAGCTCCAGCGGCAACAGCTGGAACAGGGCTACCCCAATGACCCCCGCCCCCCAAACTTCACCTACAGCTACCCGGAGACCATAAGCGGATACAACCAGACCACAGTCATCTACAACCATCGCGTGTACAGCAGTAATGGCGAAGGAGGCGTCAACGTGACCAATGATCCAGTGACCCACATTCCCATGACCTCGCAGACCATCAGAGACGAGTCCAACGACGTGCCTCCAGCCTACTATGTGGCTGTGAGCCCTCCGCCCAAGGCCTACGATGGGGCCACCAGCTACGGCTATGATCCTGTGGGGGGCACAGGTAACGGTAGTCACAGAAACGTGTACAATCCGGTCAACGCCGGTTCCGGCTCACAGAGCGCACACATCTCCTCCATTTCACGTCCACAGCCACAGGGATTCTGGGGCAGGTTCAAGAAGAGAGACAAGACGGAGAGCAATCGGGATTCCACCAGCGGCGCCGCCGGGGGCTCCGGAGATGCGTATGGAGGATGCCATGGCGGTGGAGGATACGGAGGAGGACATGGGGGACATGGAGATGGTGGAGGAGGCCATGGCGGCGGTGGTGGAGATGGTGGAGGGGGCGGTGGAGATGGTGGAGGAGGCGGTGGAGGCGACTAGTTTTATTAATATATTCAATCAATCTGACGATCATTTGGCGTTTGAAGGCTCGTATTGTAGTTGTACTGTAGACGTTCGGATCTCATCTGTAGATCTGGCTTCCAAGTAGTGTCCAAGTAATGTCCAAGTAATGTCCAAGTAATGTCCAAGTAAAGTTGGGGCAGTATTTTTAAAGAGAGAAATAATACAACAACGGAATATATATAGGGGCGGAATGGGACGGTTTGAATCTGGATCCTGCGCTATCGCACGCACACTATGACACAAAACGAGCCCGTTCCCGCCGCTTCCGACATCGTGAAGCAATACTACGAGCTTGTGAGGACCTTGGAGCGCCTGAAACAGGAGGTGGAGACGACCGACTTTTTCGGCGACACCCATGATCGGTATTTTGAGGAAGAGCGGTTTCTCGAAAGAGTCCGGGCGCACGTCAGAGATATTCAGCTGGTTGTGGACTGGTATCGAGATTTCGTTTGACGGAGGTGGGATTCAGGGGAGCTCAGATGCTTTGACTAAGATAGCAGAAGTATGGGTGACTAAGATGATTAGTCATGGTTAGGAGATGACTAGGCATGGTTAGGAGATGGTTAGGCATGGTTAGGAGATGGCTAGGCATGGTTAGGAGATGACTAGGCATGGTTAGGAGATGACTAAGGACACGTGGGGCGGTCAGGTTGGACAGCAGCAATTGGTTATCACAGACCATGTTGCACCGCGCTCTCGACCTGGACTAAGCCGCCGCACAGCAGATTGACAGCTACATACTGCGGCGACAGTCACGTGAGTCATACCAGGAGGGTAAATAGCAATAGCAATCAATCTGTGTTTGCAAAGAATAGTCATTCTACAGCGAGTCATGTGACTGCTGGAATCCAGAACGACGATAGTGTTCTTTTCTCTGCTTCTCTCTGAATGACTCATCATCTCTGGAGTATCATCCCTACTTGGTTTGGAGCTCTGACTGCCATTTTGGGAGAGTGTTGTTATACCCCACCGCAGCATGGCAATTCCAGCCGAATCAAGTCGATCGAAATGCTCGATTTTGATTGGTCAATCGGATACACCCACCGTTACAACCTCTTTCGCCATATCGCTCCAGGTAGCCATCCCACGCCGTCACCGTGACCAAGTGACAAAGTTCAGATAAAAAAAATTTGAACCTTTGCACTTTAAATTTTGGGACATCACAGCTCGGACTGAAAATTTAAAAGCTGCATGCTGGCTCTGAGACGCTTGTTCACCACCGCCTCAAGAAGAGCTTTCACAACTCCCTCCAAGACGGCCGCACCCTACTACACTGCGAAAATGAGCACCGCTGCCGCCCCCGACGTTGCCACTCTCTCCAGCCAGCTGGAAAAGCTCGGAATTGACAAGTTCGAGCCCTTCCCCGGGTCCAGCCCCGCTCTCAACACCATGGATGTGTTCCGATCCTACATCACCAAGGAGCTCGCCGCTCTGTCCAAGGTGGATCCCGAGCTCATCTACCCCGCTCTTGAGTGGACTTCCACCTCCGACAAGGGCGATCTGGTGATCCCCTTGCCCCGGCTCCGAATGAAGGGCGTCAACCCTCAGGAACTGGCTGTGGAGTGGGCCTCCAAGTTTCCCAAGGGCGAGTACCTCAAGGAGGTCAAGGCCATGGGCCCCTTCATGCAGTTCTTCTTCTCGCCCAAGCTGCTGTACAACATTGTCATCAAGGACATTCTGGAGCGAAAGCTCGAATACGGCTCGTCCGACGTGGGCAAGGGCAAGAAGGTGGTGATTGAGTTCTCGTCGCCCAACATCGCCAAGCCCTTCCACGCCGGCCATCTGCGATCCACAATCATCGGCGGCTTCCTCTCCAACCTGCACGAGAAGCTCGGATGGGAGGTCATCCGACTCAACTACCTCGGAGACTGGGGCAAGCAGTTTGGTGTGCTGGCTGTGGGCTTTGAGCGATACGGCTCCGAGGAGCAGCTCGTGACCGACCCCATCCAGCACCTGTTTGAGGTCTACGTGCGAATCAACAAGGACATGGAGGCCGAGAAGGAGGCTTCCAAGGAGGCCACCGGAGAAGAGTCCTCGGCCACCGACGACAAGGCCCGAGAGTACTTCCGAAAGATGGAGGACGGCGACAAGGAGGCGCTAGCTCTGTGGTCGCGGTTCCGGGACCTGTCCATTGAGCGATACAAGGACACCTATGCTCGTCTCAACATCCACTACGACTCGTACTCTGGCGAGTCCCAGGTGCCCGAGGAGTTCATGAAGATGGCCAAGGACCTGTTTGTGGAGAAGGGCCTGGTCCATGAGGACCGAGGCGCCAAGCTCATCGATCTTACCAAGTTCAACAAGAAGCTGGGCAAGGTCATTGTCGAGAAGAAGGACGGCACCTCTCTGTACATTACTCGAGACGTTGGAGGAGCCATTGCCCGAATGGAAAAATACAAGTTTGACAAGATGATCTACGTGATTGCGTCGCAGCAGGATCTGCACTGCCAGCAGTTTTTCCGAATTCTCAAGGAGTGCGGCTTTGACTGGGTGGACCGACTACAGCACGTCAACTTTGGTCTGGTCCAGGGCATGTCCACCCGAAAGGGCACCGTGGTCTTCCTGTCCAACATTCTCGAGGAGGTCAAGGAGTCGATGCATAACGTCATGAAGAAGAACGAGGTCAAGTACAACCAAGTGGAGAACCCCGAGGAGATTGCCGATCTGGTGGGCATCTCGTCTGTCATGATCCAGGACATGTCCGCCAAGCGAGTCAACAACTACAAGTTTGACTGGGACCGAATGCTCTCGTTCGAGGGCGACACCGGCCCTTACCTGCAGTACGCCCACTCTCGACTGCGATCTGTGGAGCGAAAGTCCGGCATGACCATTGACGAGAACCTGGCTTCTGCCGACTTCTCGCTGCTCACTGAGCCCATCGCTGACGAGCTCATCCGAACCCTCACCCAGTTCCCCGACGTTGTTCTCAACGCCGGCAAGACCCAGGAGCCCGCCACCATTGTCACCTACCTGTTCAAGCTCACCCACCAGGTCTCGTCCTGCTACGACGTTCTCTGGGTCGCTGGCCAGGAGGAGGCTCTGGCCAAGGCCCGTCTGTCTCTCTACTCGTCCGCTCGACAGGTTCTCTACAACGGTATGGTCCTTCTTGGTCTTACTCCCGTCGATCGAATGTAACCAAGTCACTCTGTATGTATTTGTGTATAAAACAACAAAATTGATAATGACCAATTGGAGATTGTGCGCTACAAGAAGAGAGAGGTACTTTTTTATGTTTAAATAAAATAGATATATATACATATACACACGGCCGTTCATGGCCAATTAGTTGGTTGCGGTACTCAAGCTAAGCAACATCGCCTGACGCCTCCCCGCCCTTGCCAAAACTGCTATTGAAGCCCAGTAACCCGTTGAGGCCACTGACCCAGTCTCTGTCTGTCTTGGCCACGCACCAGATGCCCGAGTTGTGGCCGGTTTCGCTTTCGACCAGAATCTTGTCGCTGGGTCGAACCAGACCCTTGGCGATTCCGTCGACAGACAGCTCGGCGCCTCTACCTCGAGATTCGGACGAGGCGGTGATGCATATTTTGGAGGTGGCTGGGAAAATGAGAGGCCGGAATGACAGCGATCGCGGACAGATGGGGGTCAGCAGAATGCAGGCGACTCGGGGATGCACAATGGAGCCGCCAGACGACAGCGAGTAGGCCGTGGAGCCCGTGGGTGTGGCGATGGTGACACCGTCAGCAATGGCTCGGGTGATGAACTCGCCGTCAACGTGGATGTCGAGCTTGGTGAGATGCGGCTCAGCTCCACGGTGGATGTTGATGTCGTTCATGGCGTAGGTTAGTGGGCTAAGATTGTAGTCGTCGGGATTGCCGTAGACATGGGTTGAGTTGTGTTCAATGTGCGATTGGGAGGGCAAGTGGGTGATTTCCTTGCGAATGGACATTTTCTGACATGCTAGGCGGGCGCGGTTGACCACCGAGGCCTGCGACGAGTACACCATGTCGAATGCAGTTTTGAAGTCCTTGAAATCAAACGGCAGCAGGAAACCCAGAGTCCCCAGCGAAAAGGACAGCACCGGCGGCACTTCTCCGGAAGCAAACATGGAGGTGGCATGTAGAATAGTTCCGTCGCCTCCCAGAGTCACGAGCAGATCCGTCTTGTTTCTCAGCACCTCTCCTGGCCCCGTGTGGATGGCGGTCACGCCTGCGGCTCCAATCTGCTTCTGGACCTCGTCGGCCACATGTTCCTCCACCAGAATGTTGACTCGGGGGTACCGGCGCTGGATGTGAGATGCCATCTGGATGAGCGACTCGCGCACATTGTGGTCCCAGGGTTTTTTGACGATCAGAACGTTTTCCAGAGGCTTGTCCCACACCAGAGATGACAGAGAGGTCGACTCCTGGACGTAGTGGGGCGACTGGCGGTCGGGAAGCAGTTCTGCATGCAATATCTCGGTCGAGAGAAGCCGAATCCATGTGGATCGGCGCGCTTGCACGCCGTGGGGCCGTGTTAGACCGGTTCGGCGGATGAGTAGTCGCATGACTCAAGATATTAATCAGAGTTTAGATAATATATATTAATGTGGGGCAAGTGTGTGCGAGTAGTCGTTGCGGTCCAGCAGGACCTTCAGAGGTCCATCTAAGGATGTAAATGGGTAGCAAAAAGGGCTATTTTTTTGATATTTTTTATTGTACGGTTCGGTGTGGTTCTCTTAACGTGGGAGATGGTCGCGGTAACTGATACTTGCACTTATTATCGTCACCTTTAGTTAATTAATCAAGTAATTAGTTGGAGAAAAGCCACTTTTACTTGGTAAATAATTGCTGTACCTGCACGTGCTACTCCGATAGCCAGCGACCTTCTAGCACTATCAAATGCGGCATTAAAAGGATCTGAATGATATATATCTTGCTCCTGAGGAATAAAGAGGATATTTAGGGCGATGAGGTCTCCTGACGTCTTCTTTGGCAGACAGAGTGAAGATGAAGTGGAAGTGTCAGTGGAAGGCAGTGGGAAGTCAGTGGAAGACAGTGGGAAGTCAGTGGAAGACAGTGGGAAGTGCCAGTGGGCTGTACAGTTGTGAGATCGATGGTGGGTCTGATGTCTTGTTCCATTGAGTCAAGTACTTGTAGCTAAGAGGTTGTACAATGCTCGTACGTGGATCCAAGCCAGGACTGTATACCAGGACATTCTCCAGGCAAGGCTGCTCTTCTTCAAACACGCAAGCAGTATGTACTTCACACAAGTTAGTGTACTTCACACCAGTTGAGATCCGTTACACAACCAGTGCGAGTCGAAAAAGACCACGGTCAAGAGTATGATTCTGGTAGGAACGGGACGGCGACTTGGCCATTGGACGGCGACTGCTCCTGTATCGTGCAAGTGGTATTTTATGTATATACTGTTTTATAGATTGATGCAAGACTTGAGTACAACTTGTAGATTCATAGACCCGACATGGGTTCGCAAGACTAGACTAGTTGATTAATAACACCGAGTTGACTCACGAGACTCATTTCACTAATGTACTTGTACTAGATATACATGTACGGGTACGTACTCAGCGGAGCCGACGCGGAATCGAAAATGGTAAAAGTTGCAAGTTCGTTCACGGTAACTTACCAGCACTGTTAAACAGATGATTTCCAGTCCCCTCCCGCCCATTACTCATACCAGTGGGAGCAGCTTCTGCCGTCTACCGTCTATCGTCTATAGTATATCGTCTATCCTATCGTCTATCCTATCGTCTATCATCTCTGGGTCCCTAGTGACGAAACCTCAACTCCAAGGAGTCTACACTACGATACTGCGATATCGATACTGTACGGAGATCGGAAGGTATATAAAGCAGTATAAACAAATAAATAAATAATAATAATATATATACTTGAAGTCACAATAACGAAGGAATAAAAAACATAATTTGTCGTACTGTACTTGCACCAATGACTACTGATGTCAATCCAAAAGCCCTGATTACTGCACTTGTTCTATAATGACAGCTAGGTCACCGAGCAGTGGACTATTGACCTTCAATCAGTCTCGATGTACTGAGTGAAGATATACCAACTCTACTCCATCTCCACTCCATCATCTCCACCCGACGAAAGAGGATTCAGAATCGTAGTCCGGGTTCAGAGTCATAGTCCGGATTCAGAGTCACAATCCAGATTCAGACGAGACTGTACGATACGGTATCATTCTACCTGCCTCCAGGAAGATTTTGTCCGGGTCGTGCTTTACAGACAAGACATGAGAACGAAGACATGTCGACTACCCTAATGCAACTATACAGTCCCTCAACTGAAGGCGCCAACAGCTTCACCTCATGAGAAGGCTCGAAATGGAATGCTCGTCTGCCTCGATATGAACGACCCAATTTCCCACAACAAACCGTCAAAATATAACTTCAGCAATTGTACAGTAGTGTACTTGTACATGCGCAGCATCAGACTACAAGTAGGTAAGTACAGTACAAGTATGTACAGTACCAGACTACTTGTAGATAATACTATAAGTATGTATGTGCAGTACATACCGTATGGACATACGAGTATTCAATGATGGTGTTCAATGACCGTGTTCAATGACCGTGTTCAATGACCGTGTTCACCTATTGATTTCGTCGCGCTGTGGAACCCCTTTATTCGTGATTACCGCCGCTACACGTGTACCCGCTATCCAAGCTCAAACACTCGGTTCGGCTTTTCCTTTTTCCATTTTCCTTTTCCCAATTTTTTCCCTCTTCTCTCCATTCTTTTTCCCCTTTTCCCCTTATTTTCTCCACATAACACCCAACAATGCAATTGTGTGACGCGATCTATGGAGTAAATTCCAACGTATGGAGCAAGTGCAGCTCGCATATACGCCTCTATCCAGCTATCCAGCGACCATACAGTGTCCACTCTGCCCAGCAAAGATGCGTCAAAGGCGCTTTCCATTGTTATTGTTTCAGATTGTGCATCTCCGCAGTCCAGGGGCTTTGAAAAAATGTCCATGACGATGCTCATTGTGTCTAACTTTATGAGAAAACACGAGACAAGACACGACTACACATCTGTTGAAAGCACGACTGTTGAAGCAGTCAACATCTGTAGTACTCTACGATACGCTGAGCACGCTCAAGATGAGCCATTCGACATAAGAGTAAGGGTATTTCATATATATAAATCTTGAGTTAGCCCGACGCCAGCGCAGGACTACAAGATGGGGTTTTGTTAATAAATCTTACTCTTAGTTCCAGGACCAAGAGACACCGACTCGTCCCTCGCTGGGAGAAGCCAGGGCGTTGAAGGCGGCGGGAGAGAGATCGAGATCGCCGGAAGCACAGCCGGGGCACATGTCGGTGACGGTCACGGTGACAGACTTGCCGCCTCGGTGGGCAGTCAGCTTCTTGCCACACAGGGTGTTGTGGTTGGGGTTACCGTCGATCATACCAGCCTGCCACATGTCCTTGTTAAGGGCAACAATGAAGTCGGAGTCGGTGCTGGTGATGCCGCAAGAGCCCATGCCGGTGTCGTAGAAGGTAGCCTCACCGGTGTGGTCACCGGATCCACCGCCAGTGGAGGGGGCGGAAGGAGAGGGCTCGGGAGCAGCCTTCAGAGGTGGTAGAAGCGGGGGGCCTCGGAGGGTGGTGGGCCTGGAGAGGGGGGGGCAGGGGCAGCCTCAGAGGTGGTGGGCTCGGGGGCGGGGAGAAGGGAGAGGGGGCAGCCTCGGGCTTCTCGTCGGCCAGCAAAGTTGGGGGGGAGAAGGAAGAGGAAGGGGGGAGGGGCTTCCTCAGCAGACTTTGGGGGCCTCGGGGGTGGGGGGGGGAGCGGGGAGCCTCAGAGGGAGGGGGGGGGGGCAGGAGCAAGCCTCAGAAGTGGGAGAAGCGGCGGGGGGCCTCGGGGGCAGGGGGCGGCGGGGGCCTCGGTGGGCTGCTCGATCTGGGCCTCGGTGGTGTAGGGGACCACCTGGTCTTGTTAGGGGGTGCCGGTTCTGGTCGACGTAAGACCCACGTTTTTTGACGTAGATGACGTTGGTTGGTTCTTGACGGTGACAACGGCTCGCTTGGCGAGGCCAGCCTCGGCAGCGATGGGGGCGGCCAGAACCTGGGACAGGAGGGCCATGGAAACGATAGAGAACTTCATGTTGGAAATAAGGGCGTGTGTGTTGGTTTTAGGTGACGAAAAAGGAGAGTCGCGTAAGGAAAGTGGTCCGGTCAACGGAGGGTAGAGAGAGTGAGTATCACAAAGGGAGTGTCGGTGCAAAGGAGTGCAAAGAGAGTGTCGTGTCCAACAGAAGTCTCGGTGTGGTTTCGATAGTTCCTACTTGGTGATGAAGTGTGATGGGGACACCATTAGGTGGAGCATGGCGGGCTTTTATACACTGACTCTGTATTACGAGCTTACTATTGTCCCAAGCCAATTTCAGCTCTTTTTAAAATTAGGGTCCCAACGCTATTGCGCAGCTGAGTTGAAACAGCCCGACACAAAGCGGAACCATCATACCTCAGTTGGGCAGTTTGTTTTATCCCAAGACAGGGGTTAAATACTGTATTGTAGATTATGGCGAGTGGACAAGACCAGCGAGGCAAAGGAAAAAAAGGGGGTGATCAGGCGAGGCAAAGGGGACAACCAGGCGAGGGCGAGGGCAAAGGGGACGACCACAACAAAACTCCTCACCAGATACTCATGTGGATCTGCACCAACCTGTCCTTGCCTTGCTACAGTACTTTTATGCTGTCTGCCTGTCCGTCCGTCATGCCATTGCCATTTTCCGTCACTTTAGCTTTGGCCTTCTTCCTTCCTTCACTCTCTCCTTGCTTGGGACATGCATGAGCCATGTGCCGAGGTGTGACCGTGCACGGAGGTGTAACGGCTACTTCTAGTTGGGCTTGTTTCTGTGTTTGTGTTTGTGTTTGTGTTTGTTTCTGTGTTTTTGTTTGTTCTGTGTTTTTGTTTGTTCTGTGTTTTTGTTGCTCCGTTTCATCCCCTTTTTCGCCTTTTTCTTCTCTCTTCTCTCTTCCATTAATCGACCTCATGTTCTGTCGAAGCCAACAAGATTTGCAACTGCACGAAAACAGGTGCCTAAACCTTGACACACAAAGGCTGGAGGACTAAGCAGAAAAAGGAAAATGGAAAAAATGGAAAATAAAATGGAAAAATGGCCTTTTTTGAGAACACCAGGGTCCAGCCCGGAAATAACCAGACCACCACAAACCACTATAATGGCGGATAATCGGGGGTGGCGGGAACAACAGAATACCCTAGGAACATTGTCGTGCGCCATTTTTTCAACAATACTGGAAAATATTATCTGCGAGGCCCCCTCTGTCTTTCAGTACGAGTACGACTACCTTGTACGTACAATACAGCTCGTCTGCCGAGTTATTTTTTCTTTTGGCTCACGCTTTTTTCACTCGACGGTTTTTTGTCCCGTTTTTCGGTGCACGGTTTTTCGATTCGCTGTCTTTGGCAAGAAACGACATGGTCCAAGGTTAACCGTGAGACACGGTCTCTACTCTCGTTGGCTGAGCGGCCCAAAGAGGCAGAAATAAGCAAAACGCCATACGAGGCTCGGTCTGGAGAGGCTCAGTCTGGAGAGCTAGAGGCTCGGTCTGGAGAGTTAGAGGCTCAGTCTGGAGAGCCCAGAGGCTCAGACTGTAGAGTGAGTACGCTCTTGTACGAGTACTGTACATTCAAGAGCGTGACATATGCTGCACTCTACTCACCGAACTTCACTCTGGACTCCACCAACATACCCGCTCACCACTGTCATGTTTCACCTTGACAGCTGCTCCGAAAAAGGTACCGCACGGTTTGGAGGAGCGGCCGCAGAATGTGTTTGTTGACAAGGAAACATCCACTAGTGGATCTACAGAAAGCGAGGCTAACCAAGCAGGAAGGCACTAGACAGTACACACGGGAGGAAACAATGGCCTGGACACGTGAAGAGCTCACTAAACATGGCTTCCAGAATAGCAACCCGACACCAAACACTACACCGCCCTCGCCCTGCAGCTATACCCATGTGAGAGGTGCAGCCAGAGACGGCGTCCGATCCGGGTCGTGATCAAACGTACAGCAGCGCGGCAGAGAAGAGGCAGTGCGGTAATATGTGATCTAGTTGGAGTGGTGCGGTTGGAGTGGTGCGGTTGGAGTGGGTTCGGTTGGAGTGCAAATTCTACGTCAAGGCAATGGCACGGAGAAGATGTGCCATTGACCATGTATGGTTCAGACAGTAAAAAGTCGTCTTGCTCGTTTCCTCGTCCAAGTATTCGTACTCATACCATACTCATACACTCACTTCAATAAGCACTACCAAAACGGAAACTTCAATATATGCCGTACAGTGCCTTTCGAATCTAAAGCGAAGACATCAGATTGCTCTCCAATGAGACCGGCTCCGGATCTATGGACTTGTACGTGTTCCTTTATTGACTGCCTTTGGTTTCTTGTGCACCAATGAGAGTCATAGATGTGTTCAAGACATCTGTCTATCGTTTTGCATGCACAACTCGTACAGGTACAGGTACTTCAACTAGATCTCGTCAATTGAATATGAGCGGCAATAACGATTCAAACGAGTGTTGGACGCTCTACAGATCGCTTCATCTTGTCCATCCTATGAATCGCACCTCCTCTCCACCAGAAGATCATGGTCTGCTATTTCCAAGATTCATGGCCTGTTCTTTGCAATCATGATCGCATCTGACAGCCCTCCTACCTCCTCAATCGATGCCAGCCCTTACATGTATACATGTATGCAGACAGACACATTCAGCTGGTCCTCCTGCGTTGTGACAGAAGACGACCTGGACATCCTGTAACTTGACAGTGTAGATCGTTAGAGGTATGGCACTTGCACCGATAGTCTCAAACATGACACTTCTCCTTCGTAAATGCACCGTGTCAGTATGTAGTACCTCATTTTTTTCGCCCCTTCATTGATCCTTCTTCCAAGAGGGTCGCAACCCACCCCTGATCCTTCCAATGTTATGGTATTCGCTATTTACATGATTCCCCGAAAGGGTTGTACCAAAACGAGCTCCAACGGTGATTGTCAGACTGTCCCGATCATTATCCGACTGACGGAACCACGGTCACACTAACCCGACCACTGCCCCACATGAGTTTGCTCGTTAAAACCCCTCCAATCTCGCCTGAACCTCCTCCTTGCCTAGAAACCACCGGATCTTGTCCATGCTCGCCCCCGGAGTGCCGTCAGCAATGACCTTACGAAGCACCTGGTAAATCTGCTTCTTATCGTATCGGGTATCCAGTATAGCAATGCCCATCTTGACGTCCTTGGCCTCTGCAATGGTTCGAACCATCTTCTCCTCCTCCAGAGTGAGCATGGGCCGCATGGGCCGCTCAAACAGGAACCGACAGGTGGTTACAAACTCCTCCACGTTGCCAAAGGAACCCTTCATGATCTCCATGGCGGTCAGGCAGTCGTCCAGCGTCTTGGTGGTGCCCGTCTCCTTCTTCATGGCCTCGTAGTACGGCTTGATCCACTCCTTGTCTCCCGGGTTTTTGATTCGACCATACATGTAGTGTTTGTTGTAGTAGACAAGCTTGCTGAAGTCGACCTTGGCATTGCCCTTGGTAAGGGTCTTGAGGTCGAAAATCTGCTCCATTCGCGACAGACCGATTCGATCCGACGCCTGAATGTGGTTGTGGGACCAGCCGAAATGCAGGACAAAGTTGAGAATGGCCTCGGGCAGATAGCCGTTCTCAAGAAGAGACATGACGTCGATGTCCCCAGACCGCTTACTGAGCTTCTTGTTGTCCACAGAAGTCAGCAGGGGAATGTGCACAAACCGAGGAGGGGTCCAGCCAAACGCCTCATACAGAGCAATGTGCTTGGGGGTGGAGGGCATCCATTCTTCGCCCCGAATAACCGTGGTGATCTTCATGAGGTGGTCGTCAACGACATTGGCAAGATGGTAAGTGGGCAGTCCGTCGCTCTTGAGAAGCACAATGTCGTCAAACCGGGTATCGTTGGCGTTTCTCTGCACCTGGATGTTCACCTGTCCATGCAATTCGTCCGTGTAAGAAGGGTATAGGTCGGGGGCCTTGAAACGCACGACATATTCTCCGTTGTTGGAGTCGGAAGCCACGCCATGCGCGCACTTTCGGTCGTAGGAGGCCATGGAAGGAGGCACGAGAGCCCGCGCACTGTCTCGCAGATCATCCAGTCGGTCCTTGGAACAGTAGCACTTGTACGCATGTCCCGACTCCAGCAGCTGGTCCACGTACTTTCTGTAAATGTCCGATCTCTCCGACTGTTTGTACGGTCCGTAGGGTCCTCCCACCTTGGGGCTTTCGTCAGCCTTGATCCCCAGCTTGTCCAGAGTCTGGTACAGATGTTCTTCGGCCCCAGGCACCAGTCGGGTCTGATCTGTGTCCTCCACTCGCAGCAGGAACTGTCCCGCCGTCACCTTGGCCTGCAGGTAGTTGTAGAGGGCCGTTCGCAACGAGCCGAGATGCAGCAGGCCTGTTGGCGACGGCGCGAATCGGGTTCGTTCAGGCCCCTGCGACTGTTTAGCCGGGTTGGGGGTCTTCTTCTTATCGGTGGCTTTTCGCAGGCTGAACGAGCTGTGTCGGGTCTGTATCTGCACGGCCAATGGCTGCCGGACACGTGGCAAGGCCAGACGCGGGCCTGTGCGCATCCACAACGTCATTTTTCGCGGTAGATATCGTCTTGTCGAGGCGGTTGAAGCTGCTGGAAAAAACTAAGTTCGCGGTACCAAAATCCGACACAAGCTCTTTTTCACCACTCTCGCAAAAAGCTTAGCCGAAGATACATAATGTCCAAAGCATATATTGAGCAGGTTGTGTGCAACTTCTTTCAACCAACTCACCCAACACCACACTCACTACACCACGTTCGACCTAAGGCTCCACCAGCACCCACTTTCAAAATTCAGCGCCAAAACGAAACCCCCTTTTTTGCACAGACTCAGATGTACTCGAGACCGCCACAATACCAGGGATACTCAGCAAACTACCCGAGCGGGTACAACTCGGAGGTTGTGAGAATGCAGAATTGTGAGTATGATCCGACACGGAAAAAAAAAACCGTGACACAGCACAGAACCCGGGGCCTAGGACGGGAGAGGAGCAGAAGGGAGGGGACTAGTAGGACTGGAGAGTGGGAGGCCGGAAGAGACCAGCACTACCACGGTGTTTGTGTCTTTGGCGCATCTCTCTCTCCCCCTCTCTACTTGTCTGGTCACACGTGCATCTTGTACTTGCTCGCGTTCATGTGCTTCTCCACGGAGAGAATGTAGGTGGGCCACCAAGCAGGTGGTGAAGAAGGCCGTGATCGCGGGGGAAAGCGTGTTCAAGACTGTCAAATCCGATGACCGAACTGCTTGTGTCCATCCCAACCCATCACCTCTTCATCTCTCCTTCCACTACCCCTGGCTGATCTCTTAAGGTGGAGGAAGGACAAGACCCACGCAACACGCCCAAAGCAACATACTAACCTAGTGGCAACTTCACGAATCAAATTCAACGCCGGACGGACGTTTGACTCGCTCGACGACGTCGAGTTCTGCCCCAACCTCCTCGAGGAAGAACGACTCAACAATGCATCCCCCCATATGCTGACGCCCGACCAGGAGCTGCGAAACGCCATCTCCAGACAGTACGGCGGATCCAACTACTCGTACTCGTCCCCTCTTTCGCCCTCTCCCAGCGGCTCTGCCGGCGTGACCCGGGCCAAAAAGGCGCTTGAGATCATCGATCCCGCCACCGGACGAGCTTCCACCCCTACCAACATGGATACCGGCTCCCCTCGGAAGCTCTAGATATTTATTGCATCATAACTTATTTAAGCGGAGCACGTTGATTTCCTCAGACTCTTAGAGATGGGCGAAAACCGTGCTATGATGCGATTAATGTACATTATCGTTTATGAAGGCTCTGTGAGCGCAACAGCCGCATGGTCATGAAGAGGTGTAGCCAGGAAGGGTTCTTGTAGACTCTTTGGTCTGTCAACGACATACAAGTACGACCAGTGTTCCGTATGCGAGTCCTCTAGACTGAAAAGTGATCCACATTAGACTGGAGCCAACTACTTGTACAGCAGCTCAGAGTGACTAAAAGTAGTGACATGAACAGGTGCGAGACCAAGACGCGGCTTGTTTATAAAACAGTATCATCTAATAAGATGATATAACCGTACGCTATACATCCGGGAAGTAGAATAGGTCTACAACAATGTGTCATGCCTGGACAAGTGTTTGAGTACAAGCAGTACTTGAACCCGCATTGAGACAAGTTATATACAGCAGATGTCCCTCTTTCCTACTCTTCCTCTTACCAGCAAGTCATTCCTGTCTACCAAGACACTTCAGTCAGGTTGGACTCAACGACTACAAAACAATGAATGTACGAGTACATACTGTACAAGTATATACCGTGTGGCAGTACAGTGGTTGTAGGTCGGTTACTATCGCGCGACCAAGGGAGACTAGCTACAGTGTGATTCACTTTACACCTCTTTCACCACTTCTTGTACACTCCTTCACCGCCCTACTCTATACAAAGTCATATCTCATTAATCTTACAGTCATAAAGGTGGTCATTATTTTGGTCATGTCTTTTGTCAAGCGTCTTGATCTAGCTCAACAATACAATCAAGATAATGAGAATGAAGACCAGAATTATGATGGTCAGCAGCGAGCCGGACTCCTTGGCTCGTCGCGAAAAGTCGTCCAGTCGTCGTCGAGCCAGATTCAGACGTCCGTCACTGTTGTCCACCTGGGCCTCAATATCGTCCAGCATGACGTTATGGGAGTCGACTTCGGCTCCAATCTGCAGACTGAGCTGATGCTGGCGAGAAACCGACTGAGCTAGAGTACTCAGTCGCTCGTCCTGCTCGCCCATGTCTTCTCTTTGCGAGTACACAACCTGCTGTGTCGACAGCCCCTCGAATCGGGCTGCTGGGCTGGGCTCTTCGTCTGTGTATCTCTCGGGAATCAGGGCCTCGGGGTCGTCTCGGTATGGTTCAAAGTCTCGGTGCTGGTCGTTGAGACTATGGGCACCACTGGTTTCCTCCAGGTTGTTGTCTCGGAACTTGACCGACTTCTTTTTGCTGACGAACAGCGACTCGTTGAGATACAAGTCCGGCAGATCCGTGTCACTGATCTTCTCGTACGCCTGCACCAGGTTGTGGTAGTCCTCTCGCACTCGGGTCAGGGTTCCAACATCCTTTCCGTGGGTTGCTGCTTGTCGGTTGTCCAAAAGGCCCTGTTTGATGTTTTCCAGCGCCCGCTCAATGTCGCGGTCGTCCGACTCCGCCGCCTTGATTCCCAGCAGCGTCAGCCGCTCTCGTTCGTCAATAGCCACTTGGGTCTGGTCCACCAAGAGTACCAGGTTTGTCATTGAAGTAAGTATGTATGTACGATACCTGTGAGCAAGCAAAAAAGAGATGGGACTAGTGTTCTGATAAAGACCGAGAGAGCTGTTTGTGTGTGTATCGCTTCCTTTGATCGCCTTCTGTGGTCGTCTTTGTCGTTATCGGTCGCTCGCTGCTGTCGTCTTATCGCAGTATGTAGACCGGCTGTAATAATGTTAACAGTCGTGTTTACCCACTGGAACCGAACTGCCAACCTTAGTCAGCCGCTGTGTATGTGGCGCACCGTTAACATTATGCTCCAGTATTACCCCATACTAAAAATACCACTGGCACCCGCCAAACTGCACTACTTACTGGTACAACATCTACGAATACACATCTACACCAAATGGAACCTCTAGCAAGAACGCTGCCGCCAGGGGACGAAAACATCACCCTGGACTACTGGTCGCTCGAATACATGGACCTGCCGGAGCAACTGTCATGCCCAGTGTGCACCTGTGGATTCGTGACTCCATACTCCACAAAGTGTGGCCACACCTTCTGCCGGCTGTGCATTCTGTCTACAATGCGTGTGGCGGACTCGGGCAACCGCTGTCCCATTTGCCGCAGCCAAATCGACCCAGAAACGCTACAGCCAGCGCCCCTGGTGCTGGTTGATCTGGTGAACGAGCTGCAGGTCAAGTGCCCGTTCACAAACCGAGGCTGTGCACATGTGGGGCCCCGAAGCCAGATGGAAATGCACTGCCGTCAACAGTGCGACTATGCACAGGTCCCATGTCGCGGCAAGACGGAAGAGGGGACAGTATGTGGCGAACTGGTGCATCGACGCTATGTGGCGGAAGAACATATCAAGGAGTTGCAACAGCGTCTGCCGGGCGTTACGTGTGTGCATACCAAGGTCACGTGCTTGCAAGGATGCGACGTGGAAATGCCCTTCATTGCTTACATTGATCACTGCAAACAGGAGTGTACAGAGTCACATTTGAGCTGTCTATTCTGTCAGGAGACAATCACCGCACAGCTACATGACGATCACATGTCCGAGTGTTCGGAACGACCCATTAGTTGTCCGGCCGAGAAGTTTGGGTGTCGATGGGAAGGTGCAAGACGTCTGAGCCACATTCATACAGCTTCCTGCACGTATTCTCAGCTGGCACCTGTTTTGGAAGCCCAGGAGGAAAAAATTGAAGGCCTCCGACACGAGAACCAGGCGCTACGGTATCGCCTAGATCGTCTGGATCTCCAGCAGTCTGCAGATGCGGGCTTTGAGCTGCTTCCCAGTGTCACGCGAGACGATCTACAAGGTGTGCGAACTGAGTGTGACAAGATGAGAGGCGACATCCTGGCCATCAACCAGTTGCTGGCGGACTACGAGGTGAACACGTCGATGCAGACGATGCGGGAAAACATGCGGACTCGAGACGACATCCATGCAATTGTGAATGTGGTTTCAGGTCTGCGTCACCAGATGCATTTATTGATGACTGAGCGACGTCGGCATTTTGTGGGCCACTCGGTGCCTCCTCTGGGGACTCCTCCTGTTCCCATGGAGGGCAGTTCATCCGAATGGAGCTCTACTCCTCCAGAGCTACAGCGTCGAAGCAGCGATCCTACCAGGCAGGAGGTGAAGCTATAGGGCCATAGGGGAGGGGTATTTGGTCAAGGTATTTATCAGCATGTTGTACGTGGCAAGAGGTGTCACGCACAGCCAATTATAAGTGAATGAATTATTCATCCAGGCCCCAGGGGTGGTGGTAATTGAATGTGGTAAGGTAGCTCCACTACAATGGCTAGCGCTGAAGAAGTGTATGGTCTACATGCCTTCAAAGAACATCAGATGAGGCCGGAGTGAAGCTCATAGACACTTTGACGAAAGAACAACGCGTAGATATCATGAAGGGGGCTTGAATTTTCCACATTGCTCCTCTCCAAGTTTCTCCCGAAATCCTCTCAAAAAAAACAAAAAACAAAAAAACAACAACAAAAAAAAAACCCACACTTCAAATAAGCTTCCTGACCCTGCGCTGATAAGTCGTCAGACATCCGACCTCTTATTTTGTCATGCTCCCACATCTGAGAAACGGCCTGAAACTCGCCATGGAAACACCAATTGTGAAACCGCGTCTGGATTCGCGCGATTACAAGTCTGTGCGGCTCGGCAACCGCCTCGAGGCTCTGCTGGTGGCAGACAAGACGACCACCATGTCTTCGGCCTCTCTAGCCGTTCATGCCGGCTACTACGATGATCCCGAAGACTTGCCTGGGCTGGCGCATTTCTGCGAGCACCTCATGTTTCTGGGCACCAAAAAGTACCCTCGCGAGAACGAGTACAAGCAGTTCATTTTGACCAACAGCGGCGCTAGTAACGCCTTCACGTCCACCCAGATCACCAACTACCACTTCCAGATCAAAAACAGCGCGTTCCAAGAAGCCGTGGACCGCTTTGCGCAGTTTTTCATCGAGCCGCTATTCGATCCGGACTGCAAAGACCGTGAAATCAACGCCGTCAACTCGGAGCACGAGAAAAACACACAGTTGGACTCCAGGCGTATCTTGCATGTATCTAGACTGACGGGTAGTAAAGAGCACCCCCACCACAAGTTCAGTACAGGCAGCAAACACACTCTGGACAAGCCTGGAGTGCGAGATCGGCTTCTAGAGTTCCACAAGAACCAGTATTGTGCGTCCAAGATGCGCCTGGTGCTCATGGGCCGCGACATGGGCGAGCTGGAGAATCTGGTGCAGGTTTTCGAGGACATTCCTAACAAGAACCTGCCCATTCCAGTACTCAAACAGCCCATGCTGGACCCCCGAAACTCGTTTCTGCAGATTGTGCCGCTCTCAGAGAAACGGTTTGTCAAGTACGAATTTGAGGTGCCTGGATGGAGACAACTGGGAGAGTACTCCGTCAATTCGTACTACGCACAGCTGGTGGGCCACGAATCACCCGGAAGTCTGTACTGGTACCTCAAACAAAAGGGCTGGGCCGACTCTGTGTCTGCTCATATCAACTATCTCTCTTCCGAGGGAGGGCTCTTTTCTGTGACAGTGAATCTCACCACTGAGGGTGCACAGCATACTGAAGAAATCGGAGCAGCTCTATTCGAGTATTTGGCTATGCTGCGGGCTGAGGGCCCCCAAAAGTGGTTCTTTGATGAGTCCAAGGACATCTGTCAGCTGTTTTTCGATTTCAAAGAGACTCCCACTCAGATCATGAGCGAGGCATCCGCATTGTCAGCAACTTTTGCCAACAAGCAGTGTGCTGCATCGGAGGTAGTGAGCTACAACCACCTGATGAAGACCTACAATGCAGAAGTTCTGGTGGAGTTTCTGACCAGATTGACTCCTGATAACCTCAGAGTGACTCTTGTGGCTCCTGAAGTGAAGGACAAGTGTGATTTGACTGAACAGCACTGCGGAACCAAGTACAGTGTTTCTCAGTTAAAGAAAGAGACTGTGGACAAGTTTAGTGAGGCGCTCAAATCTTCTTTTCCCAAGAGATTCCATCTCCCTCAGAAAAATCCTTACATTGCAGAGGAGTTTACTATTTTGAATGAGAAGAAGGAAGATATCCCTTTGACAGAGTACTACAAGCCCAAGACTCTTTCTCCCACATTGTCTTACTTCCCAGATCACATGTTTGAAACCCCCAAAGGTATGATTATTGTCGGATTGAACCATCCAAATGCTAGCGACACAGTCAGAAACTCATTGCTAACCCGTCTCGCATGCAGTCTGTGGAGTGATGCTGCTGAAAAGTACTCGTACGATGCTGCCTCTGCCGGTCTCGGTCTTTCCATCCACAGAGGCACCTATGGAGTGATTGTGCAGGTTGCTGGGTTCAATGACAAGCTGTCTGTGTTGTTGGATCAGTCGTACGAGACTCTCAAGTCTGATATCGACCCTGGACGGTTTAGTCTGCGTCTTGAGCGACTCAAGCGAGCTCTTTCCAACGCCAAGTTCAACAGCTCGTTCCAGATCATTGACGAGTATCTTTCTGCCGAAGTCGATGAGCAACAGTTCACTTTGGAAGAGCGTCTAGCTTCCATAGAAGAAAAGGAAATCACTCTTGAGGAAGTCAGGGCTCATATGGCCAAGATCATTTCCGAATGCTCTCCTCGAGTTTTGGTCTCAGGCAATTTCAGCGAGTCCAAGGCCCATGAGATTCATGGCAGAGTTATTGAAGAGTTCAAGTGTGGAGATGTGCTTAATCTGCCTCAAAAACTGATCTCTACACCCCTTTATGGCTCCAAGATTGCTGCTAGACCCTCTCTCAATGTGGACAATGCTGACAACTGTGTTCTGTATTACTTTGAGTCGACGCAGGTTGAAAAGGCCCGCCTGTTGGCTTATATAATCAAGGAGCCTGCGTTTACGTTTCTGCGAACCAAGAAACAGCTTGGTTACGTTGCTCGAGCGGGATTTGAACGCAACTTTTCCACTGGTGGTCTTTCTCTACTCACCCAGTCGGCCTACCATGCTGACGATGTCAAGGCTCTAATGGACGAGTTCCTCACTGTGCACATGGCTGCCATTATGGAAAAGATGACGGTCGAGGAGTTTGAAAAGTACACTGCTGGATTCATTGCCCAGGTGTCCAAACCTCCCAAGTCGTTGATGGTACAGTCTCGGCATGTTTGGAGCAAGCTGTGCAACAGCTGGGGCTTCAATGTTGACGCCGAAGCAATCGAGCTGGCCAAAACGGTGTCTCTTGAAGAGATGAAGCAGTTCTACAATGAGCTGTTTGATACCGACAAGCGGTCTCTTTGTGTGCAGATCAACACGTCCAAGGAGAGCAAGCGGTATGATCTGGAGGATAAGAAGGGGAGAACTAACAAGGGCGGGCATATTTCTGCCAACATTTGAGCGCAGACATGTTCGTTGAGGATCTATATTGTGTCTCATGTGATTAGTATCGCTATAGGTACCGCTACAAGTAGTAAGTACATTATTTTCTCACGAGACATACAGTACAGTAGCTAAAAGTAGACATATTGGGTGCTGTGACCCACTTTCTAAGTCATTGTTTCATTACTAATAAATACTATCTAAACATGCGTCCATCTCCTCCTCCTCCCTGTCGTCTCCAATGAGCATTGGGAACCTGTCCACTTTCCAACTTGTACATTCTCCAGGCCTCCCGCACATGTTCTGGCAACAGAGGCGACGCGTTTTCGTAAGTGTCGTCTCCCTCATATCGCGGGTTCATCCGCAGTTGCACGTCCTTGGCCTTCTCGATGATCTCTCCAATAAACACCTTGGAGATACCTGACAGTACCACCGCGACGTTGGCGGTGATACTCTGGTTGAGAACAGCGTTGGCGAGCTTTTTCACACCGGGCCGGTTGATGTTAGCTCGTCGAAAGACCTCGTATCGGTTCATCTGCTCGGTGTCGAAGTTCTTCATGAGAATCCGCAGCTTTTCGGCCTCCATTTCCTGGTTGGTCATTTCTCCACTGGCGTTGTTGCCCAGTAACGACGTAAGTCCCTGGCCGTCGTCCTCATCTTCCTCTTCGTTTTCATCTCCCGACTCGGGCATTTCCTGGGCTTTTCCGTCGTCCAACTTCTTTTTCTTCGCCATGGTGTGTGTTGTAGATGACCGATGGCTCACTAGGAGATGTGCATGCACGGTCATGTGATGCGGTGGGAGAGTCAGGGTGTTGCTGACGTAATGAGATGGGAGATAGGCTAGTTCAGAAGGGCGAGGAGGAGCAAATGGGGCGAGGTTTAGATGGATTGGGATGGGGGTGTGTTTTTGCCCTATGATTCTCCGACTTGAGATTCTGATTTGAAGTTATGACTTCCGACTGAATTCCAGAACAACTTGAAAATTCCGAAACTTTGTTCAACAAAAAGTCAACTAGTCAATCAACTAAAGTAGAGAAGTTGCTGATTAGACTGTTGCCATAGCTGGGGAGTTGATGAAGCTTCACTTGGTGTAGTCAAGACGTGTCGACCACAACCAATTCACATCCGAGACACAGCCTACACCCAGTTGCACATTGCTCGAACATTCCACGTACGGCACTAGCCACCGGACATGGATGCTGCATCTCGGAGTATGGAGTAAATTGATCCAGTGAGACCAAGACCGTGCGTGCCAACCGACAGCCCTGTCCCGTATAAACCCCGTCGTGCACTCATCCAAATCACCCCATTCAAATCCCGCGATAGCTACGGAGAGTCTAGGTTGAGGGATTACACAGTAGGTCGCTGAGCGTAATACCATTCCGTGCCGAGTCTGATGACAGATCAGCCCAGAGAGATAGCGATACTCTAACGGTACGGTACCGGCGCACTAACGAAAGGTCTTCTTTGAAATTTGGCACCGCGAGCAAACAGCAGTGTAGCGAGCACCATTGTACGGTATTGGTGCTGGGATCAACACGTCTTCCTGGGCGAGTGAGTACTCCTCGTACCAAAGGCCACCGCTATATCACCAAGTACAGGTACCGGAAAATCTCAAACCTAAGTCGGCCGACCGAGACTCCGGACATGCAACTTGTTGAGCACAATGTTCTGAGCCTGTTGTAATTATGTTGCGTAAGTGAGAGTGAGTACAGTAGGTGGTACTCTTAGCCGTTCTGGTACTGGTAGGAATAAGGATGAGTGAGTTTACAGGGTTTAGAGGGGTTCTTATACTTGTCCGTGGATGACAAGATTACATTGGGGGAGTTGTGTAGGTGTTTGGAGAGGTGCAATGGCACTTGTTTGGCACTACAAGAGCTCGTACTCGCCACAGGTTCGAGGAGCCCCCCAAGGAAGCCCCACAGAAAGTCCAATGGAAGGTCCAGCCGTGCATCCCCAACACTTCAGTTCACGCATCATACTCTGGCCGTCGTATTTCCCACGCTAAGGCAAGGTTGGCGCTAACAAGTCGACCGAGATGGAGAGAACAAGGGCTGAAGTGGGCTCATTTTTTTTTTCAAGCGAAATACTAAGAGGCACAACGGGGCAGGAGTAGGGCTGGGCTGGGAGAAAACGACCAGGCGATAGGCGATCTGTAAAAAAACCGACTCCGCAAGCCGCATAAGAAGTACCCCTCATCAGATACGAGGCCGGATGTGCGGAGCAATTGCGGGGTCAATGTGCATGGATTGGCCTTTTGTTGTGGTTTCGTCTCTTGTCTCTGACTTTTTCGAATCCGCCCGACCGGCAAACTCATGCTTTAGACTCAACCGTACTGCACACTTGGCGATATACGGTTTCTGTAGGTGCATCTGACAAGTATGGTGGAGACGAGGGAGTCAGGTGTTTTTTCAAAGAGATGGGACTGGCGGCGGAAGGAGAGCAGATAAGTGGAATCTGCAAGCACCAATCGACTCAGAGCCGCCAAAACACCCCAGATCAACACTCTCCCGCCTCCTCCCGCCCCTCGTTCAGCTCCCCCACACCTCCCTTTCTCGTGCAGCAAGTACATGTGGGGAGTGAGTTAGGGCTACTTCCCGAAAGAAGTTTGTCGAGAGCCGCAAATGTGGCCAAATGGAGCTCGGAGCTGTATAAAGAGCAGCCAAATCCCCAGCTCCAGGTCCCTACAACCAACTACTACTACCACCACCACCACCACTCATCACAATGTCTGCTCCCGTCATCCCCAAGACCCAGAAGGGTGTCATCTTCGAGACCTCCGGCGGTCCTCTCATGTACAAGGACATCCCCGTGCCTGTGCCTGCCGACGACGAGATTCTGGTCAACGTCAAGTTCTCCGGAGTCTGCCACACGGATCTGCACGCCTGGAAGGGCGACTGGCCTCTGGACACCAAGCTTCCTCTGGTCGGAGGCCACGAGGGTGCCGGAGTGGTTGTTGCCAAGGGTAAGAACGTTGACACGTTTGAGATTGGCGACTATGCCGGCATCAAGTGGATCAACAAGGCCTGCTACACCTGCGAGTTCTGCCAGGTGGCCGCCGAGCCCAACTGTCCCAACGCCACCATGTCTGGATACACCCACGACGGCTCTTTCCAGCAGTACGCCACCGCCAACGCCGTGCAGGCCGCGCACATTCCCAAGAACTGCGATCTCGCCGAGATTGCCCCCATTCTGTGCGCCGGAATCACCGTCTACAAGGCTCTCAAGACTGCCGCCATCCTCGCTGGCCAGTGGGTTGCCGTTACTGGTGCTGGAGGAGGACTCGGAACACTTGCTGTCCAGTACGCCAAGGCCATGGGCTACCGAGTGCTGGCCATTGACACTGGCGCCGACAAGGAGAAGATGTGCAAGGACCTTGGTGCCGAGGTTTTCATCGACTTTGCCAAGACCAAGGACCTCGTCAAGGACGTCCAGGAGGCCACCAAGGGCGGACCCCACGCCGTCATCAATGTGTCTGTCTCCGAGTTTGCAGTCAACCAGTCCATTGAGTACGTGCGAACCCTGGGAACCGTTGTTTTGGTCGGTCTGCCCGCCGGCGCCGTCTGCAAGTCTCCCATCTTCCAGCAGGTGGCTCGATCTATCCAGATCAAGGGCTCTTACGTTGGAAACCGAGCCGACTCCCAGGAGGCCATTGAGTTCTTCTCCCGAGGTCTCGTCAAGTCGCCCATCATCATCATCGGTCTGTCCGAGCTGGAAAAGGTCTACAAGCTTATGGAGGAGGGCAAGATTGCCGGCCGATACGTTCTGGACACCTCCAAGTAAGCGAGGCGACAAGTATTTATAATGAGATATGATTTACGTGCAACAGGAGGAGATATGAACACTGTAGGGTAAAAAACGAAGAAGTAAACGTTGGACCATATATGGAATGACTACAAGTACTGACACTAGTGTGCACCTGCGACCAGCCGTTGCCAATTGGGGAATTCACCTGTGTAACCACTCACAATGTTTCCGACGGCGATATGAAGAGCGGAATCACAACCAGAAAACAACCAGAATCTGATCAAGTCGACACAACCGACACTGATTGAACATGGACCGAAAAGTTATTAGATCCATGAGCAGCTTGACGGACCAACAGGAGGATTGATATCCGATGCAGTTATTGTGTTCATCTGATAAGACATTGACGCGATCTGTTGGGCTTTCAAGGTGACATAAATAGAAAGAACGGGGCTTATTAAGATGCAACAGTCGATACATGAAGTGGTAATATCACCAGCCGGTATCAGAGACCTGAGGAAGAGAGAGAAATGGCTACAACCATGGTAGAAAATAGAAGACACGGACCCTGACTCGTCTCAGCGGTTCAGGTGGTGTCATTATGGACCACCATGGAGGAGATATCGGTCGGAGACGTCTGACTGAGAGGTATACAACGATTCACGTTATTCAAAGGACTCCTGGAAGTACTCACAGCACCGAAATGGTTGAAAACTGCATATAGAAACCGACAAGCTGTGTGCATTTCAGCTTCAAGGTGGTTGTTGAAAAGTTGATATAAACTCCACGGAGGAGGAAGTACAATAGTTGGATAGTCAGTAGTTGTATCCATATCCAAGCAACAGTGACAGAGCATCCTCCTCCCTCGCAGAAGGTCTCTGTGCTACATGTTGCGCTCGCATTCGTTCCCCACTTCAGTAACTCGCTGTAATCTCCTCCACTTTTTCTTAGTTCATCTAGTCCATCTACTTAACAGGCCATCACAAATATACAAGTGTTGTATACGCGATACTGACCCAAATTATCCAAAGAACTCAAGACAGGCCCATATTTTTCCCCTGGCATTCATAGAACAGTTGAGACTCGTTATCTACGACCCTATCGTTGGACGAGGTTCCTGTCCTTACCCTGGCCCCTATTTTAAATAATATATATCAAACGATAGTCAGATAGACAGACAGTCAGATAGGCAGACAGACAGATAACAGACAGAGAGAGAATCAGACAGACAGGGAGAGAATCAGACAGACAGGGAGAGAATCAGACAGACAGACAGACACCCAGTCCGTCAGACACAGTCCGACACCCAGTCAGACACTCGCTCGTGTTCCTTACCAACTCCGCAGTAGCTGTTTCAGAATATCCTGAAACAACAGGGGAGAATCAGAGACAAGGGCGATTGGGAGACAGGAAGCGATTGGGAGACAGGATTCGGATTCGGAGACAGAGCGCTTCAGAGAAAGAGCAATTCGGAGCGATTACATAATACAAGAGGTTTCAGCACGAGCAATAGGGCCCTTTTATGACAGTTAGCACTCTACCGACCTATCGGTTCCGGTGCAGTCCAAATCAGCCGCTTGTCAACATGTTCTCGTACAAGTACGTACGATACTCGTTGTATATTCTGACAGCACCAGTGCACCTCCCACCAAAACCAAAATCAACATTGACAACTTTTTGGAGTCTACGTGTCACGAGGGTTTATAGCGAGAAGAGTAGCTGAGGAGACGAAAGGTGGCTGATTTTGACACAAACAAACGGCCAACCGACAAACGACATTAGCCAATAGAAACGAAACGCGTCGCTTGGCGTCCACGGCGGCGTTTGAGACCAAAAAACACGCGAAAAGTTGACATCTCTGCGTCTGGCGAGACTCGGGCCCTAACCCTAATGGTCTGCGCCAACAGCGCTGTTATGTAGACTCGTACACCGGTACCTTGAGTAGCCCCTTTTCTACCAGACACGACATATCGAAAAACCTGCACAGAATCATGAGTTCTTCGGCTATTGTGAGTGTGGAAAGACGGAATTGGACGGTGAACAGACGCCTCTAACACAGCTGCGACGAAAGAAAAACGTCAAGAAGGGCATTTCCTTCTCCATCATGGTGGTGGGTGCTTCGGGCACCGGAAGAACCACCTTCATTAACTCGCTGTGCGGAGTGGAAGTGCTTTCCCCACAAGAGTATACTCCCGAGCACGCCCATCTTGATCCCGGAATCGAGGTCCAGCCCCGAACCGTCGATCTGGACGAGGAAGACGGCACCCGAGTGACCCTCACCATTGTTGACACCCCCGGATTTGGAGACAACATCAACAATGACGAGTGTTTTGACGCCATTCTCAAGTACCTGGAGCACCAGTACGACGACATTCTGTCCGAAGAGTCGCGAATCCGACGAAACCCCCGGTTCAAGGATAACAGAGTCCACGTGCTGCTCTACTTTATCGAAGCCACAGGCCACGGACTCCGAGAGCTCGACGTGGAGCTCATGAAGCGACTGTCCAAGCGAGTCAACATCATCCCCGTGATTGGCCGATCAGACGCCCTCACCCCCGCAGAGGTCGCCCTCAACAAACGCCTCATCATGGACGACGTGGACCACCACCAGATTCCCATCTACAACTTCCCCTTTGATCCCGAAGACGACGACGAGGAAACCATAGAGGAAAACACCTACCTGCGCAAGCTGCTGCCATTCGCCATTGTGTCTGGCAACGCCTACGCCAAGGGCCCTAACGGGGAAGACATCCCCGTGCGAGCATACCCTTGGGGTAACGTGGAGATTGAGAACCCCGAACACAGCGACTTTGTCGCTCTCAAGTCCGCACTGCTGGGCTCACACCTGCAGGACCTCAAGCTGCTGACACACGACTTTCTATACGAAAACTACCGAACCGAACGGCTGTCAAAGGGCTACTCGGGCCCCAACCCCTCGGGTGCACACGACGACTCGCTCAACCCTGAGGAGCTCGCCAACCAGAGCTACATGCTCAAGGAGGAGCAGCTGGCACGGGAGGAAGAGAAGCTACGGGAGATTGAGTTGCGGGTGCAGAAGGAAATCAATGAAAAGAAGCTGGAGCTGTTGGCTCGGGAACAAGAGCTGCGGGAGATTGAGGCCCGCATTGCCCGAGAGCGCCAGATGTCCTCCAACCCTTCGTCTCCCCAAATTAACCCGGATCTCATCAAGCAGGAGCCCGGAGAGAATGGAGCCACTATTGCTGCTGCTCCCATTCCTGCACACGTGAAGGAGGCTATTGAAAAGGAGGCTGAGGCTCAGGTGCTGGCTGCACATGCTCATGATGGAGAAGAACAGTAGTATTTATGATTGAATGGATATACGGCGCTCGAACCCTTTCGACAGCATCCTGAAGCGCAAGGACTTGGGGATCTTTAGAAAGCACTGAGAGCGTCTTTTGGCGGTATTTCGACATGAACATTTGAAGTAGGTACGGCAAGACTCTTAGGACTCTTCAACGCATGGTGGTGGATAGTACTGGCCAAGCTGTACTCGTAGATGCCGCTAGAAAAAGACATGACAATACAAGGGGTGATTCAAGAAGACCCAGAGCCTCTTGATCAGAAAATACTTTGATACTACACTACAGAGTCGTATCAGAGCACTCGCAAGGTCACTCTCCATTGCCATGTATATTCAACGTCATACAATAACCCGTCTATCCTACTCGTATTTTCATTAGGTACCAACAGCTCGGATTCCATTAATCCCCTGTCGATCTTATGATAAATCTTAGACATGTATTATACCTGTACTTGTACTTGCATCATGAGCTATTGCATGTACCAGGCTACTGCAAAGATGCCATTGTCACCATCCCTCTACGATACCATTGTGTAATCCTGAATGTCTATAAATAAATACAAAACCTATAGTGCTAGGGAGGAGTTGCCGTATGCTAGAATCGGGTCCTAGTAAGGGTCCCGGAAAGTGCCAATACCAAAGGTACTGGGAGGAGCGCTGAGAGGCTCATGATTATGGTTGCGGACAAACTTTTCCTCCTTCTTGAGCGTCTGGTCGGCGCTCGTGACCCGCTTGATGGCCAAATCGTATCCATACAGCTCTGCGAGCGAGCCCTTGACGTACTGATCCGGCGCGTAATCCTCCATGTTGTCCACCGGGAAACACATGCCAATGTTTCGCACAGACGTGCTTGAAATGATCTCGGGCATGTAGGGCCGGTCTCGAGGGTCGTGCATGAGCATCCGGGCAATGAGTCTCTTGAGACCCGAACCCATCTCATTGAAATAAGGAAGAGGGGCCATTTCGCCGCCGCCAAGACGCAGATCGGACCGCGAAATGGAACCCATTCCCGTCAGATTAGAAGATGACTGACGGGGAGAGGGGACCACGGAAGACACCAAGTTGGCCTCCTCCTGAAGAGCAGCCTCTAAAGCACCCATCTGGGTAGCTCCGTTGCCGCACGAGTCAGACAAGTCGAGCTGCGAGCCCTTTCCAGTGAGCTCGTTACGGTGGAACTTCTGGAAGTTTTCCTCTCTGCGCCAGTACCGGTCCAGTTCGTCCTGGAACTTTTTGTAGTTGAGGTCGTCCATGGAGGCCTTTGCGAACAGACCTCCATTAAGCACCAGGTTAACGAAGACAATGGCACACGACCACACGTCCAGCAGACGGCCGTCATATCGACCAATGAGCTGCTCAGGGGTGTCTTCCTTGTAGCTCACCTTGGACTCAAACACCTCGGGAGAGATGTAAGGCTCAGAACCGGAGATTCCGGCACAGTACTTGATGGGCCCGTCGGGCACCTCGGGATCGAACATTTGCACCGAGACACCAAAGTCGGTGATTTTGAGCGTTCCGTCTGTGAGCAGTAGGTTTTCGGGTTTGATGTCTCTGTGGGCAACACCGTTTCGATGCATGAAGGCCACGCCCATGAGCAGCTGCCGGAACAGGCAGTTTCGCTCGTCTTTGGGCATCTTCTTCTTCTGGGCCTTATACGACTCCAGCAGTGAGAACATGTCGCCCTGGGGGCAGAACTCCATGACACAGCACCACGAGTCGTGGTAGCCCAGACACAGCTCCATGACCCGCACAATGTTGCGGTGGCCTTGCAGCTTGCGCGAAATCACGTATTCCTCTGCCACCGAGTCGTAGAAGTCCTTAGCATCCGTGTCCGCGGAGCGCTTGTTGTAGATCTTGACGGCACGTACCATCTTGGACTCGATCTCATTCACCTTTTCGACCACGGCCGTGGCACCTCGGCCCAGCTGCTTTGTTTTCGACAGCTTCTTTTCCGCCGCGTACTTGGTGCAAATGTCCATGTCCGGAGGATCGGTGTTGTACTCCGGGGGCAGAAACTCGGACGGTTTCATGATCTTGGCAGGACTGAGCAGATATTTGGGGGTAGAGGGCACGAATGGGATGTCGCAAATGTCACTATTATGAGGCAACGATGGCTGACGGGTCTGGGTCATGACACGGGGACGCAGAGGCTGGTGGCCCGAGTACCGTCGAGAGGTGCCAGGAGACAAGGGCATGCCTCCCGCAGAGGTGGCATGGCCTCCGTTTCGCAGCGACGACAGCGACTGCTCCTTGCACGATAGCTCCGTATCTGTGTTTGCGCGGGTGATGCTCTTGGTGGGCACCGAGGATCCACGGGTGTATCCGGAGGGTGATCTTGTCGAGTGGGGGAGGTTGGCGTGGGTGTCGAGTGTGTTAGTTCGCGGTCTGGCTTTGGGTACGTCCATGCCTCCCGGGTGGGAATGGTCCTTTTCCTTGTCCTTCTTTTCCTTGTTGGTGAACCGTCGGGTGAGCGAGAAGCCGCGTTCTCGTTTGGAATGATCGTCCTTGGCGTGATCCTTGGAGTGGTCCTTATGGTCAAAGAGCTTTGTCTTTGAGAAGAGTCGGGACAGTCCTCGCGACGATTTTTTCTTCTCTAAGGATCCGTGTGGCGAGCCCGTGTCGGCGTCGTGGTGCACGTTTTCCTTTTCTCTGGGCGGCGAGGTGCGGGGCGGGAACCGCCGGGTCGCCATGAAGTTGATACCCTCGTCGTCGGTGGTCTCTTCGCCTGATGACGGCACGTACGAGCCCACCTTGAGCTTGGTGTCTTGGTGGGACGGCAGATCTGTGTCGAGGATCATGCCTCCTCCATTCTGGGAGCCCATGGACGTGGAGGAGCGCATGGGAGCGTCGTAGGACGACACGCCGCTGGGGGTTCGTCCTGGCGGTCGACTTCCGGGGACCGGCTGGGGTTGTGTCGGTGGCGGCGACGACATTGGTTGTGTGGGAGATGCCACCGGCGCTTGTGCCTGTGTTGCTTGTGTGGGCTGAGCCTGTGTTGCTTGTGGGTAGTGGGAATGGCCATTTACGCATCCGTCGAATGACTCACAGGACCCGCAGGCCTCGGGCACGGGCTGCAGCTCGTCCACGGCTTCGGTGGAGGTTTGCACGGTCATTGTAGCGTGTGTTTTGGGGGGATGTCGACAGTGATGAGAGAGCTTGGGAATGGCGAGATGGGCTCTCGTTGAGTTAACTTTAACAAAAGTATAAAAGGGGGAGTTGGTCTCAAACGCTCCAAAAAACCAAAAAATGAGAGAGTAGAAAATGCAGAGAGACGGCAGGCTGAAAATGGAGAAGCCAGGCAGGCACAAACGGGGCAGGTGGGTCCAAAAACACGCGGCAAGGGTCTGCAAAAGGACGCCGGTGCACTTAGACTATTGTATTGTATGTCTACATACGACGTCCGTACACAGCTCTTGACAAGACTATCACGCAATGCGCTAGCTCGACTAGCAAAATATTACACACCACTTTGCTTTGCGGTGGTTTGCGCTCTCTCGCGGAACCACCGTGCACCTGGTGGTCAACGGGACTTGTGCATTATGGACGTGTTACGTCGTCTTTACAGCTCTCAGCTCATATATGGCGCTTGTAGTTGCACCTGGCCAATCTATTCCCTCTATTGTACTATGGCCAGCAAGGTCGGGTGACTGGCATAAAGTGCGGTATACGGCTGAGGTCTACAACCCTTTTTTTTTTCTTTCCATGTTTTTTCTTTCCATTTTTTTTCTTTCCATTTTTGTTTTGCCGTCGCCGAAATTTCCATAATAACGGAATCGGAGCCTGGTGGAGGCACGTGATGGCTGCAGATGAGCCGAAGTTGAACCGATAATATCGGCTCGAAGACGCCCGACGCGAGTGCTCGAGTCTCTTGTCTCCTCCCGCAAACACTGCCCCACAAATCCGTGTCTTTTCTGACCGACACATTTTCTTTTCTCGCCATCCCCACGTGGATGCACAATGACGCATGCAAGCAAACCAACTCTACAAGCGTACGGAGCAATGGAGGAGGAGGTGCCAGGGTGCAAGGGGAGAATGGGTTGTGCGCGCGAGTAGGGAATGCAATAATAGTGCGCGTTTCGCCGCCGATTGTGCTCCATCTCGTGACTTCAACTCGCCATTCCTCTCGGCTACTTGCACATGGTTCTTACTTCATTCACCGTACATACTGTACACTCAAATGACCCTCCCACTCATCTTATTGCACCGTACAGTATTGTACCGTGCCCGTACCGCATGGTATATACAAGTACTGTACCGTACTCGCTCGTAACACCACCACCCAGTATTTGTAGACAGCCAAGTTATTAATCCGCAAAACTCCGATCCGACGCTGTTCCGACGGCTTTGTCTCCGCCGCCAAGAAGCACCATACAGCTACCCCATTCTGTCAACCGATTCTGTCGCCCATTCGGTCGACCCTTTTTCATCGCCTCACCGCGGAACCGACATTCCGAAACCTCGCCTGACACGAGACAAGAGTCTGGTTGCCTGCTTCTAGAATGTGGCCGCCAGCCCCGTCGGCCCGGCAGCATATATGTGTCATGGGCATGTCAGCGGTAGGTCAGCAACCAGGTCTAAGTATGTACAAGACAGACCAGATACAGGGCAGACCAGATACAGGGCAGACCAGATACAAGACAGACCAGATACAAGACAGAATCCGCGGTATTTCGCCATTTCTGACAACCAAAGGACAACAATCAGCCAATTGGTGACGGCGAGCTTCGGTATGGGCTTCGGTATGGCGTCACCATGAAGATACACAGGTTGCCTACTCCAACAACTATCGTACTCGTACATGCAAAATCAACTCTATCACGAGTCGGTTAAAAATACAAGAAGGGAAGTTGCAGACGAAGAACAGACAACATAAACAGTACAACTAGGGCGCTATCGTCCCGTCAACACGCACCACACAAACAGACTCGACTCTCCCGCCCCAACTACCCCGCCCGCGCTCTCGGTTGCCGTTAGAAGAAGGGCATCTCTTGGCTTGTGGGGAGGTTGATCCGGTGAGGAAACTCAAGGGCCAAGGTCAAGGTTTCGAAAGCGGTGAAACATGACATGCAATAAAAAAAACAAAAAACAATAACAAAGACAAAAACCACGTGATGATTGAACATCCACCAAAGTACGCCCCGTCGACCCCACCACCCCCTTTCCATCTCCGGGATATTCGTGGAGAGTCACGTGACCCCCCAAACGGGGATTGGCGTCTTTTGTCCCGTCTTCCGCTGAGCAGGTCCCAGATGTTCCATCTTGGTCAGCCTACTGTCCATTACCAACCATGCTGTAGGTCAGAATCTAAACTGTACCAGGGTTGAGCTGGTACGGTACGAGTACGAGTTGGACATCGCTATCAGTGCCATACAAGTACATACAGTTGTACTGTACTCGTTCTTGTATCGCACTGTTTGGTTGTTTGTAAGCGAGTAGTGACCGTTTCCAGAGGCTTTGGCCACGGGAGCGGTGCCAAATCCATGAGACGGTGTCACATTGCTCTCAACTTGAGTTTTAGCCGAGTAGAGGCTGAATCTTGAATTGCGTAGCATCGGGTTGTATGGTGGCACAGTTGTAGATTGCTCGCTATAAAGTAACATTAATTTATTATGCTCGACTCGATATACTCATGGTCATCCCCAGAACAGGCTCAGACTCGGCCATCGACCGAGAGCAAACAAGTCTTGCCGGAATCGAGTCTGAAAAACGTGTTGACGAGCTACTCCCAACTACCAAAACTAACTAAGTCCAACTAAGTCCAACTAAGTCCAACTAAAACTTTTCACTTTAATCAAACCCCTCCCACCATGTGTTCTCCAACTCTACATCCATCACCACATTGATCTGCCTCGCACACCCCAACATCGCAGCATGGACACGCTAGCAAAAAACTCGGACGTGACCGTGGGCGCGTTTGCGGTCCCGCCCCGAACAGAGTACAAGGGGATGGCCCTATATATAGGTGCCAACATCGCCGCCTTGGTGTTCTTTCTGTGGTCTCTCTCCCCTACATGGCTACTTCACTACCTGCACATCTACTACTTTCCGTCGCGATGGTGGGCGCTGGCCATTCCCTCGTGGCTCATTGCAGCCTTCATCTTCACCTACGTCTTTCTCACCCTCTACAACATTGAGGTCATGACATATCCGCTGGACCGGCTCGAGGTGATTGTGGACGAACATGCTCGAGTTGACGGAGGCAAGAACGGCGAGTACTTCTGGGAGGCCACAGACGGAGTCTGGGATCTACCTTTGGTTGACGTTTCAAAGGTTTTGTATGGGGATGATAGTGAGTGAGCAGGAGACGCGACAAAACACACCAAATGTGATCTAGACACGACCAAGATGTGTATCAAGAAGAGTAGTGACTTGAATGCGCTGCTACCTGGCAAGTGACACAGGATTTCTCATGTCAGAGATGGGTATGGCGTTGATGGTTAGATCACAGGTCGACGGACTGCATAGCCTCGAGAACACAAGACGCATACCATAGCTGTGATTCGATGTGGTTCTATCGCTATCTACTCATGTTGCATCCATTCAGTCACGTGTCTGTGGTGGAGGATCATATGCCCTCAAGGACTGCCTTCGGATTAATCGAAGACTACGCAGTCTTGTGACTTGAACCAAAAACTACTGACAACGACAGTTCTGAAGGATTGTCTCGATACGGACTACGCCTACTCAGAAATTCTACTACTGCCGTTGATTGTTTAAGAGTCTCCAGAATGGGGCTCTTTCTGTCCATACTGCTCAGCCCTATACCAGCACATGCCAGGACTCGTTTTCCACATTTGCAGCACCCATGAACATCTTCTGTTAATCATGCGCGCACCTCCCACCCGCATTCCGATGGCATTCTTCATACTCCACATCCACCAGATCAAACACCCTGTCTCCGACTCTAAGAACAGACTCAATGGGTTATACAATCAGCTCATTGAGTCACACCACACGCGGCTAATGGCTCGTATTCGGCTCTTCGCCTGTTTATACTTCATACAGAGATAAGCCAGCTGGGATGCTTAGCGTCCTTTCTTCCGGGGCCAATCGAAACTGAAATTGAAAAGTGTGTATTGGCAATTGTGCGTGAGTCGTCCTTGGGTGAGTAGTGACAGGCAACATTGACAAGCAGCCAGTGTACAAGCCAAAACACTCGAACTGGAGCTATTTTCATACTACAAGTACAGACCCGAATACCATTCAATTGAAGTGTTCCTCCTGCGGTTGTAGATCATACTTGTACTCGTACTGGATTCGATACCACTGCCTGGTCACTCAAACCATCTTGTTAGTTTTTGATTCAGCTAAATAGTAGTAAGTAGATATAATGAGACTCCAACAATAGCTATGGTAGTAAGCAAATGATTAGCATGGGGGATGCAAAAGAGATGAGAAGTTGGTATTGGGAATATTGGGAAGTTGCGAATGAACAGCAGCAGTCGCTCCCATACAACTAATTCTCGCTTCATCCGAGTTAGTCATGAGCCTGGGTCATGACCAACTGCTGCAGCTCATGAGGATGCAAACTTTCGACGGGAGTCTTGGACCCACCCTTGGTTCCTGGGGTAGCAGATCCACTGGCCACAGCAGATCGTGCCTGCTCTCTGAGCTCCAGCTCCTTCTCATGCTCCCGGTGAATGGCGAACTTGACCGCTTCCAGAACGTTGTCCACAATCTTCTTGGGCTTGTAGGCGGGTTCGGTGCCGTCCTGGTACACTCCGGTCTTGACCAGGATCGAGTACCACGTCTTGTCAAAGGTGTTTGCGAATCGGATATCCGACTCGGGGGTGTCTCCAACAAAGTAAACGGTCTGGGCGGCAGGAAGCAGGTCAAAGACCTCGGTTTTGGAGCCGTCAGCATTGGTAGTCTCCTCGGCCTTGGCCACTACTGTATCCTCATTGTTTTCGGCCTCTCTGAGCTTCTTGTCACTGGCAGACTCCTCCTTTTTGCCGTTCTTGGCGTGGTCCTCATCTTCGCAATCCTTGTCATTGCAAAAGTGCGTCTCGTAGGCGTCCTGACGCCAGCTCTTGAGAATGCTGTTGGCAAAATTGAAGGTCTCTTTGTTGGGCTTTCCAAACTTAGTCACGTTGAGCTCCTTGCCAGTGTGGGCCTGGTAGAGAGCGGAAATGCAGACCTGCAGAGCTCCCATGCCGTACCGCGACAGATTGTAATTGGTGGACCACACAAAGTCGTCGTGGGCAAAAAAAATGTCGGGGCCCTCGTTGAATTGCTTGGACTCGGTGCCCATGACGCCGTTCTTGGACATGAGGAGCTCCAAGATGATCTGTTGGTCTGAGGCCCATTCTCGCGAGTCGGCAAACACCAGAATGGCGCCAATGGCAATCTTGGAGAAATCCAGCGTTCGAGAAGCATTGTACTCCTCCTCAGTGAGCTTTCGGAACGGCGACACGTTGGGGTTCCACTTGAGAATGTCTCCGGGGGTGACCACGTTTTTGAAGCCGTATTCCTCGGCCACCTTTCGGCACGCCTCTCCTACGCCACCGACCACGAGCACCGTATCATACTTTTCGACCAGCGATCTCATGGGAGTGGATCCCTGGATAAACTGGCCGGGATTGACCTCGGTTTCGAGCATTTTCGACAGGTTTTTGCACCGGACCTCCTCGGTGAGACCGGAGCCGTTGGTGACGAAAATGTAGGGGACGCGAATGTTGTATTCGTTCTCGCCATTGAGCATTCGCATAGCTTCGGGGGCCTGGGGGATAACGTCTGCGCCCTTGAGCAGCACGCCGTCAATGTCGAACGCAAAGGCGTAGTTGGCGTACCGGTTGTGTGAAATGACCTCTTCGGTGGACGACTCGAGTTTCTTCTCTTTAGTGACGGGATCAATCACCTCCTTGGTGGTCTTGATGATCTTTCGCGTGGGGGTGCCGTCCTCATTGAGCTTGAGGTTGTGCAGTTTGTCGCCGAGATCCTGAGGGTTGACAGACATTTGTGGCGTGGGTGAAGATTGAGATGGGGAATATGAAGGGAGGTTTGCCGGCTCTACATATACTCGTACAGGAGGAAGCACCGGAAAAACTGTTTATAGAGTTGCACATAGAGTTGGGGAGAACAAGTAGCAATCGAGTGATTTGAGAAGGGCCTCAGGAGTCCACCTGGTACTGGAGAAGCTCATCTTGAAACGATGCGGCAATGGACGAACCAAGGAGGTCCAGCAGGTCGCCAGACCCTCTGCGATACCCGACTCCAGTCCGTCTACGCGCGCCTTGCAGTTCTTTCACCGATCTTTTTTTATCCTCTCAATGATCGACATTGCATGTGGGGTGGATGCATAATAGTGAAGACACGTACAAGTAGACTGGTACAACTGGAGCGTTCGTACCTATGTCCTGTACCTACCATTAGCCGTGCTGTGGCCGCTGATACAGGGGGCTGAAGAAGCTGAGCGGATAGCGACAAAGAGAATGGAGCGAACCGCGTGTTTTATTCCTCTTTGTATGACGTCATAATCGCGATATTATAGCTCCCTTTGGGGCTCACTCGTACAACGGAGACACATGTGTCTACGTTTTCCGTCTCAGGGCGGCATCCCAAAACAGACTCCGCAACTTTATTGGGGTGATACGATTGACGGTGTGGTAGGTTGAGTGGTGGGTTGGGAGGGGTTTTCTGACGGTCGAAGCGACTGTGGACGTGAATATCAGTCTCGTACAAGTCGTACATGGGCGTACAAGTCGTACAAGTCGCACAGGCCACACAAGTCGCACAAGCACAAGTCGCACCGGTCGCCACAAGAGTCGCTTCTCTCCTCCAAAAATACAGTTCATCCACCAAGCGAGCCGTTTTCGTGATTCCATTTGTGCGACATGCATCGAGAGGGGGTGTCTTGGAGACACCGAAATGGACCGTCGGCGGACCCTCTGGGACAGTCTGAGCTGAGACAAAGCTGGACCGCGGGGACGTGCGACTCCGCGCAGTTGTCAAAAAGGCTCGGAAAACGGACCTACACCAGGCGTCTAGCGGTCGCTGTGACCATCTGATGTGAGTATTGTACCGCAGACAAGGACAACATGGGGCCATGTGGGGAAGAAGAGACATGGGCTAATTAAAAGCAATCCGAAGAAGCCCTGGAGAAGAGATCCCCTGAAGAGAGACGAATTATGTGCAGCTGCACCAGACAGTCTTGGGACTGGGACACATGGGGCTTGATGATGTCATACGTCATTCCCTCCTTCAAGTACAGTATCAGTATCAGTACAGTACATACATACGTACACTGGTACGGCCACAGTGGAAAGAAAGACGCCTCAAGGGGATCCAAAGGGGCAATTTTACCCGGAGAAATCCCAAACAGGGTAAAAAGAAGATTCTCCACAAAATGCACTTTTCAGAATCGCCATATCTCAACCCATACACCCGCAAACAAACCCCTCCCTACACCACCTACAATACCCAGTCGTATTCTCACATTAAGTTAGAGGCGGCGTTAGAGGCGTAGAGATGGAACCTACAAATTGACCATGGGTCGCGGGAAATTCCAGGTCACGTGACCGAAACAGAGTGGACAAGATTGTTGGCAGCTTCCTTCTTTTCCAGCCCGTCCCAAAAGTTGAGCACCAAGGTTCTTTTGACGGGCTCCAAAAGAAAAAGAACAGTGCAAAAAAAAAAAAAATTAAAAAAAAGAGCCCCGAGCCAATCTCCCTATAAAGTTTCATTAGCCGAATCTTGGCCGATAACCAAGATATATAACTCGGTCTAGTTGTCGTGTAAGGACAATATCGCTCATTTCAATCTATCCATGGACCTCATCGACATCTTACGGAGGCCCACATTTCCCCCTCCTTTGAAACATCCGATACATTGCTCCAGACATGGTTCCAGACCGCCTCATGCAACATCCTCCATACATGGCATTTATGATAACAGTCAGATTGGACTATAAGGATGGCTGCTACTGTGGTTGGGTTGACATGACAGGGAAATTGCACCCGGTTGCTACTGGTACCTCCAAAGTTGGCATGTAACGTTGCTTTTTATAACTACATCTATGATCCTGGGTCTGCCTGAGAGCTAGGATACGAAACGAGCTTGTTAGTGTGGACATCTCCAGGATGGTGGTTATCGGAAGAAAATAGGGCTCTGAGACAGGGCCCATCCGTGGTAGGCGTGGTAGGTTCCCAGCAGGGCAATCCAGTGCAGAATGACACCCAGAACCACGCACATGTGGAAAATCTGGTGGGACGAGCCGATGATGTCAAAGGTACCGGGGGACCACTTTTCGGGCACTCGGGCGGCGTAGATGCCGGCTCCGCCAATATAGGCGGCCGCCTCGAGCAAGATCCAAGGCAGCTGGATCCGCAGAACGGTTCCTTCGTATCCGAATCGGAAACAGGCGTGGATGACGGGGAAGCCTCCGGAGAGACCAAAGAGCACAAACATGAGGGCTCGGAACGGCCGCCATTCGCTGGTGTGGAACTTTTTCATGAGCGACACGCAAGCACAGATTGTGCCCAGCGAAAAGGTCAGGCCCCAGTACAGCCATCGTTCGTAGTCTCCGTGGTCGTAACCGTAGAAGATGATGCCGAACATGGAGGAGACGACAAGCGACACGATTCCCAGATAGTCGAGCTGGTTGCCGGTTCGGGCCACCTGCTGCGAGTGGCACTTGATGCAGTGGAAGGTGGCACTCATGCCCAGACACGAGACGATTCCAAACATGAAGAGAATGAAGACGCCGTGGTCCTTCCAGGTGGTTGTGGGGTAGATGGGCAGACCCACGTCGAGGTAGGTGCCCAGTCCGTAGGCCGCCACGCCTCCCACAAAGGTGGTGAGGGCCGGGATCAGGTGCGAGTAGATGTTGACCGTCTCATTGTGGACAAAGCCCAAGGCTTTGAAGGTCTTTTTGTAGCAGTTGGTTTCCTTGACGTAGCCCCTTCGTATGTAGCAGTTGTCTCGTTGCCACGCGGGAATGTCGTCCCACAGGTGAGTCAGCGACTCCTTGACCTCCTCTATGGTGTCTGTCACCGTGTGTTGGGCATGTTCTATGAACGATTCCTGAGCGCAGGGGTCTGCTCGGAAGCGGATTTGGCCGGCGGCGGTGGTGGTGCGTGTCGACGACATGGCTCCTGGTGGTCGTTTGGGGGAGGTTTACTGGACGATCATGTCAGCTTTTAGGGGACCCGCCTTTTTCTATATTTCCATCCCGTCCTATCGCCTGCACTCGGACCAACTCTAAAGTGGGGAGCTAACCTCGTCCAAATTAGCTTCTGGATTTTCGGATTTACCCTGGCACAAGGGGCTACGAGACAAACCTATACCAGAAGAAGGATAGCCTATCCACGGCTGCATGTGTTTAGATCCATTTTTGGTTGGTTCTTTGGCCGCGATGCCTCAGCTTGTTGGAACACACCTGAGCTGTCCTGAATCCCACTCACTCGCTGTCTGTTGTCGCACTGATACCATGCGCCTCTCATTATCATGCGCCTCTCATTATCATGTGCATCTCAACAACCGGGTGAACTTTGGAGGGGCGACGAAAAACCGGCATTGTTGTCTTTTTTTTTTTTTTTTTTTTTGTTGTTTTTTTGCAAGGTGGGTTTTTCTTTCTCTTCCTCCTACCCAAACAGGGCCCCACACACAGACACCAGCGCCCCACGTTGCAAATGCTTGTGTCTATAGCCAGAGGGCTACGGTAGTCTCCAGTTGTTGTGTTGGGGCACTAAGGAAGCAAAGTTAGCGAGACGAGGGTTCTACAGAGGAACAAAAGGAGAGGGCCTTGCGTGCCTCCGGCCGACTGCGAACCTGTCATAGATGACGATAGCAGTACTCGCACTGTTGCGCACCATCTTCTATCCCTCCAAATGGCGTTGGTACCCGCTCTTTTATCAGATTACCATGCATCTGTTTCCGATAAGAAAACGAAGGAGAGTTTGTGGGGGTTGCAAGTGAGACATATAATGGGTATTTTAGGTGATTTTAGCGAGACAAATGTGGAAATAGCAGGGAATGGCACCGCCAGAGCGACGTGACCACACATGTTCCATCATGTCGTCTTTTATACCGTCTTCTAGGAACCAGCAGATGTGCAAGCGAGTATATCCTTCGTATGCTATACTGATCCTGATACCAGTCCTTGCCCTCTAGATCCCATGCTCCAAAGCCCAACTCCAAAAACCAATGTCTCGGATGCATATCAACATCACCTCGGTCTCGGTAACTCTACACCCTGGGCCCCTTCTCGCGGTCGACCCAGACATGCTCCAAACTTCATCACCAGACTCAACCTCGCTCCCCAACAAAATGCACCCTGGAAGAATAGAAAAGCGAGTCACTCCTGCATGACGCTCTCGTATCGCTCGTAACGCAGGTTTTTGACGGAATATCGCCCCGGAACCACGCGGCCGGCAGCTAAACCCACGCAGTAAGCTCAGCACAGCCCCGGTCTGATCTCTTCGTGTTTAGACGGCCCATTAGAGTGCGATATATGGTTGTTTGCAGCTGCAGACGCTGTGTGTGTGAGGGAAATTCCTAATCGCATGAAGCAACCGTAATGGATGCCACGGAGACACAGGTATGAGTACAAGTACGAGTATGTCGAACGCCCTTGTAATGTTCCAGAAAACTCCTCTCGCACACTTAATCGCCCCACGCACCCGCAAAGCTTAGGTGCGTTCCGCCGGGCTACCCTTGTCCCCTTTCTCGTGTCTAGGACTGGCTTCAGAGCCTCTTTCAGAGAAGGGTATGAGTTTACCTGTCCACCGCTGCGTTAATTTGTGGATGATCGAGTAGTTGCAGCCGGTCCGTGGAGACGGATGTATTGAGGTGTTCGCGAGTCGTACGACCACAATACAAGTATTCAGTCGAGCTATGGTGTCTACTTGTCACATGACACGAAACGCCTCCTGGTACTCTCGCGGTCACGATTGGAAGACTCACGCTGACTTTGTTTCCTCGTTTCATTCCTCACTTCACCACCATACCCCCACAGACGGATAAACGGATACTTCGGATATGACGGGTCGACAGGTGAAGCGAATACGATGGGGTGATACATGCCGGCAGGAGTGCTGTATGCAGGTCGGTATATGTTCTACCCACGGTGGGCTCCAAGAGTGTAGCATCTTGTAATGCTCGTACCGAAAATTACGCCGAATTGTACACACTTGCACCAAGCGACTCTCCACACTCGTCCATCATTGTCCCCCTTGGTCCACCATTGTCTATCAATGTCCATCACTCCACCCTCTGCGACGAACCCAATCGTGTTCCGCGTGCCTTATCTCTGCAACAGTGACACTAATGGAATTATTCCGGAGCACTCGCATTTGGCAGCGGAGCGGGTCTTCTTGGCGGCTGGACATGAGACAGGTGGACTTGAGCGCAGGGGCTCTACCGTGTCGAGAGGTACTCCTAAAGGTACATGTCAGGATACGTTTGAGCGGAGATGGATAGTATGCTCAACATGGACCAGAGTTGCGTTACACCGTGGCTGTACAAGCCACAACTGGTACAATGGTGTGCGACAAGTACCAGTAGAGGAGCGAACACCACTGTTTGATTCAGGAGATAGAGATAAGACTAGATGTGTGGAGATATGAACGCCCAAAGGGATGAAGGTATGGACTGTCCAACTCTTGAATAAGACTATTAATAAGAATGGAGAGTCTTCAAACGGCTTTCAGGATCAGAAGTTCTCCCTGTAGGGTCTTTCCAGAGCGTTGGAAAAGAGTGTATTGAAGCATCTAACAGTCCACATATCAGCCGGGTCAGATTCAGCGGAGTCAGATTCACGGGTCATTCCCGAAACTTGGAAAATACAAGTACGCTACGAGTACTTGCACATTATGTCGAAGAATATCACTCAGAGCACTCCTTAGATTGCATTGGGTTTTTTGCCAATATGGTTGTTTTTTTTTTTTTCTTCTATTTTTTGTTCTATTTTTTGTTCTATTTTTTGTTCTATTTTGATTCTATTTTGATTCTATTTTTTATATTCTAGGAAATGCTCACAGCTACAAGAACAGCACATACGTACAATACATACATACAGTACATACAATATTATGTATCAAAGACCACTCATTGAATTGTACCTTCAGCAAAGATCCAGACCAGTGGCAAAAGGTCCCTTCCACCCGGTACGATGCTCGCGATACAGTACGAGTATGAGCATTAGTTTGATCCCATATCATACCAGTCCAAACCCACATACTTCAGCTTCCCTACGCTCACTTGACGGAGCTATGAAAGGAATGCACTCAGATTGCTGTACAAGTTGGTACCGTAGCTCTGAGATTGCGGATGCAGGGGGTGTATTGCGGTCATTTAATGTGGAGAAAAGCCGGGATGGCTGCTTTCTGACGATGATTAATTTGAAACCCGTCTTCGATTACTGATAAATTAATTTCAGCCGAGGCCGGGGTTTCTTGTGTAGTGCGAGTCTGAACTGTCCCGTATACAGTATTAGGGTCATGGTATGTTCTCATACCGCCATCTGTACATTATTGGCAGAGACCGAAAGAGACACAAACTGGGGGAATATGAGAAATGAAAATACCACAGTTAGTAACACGACCTTTTAATGCTTTATCCATACACCCGCAGTCACGTGCCTATCTCCTAACATAGCCGCCATTACTCGCTCTCCTCCTTCTCCTCTCGGCACATTTACCCTACCGCCACTAAGTTACCCCACAATAGAGGATAACGGGAATATATACATAACGCCGTAAAAAGGGTTAATTACGACTGAGCCAAGTACAACTGACTACAGGCATACATTTATGAACGGTTAGACAGCCAGTTTGAGTTGGGTGTGGAGAAAGGATGGAGATATATGTAGAGCCAGGGAGTTTTTTGGGGGGGGGGGGGGGCTCATAATATACCAGGGCGCACGTGAACCGGACCCATTCCATCTCGTGTCGCACATTGGTGCTGGTACTGTCCCACCGTCTCCTCCAACTACCCCGCTAACACGTCTTTCACGTTCGCCTTGTCAAGTAAACTCTAAGCACGCCAATTGACTCTGCATGCGCTCTAGCTGCGGTTTTTTGAACACGATAGCTAAAGGCGATAACCCCGGCGGTTGGCTCTAAAAGCACCTTTTCTTCACAAAAACCCAGTCTTTCATCGCCACAAACATGATTGACGAAATCTTTGGACGCCCCAGTGCGAAATTCAAGCGGGTCCAGTGCTTTGCCGTGGCGCTGGCCTGGTGGCTCATCATCACCCGAGGAAACAAACATGGCCCTCCCGGAATCCGATCTCTGAGTCGAGCGCTCACCGCCAAAATCACCGCGTGGCAAATCTACGTGCTCACGCTCACGGGCTACTACCTGCTCAAGAACTTTGACAAGCTCATTGGCCTCACGCCCCCCATCCCATTCGAGAACCACTACACCCCCGGCTTCTACCGGGCCACATGGGTGATGCAAGCGCTGGACGCGGGCTTCTGGACCGCCTACCCCATCAAGAACAAGTACGCCCGAGACCTGCTGTCCATCGTACTCACCGTCTACTACCTCATCTTCTCGGACGCTGCCAACGAGAAGGTCCGACGATACAGACTCAAGACCACCGTGGAATCGTGCCGGGTGTCATGGGAAAAGGGCCGAAACCCGTACGCCGGCGCCATTGCCAAGCTGCTGTTGCCCAAAATCAACATCTACAAGGACGTGTTTGTCAAGCGACCTGCCCATTCCGAGTATGAGGAGCCCGTGGAGTGTCTGCTTCTGTTTGACGGAACTGCCGAGCAGCTCAAGAACCAGAAGAAGGTCATCTACCATCTGCACGGAGGAGGATTCACCACCATGGAGCCCAAGCTGCACGAGGACTATCTGCTTGCCTGGGCAACCCAGCTCAAGGTGCCCATCCTCTCGGTCAACTACAGAAAGGCCCCCGAGTTTCCCTACCCTTACGCTCTGGACGAGGTCTTTGACACCTACTACGCGCTCATGAAGTCCAAGGGCACCATCATCGGTCTCAGTGGCGATGTCGTGCCTGAGGTTGTTGTTACCGGAGACTCTGCCGGAGGAAATCTCGCCGCTGCTCTGGAGCTCAAGCTCATTGATTACCCCAAGAAGATCAAGCGACCCGCTGGTCTGGTGCTCACCTACCCTGCTCTTGATATGAACTTTGCCTCTGCTCTGTCCGAGGACCAGATGAAGCTCATTCGACAGGTGACCAAGGAAACTGCCACCCCGTTCCTCTACAAGAATAAGAAGGACGTGTACCAGTCATACGCTGGAGATGCACACAAGTCTGTTCGAGCCAACAAGTCGTTTGTTAACCTGGCTCAGCAGCAAAAGGTCCAGTCGCAGCAGCCTGGTTCTCCTTCCGAACAGGGTCCTGGAAACAAACTGTCTCTTACTTCCAAGGTGCTTTACTCCGGAGATCGAGTTCTCCCAGCCGAGGTTTTGTACACTGCTCTGATGCTGTACGCTGGAGACACCGAGTGTGATCTGTCCAAGGACTATTTAATGTCCCCCCTTCTCGCACCCGAAGAGAAGCTTGCACAGTTCCCCAAGACGTACATCATCTGTGGTGAGGTGGATCCTCTGGTGGATGACACTGTTCTGTTTGGAGCCAAGCTGCGACAAGCCTTCAGGGACTCCGGTAGAAAGAACCCCGAGGACCTAGTCGAGGTATCCATCATCAAGGGCTACTCCCATGGCTTCCTCAACATGGTGCCCTTCTTCCCCGAAGCCAAGGCTCCCATCCACAAGCTGGGATTCTGGATGGAGGAGATTTTCGACAATGTGCTGCCCGAGGAACGAAACATCGACCTCAACGAGGACGACTACAGCACTGACGAGGAGCTGGTGGGCGAGTCGTACGCCAACATTGACGAAGAGGGAGGAGATGTCAAGGCCCCTAGAAAGAAGAAGACCAGCGCCCAGAAGGCCTGGGATAAGACCAACATTGTCCATCCTGGAGGACTAGTCGAGGGCCGGCAGGACAAGACCAAGAATTCGGTCATTGGAGAGATTAAGAATGCGGTCGTGGAGAAGTTGTAAGAAAACGATTTTATGCGAACGAGTCAGTTGAGTGGAGTTGCAAGACTGATCAACGAGTGTTAAATGGGTAGTAATAGCAAGCATTATTATGGAAAGTGCAACTCGTACCCAGTCTTTTGAGACATGCGGATGAATGTTTCAGAATATGGAGCAACAAACTGTCCCTTCACCATCTCAGGCACCCGAGGAGATATAAGACGACTAAAAGGACGAGACTTGCAATGTAGTAATTCAAGGCGAAGTATCATATGGTATGGTTTGTCTGGTGGCGCGACTAGTATATGAAGCAAGAAGCACTTTATGAGCACGCAGGAACCAATTGTAGTGAGACTATACACTGGCACCTAGACTTTCACGGCGGACATAGCGACTTGGAGAATGGGCGTCGATACTCTGTTACAAGACATGCCTCTACTCGCTGATATATACAGTGGTTTCAGCAGCGCTCGCAGCTTCGCTCTACACTTGCATCGTTAAATATCTATTATTATCCAAGATTCCAAGTCCAATACACTGGCTACCTGGCTCCCTAGTTGCATCTCGTAAAATGAGTGGCCGGCGATCATCCACTCGTGTCATCACAGTATATGTGCACAAACATATCAGCCATCCATGCACACAAGGCTGCGTGCGAGGTCGCGCGCGATATTACGCATGCTTGGCACTACTACCCTTCTCTCGATGAGTTGAAACGGCAGGAATATCGGCGCTGATTCTCGTCTCAATCGTGTCAAACGCTCTCAGCTCCAATCGAATCAATGAATGCAGAGGCACCTGCATCCAGGGCGACTGGTCTTGAGGCACATTCATAAAGTAGGCGTACAGACACCGAAGCACGGCCTGGTGGGTCACAATCATAATGTTTTCCTGGCGCTCCAACTCCATGATGATCGGCTCCAGACGGATCACAATGTCTCTGTAGCTCTCGCCTCCTCGGTATCGGTATTCGTACTTGTTGTCATCACGTGCCTTGAAGTCCTCGGGGTACTGCTGTTCGATTTCCTCGTACGTCATTCCGTCGCAGACTCCGGCGTCCAACTCATCCAGGGCTTTCCACGACCGTTTGGGGTAGTCCAGGAACCGCGCTGTCTGGTTGGTTCGTTTGAGGGTCGAGGTCCAGACTGTGAGCTCGGGAACCTTGCCGTCGGGGAACACAGATTGTTCCAGTGCGCCTTGTAACAGCGAGGGCAGCTTCTTGGCGTACATCTGTCCCCGTTCGGAGAGATTGGAGTCGCCACCAAGCTGTCCTCCTAAATTGTATTCTGATTCTCCGTGTCGAGACAACCAGATGTACCGTGGCTTAATGTGCAGATTCATAATGTAGTAGACCACACGCGATTCGAGATAGGACTGGATACGGTTGATGACCACCTGGGCGCCCACGTTCATGAGCTTGACGTAGGTGAGATCGGTTTCGTTTTCGCCCAGCGTCTCGTAGACTGCCTCGTACTTTTTGATTCGGTTCTGGAAGTCGGTGATGGCTTTTTCCGGGTCGGTGCCCACGTAGTCTGGGGATGTGGTTTTGACGTCGATGATGTTATGCATCACAATCGACGGGTCGTCGCACCACGACTCGACAAACATGGGCTCGACTCCGGCGTCCAGCAGGGTGTCTGCGATCCATTTGCGACGCTCCACCGTCGAGTTGGTGGCGTCAAACACTCCCACCACTCCGCCGTCCTCTTCGAACCACCGGATCATATCTTCGAGCGCAGCCTCGGCGGCGTTGCGTCGCAACCGTTCGCCCACGGCGTTGGCGTTGTCGAAGAACTCGGCCGTCGGATGGGCCGTTTCTTTGCGTCTGTAGTTGCCGACATTGAAACAGCGGGTGGGCACGGACAGCCACGACAGGTACCGGACAATCTTTTGGGCAATCAGCGATTTGCCTCGGGCCGGCAGACCGACCATGATCACGCCGATCCGCACATTGTCCACGTTTCGAGCTCCGTAGACTGGCATGGTGTAGTAGTATTCTTGTTGCGGGAGGGGGTCGTGTGTCGTGTGTGTGGAGCTGATAGAGTCAAGATATAGGTTTGAGTTTGATAAGTGGATGGTGTGTGTGGGTGCAGGCTCTTGTGTGTAATAAGTAAAGTAGCTAGACTACGTTGTACGGTGTAGTGTTATGGAAGAAAAGAAAAGAAAAGAAGAGAAGAGAGAGAGAGAGCGGGGACAGGATCCAACGCAGCATATATATAAGCCTCGGTTCGTTTTGTGTTTGTGTTCACACGACTTGCTACTCCACAGTTGAAACTCACGCCAGACGCCTATCACTAGTCACACCACTGGGTCCAACAAAAGCGCAGTGCACAGCTACTGTACAGCAGACGGCGATACGGGAGAGGAACGGTTGCCTAAAGGGGACTGTAGGGTAAGTGCGATAACCGAGATTACGCGGGAGCGCGCCCGGTCACGTGCGCAGTACAGGGTCAACAATTGATTGTCTCCATTAAAACGTCTCAAGTAGCTCTGTAACTACCCTCTTAGTAGGACACTTGAGGACTTCACGTTCATATCGTTCCATGTCTCACCATGCAACCTTGTTCCGATGGGCCGAATAGTCCATCCCATGGGGAGATGGAAGGCGGAGATGTCTCTAGAATGACATGGAGACACCATGGAGGAAAACCGAGTGGATATTCTTCATCTCCGGGTCCGGCCGATGAAAACGGAATCACAAAACCAGTGTATTTATCTCGCTCATTATCCTCTTAATTAAATACTATGTTAAGTATCAACTGAGTAGCAAGTGCAATGCAATACAATGTGGTTTTTATTACCGGTTCGCACGTATTAAGTAGGTACTTGTACCGCACCTTCGGTAGTTATGGAGGTTAAGTAATTACGTTGCACAGTGTACTGTGTGGTAACATGTTCAGTGGCGCTCTTGCCGATTACATAATCAAGGCGGCTTAGCTAAGCCAACCCAACGCCGATCGACAATACCCCACAGCATGTGCTTGCACACACGGAGCGTGTCTCAGGGTTGTGTCTCGCTTTGCTTTTTTATTTCCTCCACCAGCGAACCTCAAACTCTCGGATTCCGCAGAGGGCCGTGTAGAGTTGGAATGTGGACAAGGTACCGGCGTGTTATGAGGTATATATGGCGAGTGGGGGTCAGTGGGGGGTCATAGCCGGTGGTATATCATAGATAGTCAGTGGTATATCTAGGATAGTCGGAGGTTTATCATGGGTACCCGCTCGGCGTTTCTGCTGGTTAGATGGTACAACTGTCTGACTCTAGTTACAGTAAAACCAGAGCAAGAACAGGTTTGTAGCAGTTTTGTAGGTATAAAGATAGCTTTTGCAGGGCTTGGTCCGTGGGTTTTCGCGTCAGTTTATTTCATGTTGGTGTTGGCGGATATATATTGCAATTACGTCATTGTCGGTTGAGAATCACCGGCAGTTTCACGAAAAGAACGACTAGGGAGGTGAACGAAAAGTACCACGGCAATTGCATTGGTATTGTACGGTACTCGTTGGTATTATACGGAACTCGTACAGGAATATACATTTATATGGATGTTGATCTCCTATCGCTGATACCAAGACACTCATAACTAATGCCTGTCGACGGTAAGACAAGTTACAGGCACAGGTCTATCCATTGTGCTGGTTGTGGAAAAAGCAATACCGTTTGTTTCAGGTGAGAACATATCAGTTTCATATCGTTGTCGCTAATACAAGTAGACAAGAGGTAGCTCAACGGCGCGTTCGATCGCAATGTCGGTGTAAACACATTCTTGCTAAGGTACAAGTACATACTTGCAAACAAGAAAGAGTTGAAAACTCTGGTTCTATAGCTCTATTAATAGAAGTCGAGGTCTATCGCTCTATTAACAGAAGTCAAGGTCTATCTCTCTAATGTCTTGTCTTCGCATGGTACACAACGATTACATGGACGTGTCTGGACTACTCATGTCTACATCTACCCATCCTGTTAACGAAAGTCATGATATCATTAGATAAAGTCCGAGCTCTAGGCTGAGTGAGTGGCGGTGTAGGGTATAAATTAAGAAGCTGAAGTCTAGTGCTGATGAAGGCCGTTGCCGCCGGAGAAGACGATTCGGTAAGGGCCGGCGTTGGAGTCCGAATCTCCACCCGACTGGATGGCAAACGACTTGTCGTTGGAGGAGGACGGGATCTCGGCGGGAGAGTATCCCAGAGCCTTGATCACGTTGGACAGTGCTGTAGCAAACGCCCAGGGGTCCTGGTTGTTGCCACTGGCGAACACGAGATCCGTGTAGTGATTGATGGTGTCCAGCACGCTGCCATCCTTAAAGGAGGTTGCAGATCCCGACGAACTGGGGTTTCGGTACTGCAGGTTGCCGTGGTCGGCCTGGGCCTCCTCGGAGTAGTAGGTGGCATCGTAGTTGGAAGGCACGTCGTAGGCTCCAGCTAGAGATCGCCAGTACGACTGGTAGGTTGTGCCCCAAGACGAGTCGCCACCCATCTGCGAGGTAGCGTTGAGTACGGTTCGCTCGTAGGCAACTCCAGTCTTGACTCGGTCGTAACCGGTGACAATGTCGGAGTTGGCCACCTTACCCTGCTGAATGGTGTTGAGGACAACGGGGTAAAAGTACGAGGCGTTCCACACAGTCTGGGTGTTGCCATTGAGCACAACCTCCAGCGAATCCGAACCCTTGGTGCTCTGCAGAACAGCCTGAGAAGACGAAGTGTAGTACTGGATGTTGCTGGAGATTCCGTTCTGGTTCCAGGTGACCTGGGCGTTGAGGTTGCCACGGGGAGAAGAAAACTGCAGCTGAGACATGACCTTGACGACCCGGTTCACGTGCGACACCTGCACCATGTCCGAGTTGGACAGCTTGTTCCAGGCCGGAGTGTAGGTGGGGGTGTTATCTGCCACATACACATTGCCGGAGCCCTGCAGACCCAACTCGGTCCAGGCCAGCAGAGCGCCGGTCACAAACCAGTTCTGTTGCGCGTTCTGGGGCTTGTCGGTGTACTGAGCGGTGAGCTTGAGCTCAATCTCAATTCCCTGCCACAACCAGGGCAGGAAGGGCGTCACGTCCACTCGGTAGGAGGGGCCGTCGAACGCTTGGGGAGACACAATGGGGGTCCAGAAGTAAGGCGAGATGCCTCCAGTGTATACAACGGGGTAAGGGAAGGCCACGCCAGCGAGTCTCCCTCCGATCCAGACCTCCACAATTCGACTGGGACCTCCGTTTCCGTCTCCATCCTGGCCAGACAGCTCGTTGAACATGTTGGTGTACCAGAACTCTTCGTTGGAGTTTCCGGACGCATGGATCTCCACAACTGCTCGAGTGGTGTTTCGAGGCAGCTGGATGGAAGTCTTGGCAGTATCGTCGGGGAAAGAGTACGAGTCTCCGTTGCCCTTGGACAGGCCATGGACCACGTCGGCAGGTCGGAAGTAGTCGCCTCCGGTTCCGTAATTCCAAGTAAGAGCTCCTCCGATCTGGGTACCTGGGTGGGGTCCGTCTCCGCTCTTGAGGAACTCAATGAAGAAGTTGGTGTCAAACTGGCCCTGCAGACCGTCTTGAACCACGTTGCCAAGCACAAAAGTGATGGTCTGAGGCTCCTTGAACAGAGCCAGGTACTCGGAAACGTCCTTCTCAAAACCAAACTGGACCAGGGGGGAACCGACGGGCTCGGCAGTGGAAGAACGCCACACCTCGGTATCTCCAACAAACACCTGGATGAGTCTGTCGTACTGGGTGGTGGTGACGGAGGAGTTGTAGGACAGTCGGACACGGTCAAAGTCCTGGTTGGGGGGAGTGTACTGGGCAACCTTGGGGGCTCCATAACTGTTAGCAAAGGTGTGCTGCCACAGGTGGATTTTGTCAACCGACTCTAGTTGGATGTTAGGACCAGTGACCTGGAAGGTGTTGATGATCTGCTGGTCTCGAGAAGCTAGGTCCACCACAGGAGCGGCCAGCGCTACTGAGGCAAGCAAGCATGCGGAAAGAGAGTGAAAGAGCTTCATTGCTTGAGAGACAAGATGCTCTCTTGCCCGGAAGCAGTGCCTTCCTCTATATAACACCGGGCTCAGTCTCTCTCTTCTGACAGCTCTTGACTAAGTGCAGAGGTTAGTGGGAGCTTATCCGGCTCTTGGTTGGAGCTTGAGTTTGAACCAGGAACTATCACCAAGCAGAGTTCAATGTCCGTCTGCTATTGTGGGCTAGAATCGGGTGTGTACCGGAGCGCCAGGCTCTTGGATTCTCGGGAGACATCTCCTCGTCGACATTGCCGCCAGTCTCCAATAGTATCTCATGAGATCCACCCCATCAAATCCACTCTTTGGACCCTACCGTGTTGGATCGGCAGATCGACCAGCAAGGAGAAGTCGCGACTCACGTCTTTCCTTCCCAAACGACTGCCGCAGAGCCGCAAGCCACCAACTGAGTTTGGTGCTGTGGATCGTCGCCAGATCTTCTGAACGATCAACCGCCCACTCTTGAGAAATAGATAACGGCTATTGGATGTGCGTGAATGGGCGGATTCCGTGGACTCGAGCCCGTTTTGGGGGCGTTCCGGGCCTGCCGTTTAGATCCCGTTTCGACTCGATAAAACACCTGTCTCTGCTCTGTTTACACGTTTCATGTCCATGGAGATCCCTGTTTGACGTGAAACATTGCCAAAAGAAAACATAAAAGGGTGTTTGGCAGGGTGTTTGAAACTATGCATTGATACGAGAGGGAGTGTATGATATGAATAGACCTGAAAAGTGGCGTGGACGAGACCATCAATGAATGCGCCATGGACCACTTGTCGGTTTTTCATGCCTATAGCCACTCTCCTCCATCTGCTCCAGTCCACCTTCCCCAGGCACCGCTTATCATCACCTCCACCTCACCCTTCGCACATCCTTCATTTAGTCCCTCTGACGCCTACCTCACACGTGGAACATTGCAGGGGGGTACGTCAACTCACGTCGCACATCCAAAGCAAAAGCAGGGCGGAAAATAGGACCCTCAGACGTGCCGAAGGATCGCGGAATGAGCTCCAGATGCAACATATAGCACCGCGCAGACAAACAAACGCGACATTAAAACACAAGTTAGCCGCCTTTATGTCATTAGCCGCCCACATAATCCGCTCATATAACTGCCCTCTTCACTTCCACCTCACGATATCCCGCCTGCTCTTCGAGACGGAGCGGGGTAAAGCGTTCCTATAAAAAACCCAGGGCCGATCATATTATTCCGTAGACTTTGTTGGAGTGGCTGCTCTAACTTTGTTTAGCCGAGGGTTCCGTTTTGCACAATTGCAAAAAAATATATATACTACAATGTAGTATATATAAAATATATAAGGAAAAGGAAAAAGGCTTCGGAGCAACACCCCTTTGGGACTAAATTTTTTATATATTTTTTATTCTAATGATTCATTACAGGCTATATACCCTAGTAAAGCCGGGTTATTGGCGTTCAATAAATCAATACACTTCTGAATCTTTGATTACAGTCATTCCTGACGACTGTCCGATGAAACGGCCTAAAAAAGTTAAAATGTCGGGAAATTTAGCTCTGGCCTAACGGTCAGACTGCAGTTACCCGGCCTCTCCCTCTGGCCTCGCGTACCTGGCTACACAAGACTGCGCTCTGCAGTTCGAATCCAGGTGGGAAATTCGGTGGTTCTCTTCTCTCTATAACGACCCTTGGGCCGTGTCTCGTGAGAGTGCCATGTGGAAACATGGAACAGCGTCATCAGAAAAAACACTGGGGCCGTTGTAAAAGGCGGGCCTGGTATGGAAGTGCGCTGCGGGAGATTGACGTAAGTCTTTAGTGCAATGCGTGGCCTACCCACGGGTAGAACTCGATACCGATCACTGGGGGAGAGGTTTTTTTGTGTGGGTACGGTCCTTACAATGGTATTTTTATTGTCGGTGCGATTTCTCCGATGTTTCTCCACCAAAAAAAAGACCCTCGGCGATCTCTCCATTGAACTTTTAAGCGACCGTCTCCTCGTACTGTTCGTCTCCGTGTTCGGCTGTTTTTTCTTTTTTTTGCCCTTTTTTTTTTATGTTAAACATTTTTGCATTACCTCTTTGCTTCCATAGTTAGACTTCCAACTAAGTTTCACGGCTTGTTACAAACGTTAACTATTGCGTGCAGCAGGAACAACCGGCGAAAGAGACCGCGGGGCGCATCTGCCGGGAGAGAGAACAAGGCTGTAAAAGACTGAGAACCCGTTCCAGCTTACGCCCGCGTCGATTCGAAGTCTCTCCGCCCTATTCTCCGCTTTGTTTGGACCCATTAGTCTACTATTTAACCGTAATAATACGAAAATCCAAATCAGAGAGTGGAAATAAGTGACCACTGTTGGGGACTAACGATGGTGAAGACTTGTGTCTTTGGTTACACATCGACCTCCTGTGTTGCGGTACATGTCACAAGTTGAAAATTCACTTAATTCACTATAAAATCGCTAAAAGCGTTGTTGTAACCGGACCCATCCGGCTAATCGTAGTTGCCCGGAGCAGGACCAAAGTAGCCGACATCGGGAATGGGCTCGATAATTGAAAGTCCAGTACCGTCGACTCCGACATAGGGAACATTGTTGCCCCACCAGTCAACAATAACGGGGTTGTACTGGACGGCAAAGAAGATGATAATGGCACAGATGGCAATTCCAGTGCCCATTCCGGCCTCCAGAATGTAGGCGTACTTCTTCCACCAGGCCAGGTACCGGCTCTTGATGTACATGTTGAACAGCAAAGCGAGGTACAGACCGCCGGTTCGGTACGACAGGTTGTATGGAGCCCAGGCCATGAATCCTCCGCAGACAATGATGGGGTTGATGTAGAGCAGCTGTCGTCGGATCTTGTCGATGGTCTTTTCCTTGGAAGGGTACTTCTTGGCCAGGAAGGCGGGCAGGGTCACCTGCAGCAAGTAGAAAAGCACACCAAGAAGAGCTCCAAGCAAGAACATCCACTTCATGGCGGGGTACTTGTCGAACATCTTCTTGGGACCAATAACTCCCCAGGCCACAGAGGCGGTGAAGAAGGTAGTGTCTCCAGGACAGGTAAACTTATACTTGTTTGTGGGCTCACAGATGTCGGGCATGTCCACCTGGAAGGACAAGACTCCGAGACAGACCAGACCGTTGACAAAGGTGGCCCAGATCTGCATCCAGAAAATGGATCGAGGAGGCAAGTGGGCGTAGTGGGTTAGTTTCTGGTCCGACGCGTAGTTCTGGGCCTGCATCTGGATGGTCACAGACAGAGCCTTGATATGGTTGAGAGCCATGAAGGATCCGGGGAGAGCATAACCGATGATGAGCTCGGAAATGACATTGAGAGACAGCGAGTTGGCGGTGTAGGCAGCAAAGATGGTGAAGGGGATGATAAAGGCCAGTACGAGACCAATAACAAACACCAGGGTCCACACGGGAGTGTCAACAGGCCACACCTGGACCATGACAACAGAGAGCACAAACATGAGCACCATGATGATGTAGAACCACCAGTCGGGCACCTCCTTGTATTTTCGCATGTATCGGGAGAAGGGGTCGACTCGACCCTCGTAGTTGCTTCGGTGAATGTGTCGGAGAGCCTTGGCAGTCTCCACCAGAGCCTCCTTGGTGGCAGCCCATTCCATGAGAGTCACGTAGACAAACGACAGAGGGTAGATGGCAAAGAAGGACGAGTAGACAACCAGGTTGGCAGCTCCGTAAAAGGGAGGAGAGTAGGCCTGGTACTTTTCATCGTCAAATCTGTTGTTGGTCAGAATCTTCATCACCTGGTAGGGCTTACCCTGGTTGTCGTACAGTCGGTTGGTGTTGATGGGGATGTACGAGGTCCAGAAGTTGTTGGTGTAGTACAGACCCAGGATGACAAGACCAGAGATGAACACGGCAATGTAGTCGTTGAGAACGGTGTAGAGAGGCATGGCGACAGGTGAGTAGGCCGCAGTAGCCATGTTCCAGTCAAATGTAGGAATGGGGTTGTATCCCATACCCTGGAGAGATCCAGTGACTCGCGCCAGAGTCTCGTTTTCAGGGGCAATCCAAGTCATCCAGTTGGTGTAGGACAGAGCCTCAAACAGGTAGTTTGGCAGCCAGAAGTAGGCAAAGGAGCACGCCACCAGGATGAGGAAAAACTTGTATTTAGTGATGGTCCATCCGTTGATGGTTTCCTTTCGGTTGGGTGCCAGAAGCGCCTTGTTGACGGCCAGGGTGGGCAACAGAGAGGGCCACACGGCCTTGACGGGGTAGACAGCACATCGTTTGAGCAGACCGGCGAGACCGAAACCCATCATCTGGGTGGATAGCATGAAGACGAAGCCGAAGGAGAAAGATCGGGCCCATTCCTGGCCGTAGAAGCTGGGCAGGATCTGAGTCATGAGGTTGTAGGTGATGTAGGGGGTTCCGGAGGCGCAGGAGACCATGATGGTGGTCAGCAGCTGTTCCTTCTGGCTCCATCGACCGGGATTGAGTGAGTATCGAGTTCCTCGGAAGGTGAACCCCTTGTCGGGGAGCACATATTCCAGGAATCGACCACAGGGGAACAGCAGCAGCTGGATGACACCAGCTCCTAGACCAATGGAGGGCATACGAGGCGAGAAGAACTGGTTGATGAAGGCAGCAATGCCAACCCAGATAGTTCCGAGCACCCACACTCGCCAGGTCTCCGAGGTGCACTCGGTGTCGTCCTGGGGATCTGTGACGGCTCGAACCTCAGGGTACGGACTCCACCAGTGGAAAATGGTGGCCCAGTAACGAACCATCATGACCTTGTTGTTCGGGTCGTCCAGCGACATTTTTTCGTCGTCTCCGCCACCCACGGAGTCTAGAGCCTCCATCAGATCTCGGATTTCCCGACGGTACTCGTCTCGGAAGTTGTTGTCATTGTCGTGGTACTTCATGTTCTCTCGCACCAGTTTGCAGGCGTCCTCGAAGTTCATCTCCTCGAATCGAGCGGCCATAAAGTGCACCTCGGGCGAGTAGGAGCCGTCGTCATCGGAGGGGGGGATCTGGAGCTGTTCGGCCATCCACGCGAGCACAGACGAGTCGACCTCAGTCACGTCGGTCACGTACTGCTCCTTATCATTGTTGGTGGAAAAGTTGGCCACCTCCGACACGGTGGTCGGATATTGGTCTTTGTCGGTCATGTTGGTGGTGAGTCCATCCTGTCGCTCGTTTCGTCTATGTATATATGTTGGTCATGGTATCTGGTCTATGGAGCCGTGTGGGTGCGTATCAAGATGCCAAGATGAAGTAGCGCTGATAAGACGAAAGGAGACAAGAGCTGGTACTGGTGGCTTTTTGACGTGAGACGTCATTGACCATGCCGCGCCAAGCCATGGACGGGGTGGGCCATGAGGGCGGATCGCACTTGGGGGCGAGATGAATGCTCCATGTCAAGACGTTGGGTTGAGAAGCTATGCTCCCCGTAATGATGCCCAACGGACATGTTATGGGTAGAAGAATGTTTCTGCAGGGGCCATAAACTTTTCACGAAACATCTCCGGCACGGCTGAATGGTACTTGTACCTGTCAAGATGCATGACTAGCGTCTCCCACGTCACTAGCGTCCATCAACCGACTTTAGACTGGTGCCGTGTGGATCTGGGTTTGGGGAAATCACTCCTCAGCGAGCTTCACACTCCCTCGTTTTGTCTCCGTGGATCGTGTGACATGAGAAGATCACAAATCACCTCCGCCGTCTGACATTGACCAGACACGGGAGATCATTACTGCAAGAGGAAGTGAAACACTTGCAACGGTAGGGCCGGGCGGTTGGGAGCTAAACAACCTCCGTCCTTGTACACCATTCCTCCATGAATGAATGTTTTCGCCAACCTGTCTGCAACCAGTGACGCTCCTATCCGGCGCTCTACCCCTCGTATTTCATGACACTATCTCGCCAAGAAACAGCCAATGCCTTCTTTCGCACGGCTCCAGCAGATTCTGGGGTCGTGATACCATCTACTGTAGACGTGAAGTAACCGATATCTTGGTGCACACGAGCCGGCTTACAATGTACCGTTGCTGTTATCGAAAGAATGTGCAACTTGTAGCACATGTATGTTATGTACTAGCACCGGTACCAGCACATGCAATGGTTTTTTTTTTTTTTTGTTGTTGTTTATATATAATATCAGACGCACTGTACTCGTACTCGTACTCGTTAATGCACACGGCTAGCTACCTTATCTTCAAACAGTCCAATCGTGGCACGTACAGCACGCATTACGATGTCAAGCCGTACATCCAGAGCATACTATCGAACCCCAATTGTTATATCAATCAAGTAGAGCCAGGTGACCTAAGTCAACTGTGGCTGGCCAGAGCCTTTCACTTTTACCAAGCCACGGTTCTTTATCACGCTCAGAACTTCTCACGGCTTTCAAGGGTCCCTATTGCCACTTGTCAAAGCTTTATTTGTAGGTTTATGTACTGAACGACGACGTGTACTGTTTTTTTGTTCACCTTGTTGCTTGTTTCTTGTTGCTTGTTGCTTGTTGCTTGTTCTCTTGTTCTCCTACAGCACAGAAGTCCACCTGACCACCTCATTATCTCCTGATTGTCTATCTCCGCACCTCCTTGATGTGCAACTGGTACAATCTGACAAGACCAGTTGAAACCACACGGCACTGCCAAGCCTCAGATAACTTCCATAGCTACTATCGAGATTTCGTATCTTCAATTTCTATTGCCCTCTACTCCTAGGAGAGTCTGTACCCTCTACAACCGCCCTCTCATCTCCTTCTGAGAATGCCACTCGAGAATCCTGTGCACTAGCATGTCCACCTCCTTGGCGGTATTAGCACTGTGAATGCACACCCGGACTCTCTCCGTTCCCTTGGGAACCGTGGGATGCACAATGGGTCTCACAACCAGCCCAGACTGCTGACAGTGGGCCGCCAGAGACCGCGGGTTGTCGCAGAAGACTGAAAAGATGGCCGACCGGGGCACAGGAGGATAAACGTGAACTCCAGTGTCCTTCAACCCCGTGGAAAACCGCTGCAGATTGTCCCATAGTTGAGTCTGAAGATGTGCTGCTGCCTGGGTTTCCAGAAGCTCATAGGTGGCCTGAATGATGAGCAGATTCACCTGACCAAGAGCAGTTGTAAAGATAAAAGAACGAGCATAGTTGATCAGATAAGATCGAACCACGGGATGACATAAAATAATGGCTCCATTGGCACTCAGAGCTTTTCCAAACGTATGGATTCGAGCAAATACCTGTTTCTCCATACCGAGAGCACACACCAGACCTCGTCCCTGGTCTCCAAGTACACCTGTGGCATGAGCTTCGTCCACCACCAAAAGAATCTCTCTGTTCAGACGGTCTGAAACGTCGTACAGTTGTCTCAACGGAGCTGTATCACCATCCATGCTGTATACAGCCTCTACGGCCACAAAAATGTTGCCTGATTCGCCCTTGTACTGGTTCAAAACCCGCTCAAAGTCCTCCACGTCATTGTGCTTGAAAAGAACCCGTTTCTTTGCCCGACATTGACGCATTCCTTCATGAACACTGGCATGGATCAACTCGTCGTAAATGACTATATCCTGAGGCTGAGGAAGACAGGAGAAAAACCCCGAGTTGGCGTCGAATCCAGAATTGAAAATCAAGCCAGACTTTGCTCCATGGAATGCTGCAATCTGACGTTCAAGACCCTCGTACAGTGCACAATTTCCATCCAAAAGTCGAGACCCTCCAGAACCCAGAGAAGAGCTGGTTTGGGCGCAGAAATCCGCCACCTTGACACTGACGCTGTCTTTGAATGGTTGATACTTTCCGAGCGACAGAAAATCGTTCGAAGAAAAATCCACCGTCGACTCAGGATCCATGACCGTCAATTTTCGGAACCTGTTTTTGTGCTTTCGCGACTCAAGAATATTTTCCAGTTGCTTGAGCATGTTGGGGATGTCAAAAATGTGTTGGGAAAGAGATCAGGAGATGAAATGCGGTTATATAGTGCTACTGAGTGGATCCCTGGCACTTTCTCCACTCGGTTAAATTTCGGGGTAAAAATTAAGGTTGTCGTGACTCAATTGAGTCGTTCAGTTGAGTCACGGTGAGTCGCACGGATAAAGCAAGCTTATGTAAGCAATGCCATTGGATGGCCAAAAAATGGTGGGTCGGCCTACACATACACTCTGGGAAGAACAAAAAAGAAGCAGGAACTTCTGGTTTACTCCGATACGGGGAATCGAACCCCGGTCTCCACGGTTCTCAACTTGAGAGCGTGATGTGATAGCCCCTACACTATATCGGACCGGATGGAGTTTGGCGGGCGCTTAGACGAGTTAGATGTGTTGTTTGGGACAGTATTTAGCTGAAATTTGGGCTGAAATTTGTGGATAGCTTTTAAACACACGCTTGTATATATATTTATCAAGTTTTTTCAGCTCCCAAAGCCAAGAATTACTTCTTTAATTACTTCTTTTGGAGGGTCTGTTTGATTGCAACAGAAGATAAGAGAGAGATTTATGATGATGTGTAGTTGTGAGTGGTATGGAAGAGTAATGTAGGAGACGATTGTAGCACTAAAATCAGTATGAAATCACCAGTTTGAGAATGTACTTCTTATGTACTCATCATCATCATCAATTGACCTTTGGAAGGTGCTATAATCTACACAATCTGACTAGCTCCATCATTCAATGATAAAGGATCATGAAGAAGATGTATCTTAGTTGATAACATCACATTTGACGAAATTGGATCCCCGTGACATTATAAATAACTGTTTTATTTCACGAACCCCCCACGAAAAGTTGGTGATTTTGGTACCGTTAAGATCCCCTCGTTCTTCTGATTGTTATTTTCACATCCAATATGCCATTTATACCCTTCAGTGTCCACTAGCAGCCAACATACATTTACGGTAACAATTTCCTAGATATATCAGTTGGCATTGTACGCTCGACCCACACGTTCTTCCCAAATACCACATTGAGCTCTTCTCGCCGTCTTCATTCCAGGTCACGTGCGCTCTCGGCCGACCGATCCGAGCCTGCATTTGTGAGCCGTACTGATAAGGGTGGAGGAAATGGGTTAGGGTCAGCGTTGCGGAATGTCTTTAAGAGCAACCGTGTTTCCGAGTCCATGTGGTGGGTTGGTTCTGTGCCGCGATAGTTGCCGTGTATATAAGTGTGGTTGTTTCCCCCTTGCTCTTTTCCTCCTTCTCTTACCCCTCACAAGGGACACTAAAGTGTCAGGGCTAGTCTGACTCATTAAGCTCGTTGTCTGCAGTAACGGTAGTCCCATACCATACAGTTGAAGTGAAAAACTCCACTAGCAGAGTACGCTGCAACAATTTTACGGACGCTACGGACCCTCACAACAGTTGCATCTGCCCAAATTCGCCGGAAAATGGACTTCACTAAAGCCGACACCGTTCTGGATCTCGCCAACATCCGAGACTCGCTGGTCCGAATGGAGGACACTATTGTCTTCAATCTGATTGAGCGGGCTCAGTTCTGCCGTTCCGAGTTTGTGTACAAGGCCGGCAACTCGGACATTCCCGGCTTCAAGGGCTCTTACCTCGACTGGTTTCTGCAGGAGTCGGAAAAGGTGCACGCCAAACTGCGTCGGTACGCTGCCCCGGACGAGCAGGCCTTCTTCCCCGACGATCTACCCGAGGCCATTCTGCCCCCCATCGATTATGCGCCAATTCTGGCACCCTACAGCAAGGAGGTGAGCGTCAACGACGAGATTAAAAAGATTTACACCGACGACATTGTGCCCCTGGTGTGTGCTGGCACTGGAGATCAGCCCGAGAACTATGGGTCGGTCATGGTGTGCGACATCGAGACGCTGCAGGCGCTGTCGCGACGAATCCACTTTGGCAAGTTTGTGGCCGAGTCCAAGTTTCTGAGTGAAACCGAGCGATTCACCGAGCTCATCAAGAACAAGGACATTGCTGGTATTGAGGCGGCCATCACAAACTCCAAGGTGGAAGAGACGATTCTGGCCCGGCTGGGAGAAAAGGCACTGGCCTACGGCACAGACCCCACTCTCCGGTGGTCGCAGAGAACCCAGGGAAAGGTTGATTCCGAGGTTGTCAAGCGAATCTACAAGGAGTGGGTGATTCCACTCACCAAGAAGGTCGAGGTGGACTACCTGCTCCGGCGGTTGGAGTAGCGTGTGTTTTTTTAGCGAAGCGAGAGAATACTGACGGGGTATACGGACATGTAGTATTTGAATGTGCAATACTACGAGCATGCGGTCTTCGGGTACCCTCGATAAGACGATCGAAATAGTACATTGAATGTGAAAAACGGTATGGAAGCGGTATTGTAGTGCTGGACAAATGTTACACTGAAAGAGATATGAGAGAAGGCAGAAACTCCCTAGTAAGAAACATATACTTGCTAATGAGTACTAGCCCTCTTCAACATTATATACAGCAAATAAGTCTTGTCTCGTTAGCTCATAGACTGTCATAATCTTTATATGTACAACACACATCTCAACAGCACACTCTCAAGGGGCCAATTTCCATCCGATGGGCGATTAAAAGACCTCAATAGAACCCTCTCGCTCCACAGATTCGAAGAATCATCTCCATTTCCCTCTGCTATTTGTACTTCGTTGTTTATGGTGCAATTTGAGCATGTGCTGCAACCGTCGCCCTTGTCCACCCGATCAGCCTCTAAACTGCACATTAACCACTCTTGTTCGGTCTATCAATCATTAATATACATGTGTCTATATATATATATCATCTTTTGTCTCCTCGTCGCTCTAACCCATGGCTCTGCAGGCAAGCTCAAAGGCGTAGAAGGTGCAAGCGTTGACGGGGGCGGCTCGCAGCATGGTGGGTCCAAAGCCCCGGAAGAAGCCCTTGACGCCCTGGTCTCGCAGAATCTGCTTGGCGCAGTCAAACGAGTTTTTGTACTTTCGCTCGGCCGGGAAAATGGAGTCGGTCTGCATCTTGGACTTGATCACGTCGATGGGATAAGCAGTGGTCCACATTCCGTAGCCAGCACCGGCTCCGTACATGCACAGCTTCCAGCCGGGGATGTCTTTTCGCTGGCAGTCCTTGAGGGCCATTTCTCGCTTCACCAGAGCCTCGAAGGTCAGAAAGTACATGCCCATACCGTGAGACTCTCGCACAAGAGTGGGCATGATGCCTCGGTAGATGCCCTGGATGCCTCCGGCGCCGTACATCTTCTTGATGCAATCAATGGGTCCGTTGAACAGCTTGTTGTCGGCCGTCTGGACCTGCAGACGGATACGGATCTGTTCAATGGGCGATGCCAGGAAACCGTTGGCAAAACCGGCCGCAGCTCCACACTGGTAAAACTGCCACGAGCTGAGCCGGGTGTCTTTGAGACCGAGCGAAATGTTCTGAGCACCAAACATTCGCTTCATGTACTCGTTGACCGAGAACTGGATCGAAACACAGGCCCCCACACCAATCAAGGGGGTCAAAGTGCCCTTGTAGAAGCCCTTGAAGCCCTCGTTCTTCATGATCTGCTTCACCACGTCCATGGCTCCCGAGTATCGGCCCTCAGGAGCACTCTGAAGACGCACCTTTGTGGTATCAAACGGCTGGCCCGAAAGCACCTGCGCCACTCCTCCACAGGTGCCGGCAATCAGATCCTTGACCACCCGGTTGTCGTCAATCTGGTTCTCGTCGTAGATCACGGGTTCTTCCATTTTGTGTGTGTATGAATGGCAGAGTCGTGGGTCTGGCTTGTTTTGTACCCACACCCATGCACACTTGCAAACACACCTCCACAACGCGCCTATATTTTCCAAAAAAGTTTTTTTGCATTTTTCAATACTAAGAGAAGCAAGAGAGAGCGAGCAAAAAAGAGGGGAGAGGACTGGACCATGTGCGCAAAAAGCAGTTGATAAGGTAGATCACGTGACTCTCCTCTCTACACCTTCTGTTCCAGCGGGTTCTCTTGTCCTCTCCAAAAATGCTCCCACTCAGTCTTCAGAAACAACTGCCGCTCGCTTCGGTATACCCCACCATCGAGGAGGGAACTTTAATGTCAGTTGCTGGGCTGTTTGGTCGAGTTTTCGGGGTGTAAATGTTGTCTTATTTGTATTTTGACTACATTATTGTTATTGTGTGACTTGTAGGATTCTGAATATGTTATTTTTGTCTGAATTGGAGCGTTATTGCGGTAGTTATTGTACTCCCTCGAAACGAGGCAAACGGCGGCTATCGTAACTCAATGTTGGCATGCGTCTTTTGACTCAGTGAAAGGTGCCAAAATAGCACGCTTTTATTGGATGACGAGTGACGTCACTGATAGATGATGGTAGGGAGGAGACGGTCACGTGCTGGAGATTTCCTGGCCACGTGACGTGTTCGGCTGTATGCGAACACATCTCGTTGTTTTGGAGTTGGTACTGTAAGCTGCATTGTTGAGGTGGGATTTTGTTGGGATTTAGTAATTGGGGTCAACTAATGTCAACTAAAAGTGAAACGGAGATGTAACTAAAAGTGAACGGAAGATGTAAGGCGGTTGAAGCTCGTTTTGTTTGGTATGTGGGTTAGTAAGGTCTTTATAATATGTTGCTACTAGTACTGCTGTGTTTCATAGAGATTCTCTTTCCATTCATTGACTGTATGTTATCAGTATCTCGAATAATTGCAAGACAGGCTTGATGTCGATCATGACCATGTACATGTACAAGCACATGTACTGGTGGAGGAACACAGAGTTGAAAGTCAACTACTTGTACTTTCATGTCATTCCCCTAGCTGGTTCGTTTCTTTCTGACACAACTTCTTCCTGTTTGTACAAGACCACCACTTGTTACATATTGGTGCGGTTTATGTTGCACAACTGACATTGTAAACACAACTGTCAGCGACCCAGGGAGTTGATTAATGGAGAACAAAAGCAAAATTAAAACCAGTCCTCAACTATCCAAATTTCCATCTTTTCCGTACTGTCTCCCCTCGTATTCTTGAGTTCAGACCATCGTCGATCACTGTTTCAGTCCCAGACTCCTTCCACGATCACCAAAAATGATGCCGGGACTTGGGCTTCCTTTTAGTGTCCGTCTTGGATATCCGTTGTAGCTTACTGGAAAGTCATCTGTCGAAAAACCAAAGAATTTGGGCTAGTGTAACACTCTGTATCAGACAGAGATGGGAGGCCTACAATGTCAAGTTTGGTCAACCTGAGAACCAACAAACGTCAATTAACTACTTGAAGCTACAAAAGAAGACACATGGCAAGGGCCACTCCAAGACCAATCTCGACAGAAGGCTTGGAGGCGTAGTTGGCCTGAGCAGGAGTCTCTCCCTGAGCAGGAGCCTGGGCAGGTGTCTGGGGAGCTTTAGGAGCGGCCTGGGTCTCTCCAGCCTTGGGTGCATTTCCGATCTGGCTGACCGGATGAGAAGGAGCCTTGGACTCGTCGACACCTCTCATGACGCACTGAATCATGCCTCGCTTGTTGATGGGTGTATCTTCGCAGTCGGAAGCGGCAACAAGAGACGACAGCAGCAGAAGAGGAATGAACATTGTTGTGAGGATAGGTGGTGTGGTTGAATCAATGACTCGAAGGGGGGTATATATCAACAGGCCGACAAATACAACACACTTTTCTATTCCATCGCCATTTATACCTCTTATGCCTTTTTGCATGTAGTATGTTACAACCATCTACATCTAGCCCATCTTTCTCAAACCACTGACTGCCTAATGGGCACGACTTGTAGCACTATCGGTAGTGGAAGTGCTATATTGTTCTATACGGAACGTGAACTAGTAACACCGTAACTCATCCTTACTTCTTGATATATCGTAATATCGTCGAGCCTCTCTGATGTACATATAGACCTGGCACATTCTTCCCCTTCTGGACTATAAAACATAGCTATCATCTATACCTATAGCACCATGTCGCGTCGCAGTGACATGGCGTGAAAAAAAGAAGAGCGTAGCGACTAATCTACCTCATCTACTGTCGTGTATGTGTTTACCACCATCTTGTGGTCTTGTAGACGGATCTTCTACGAACTTTTTAACCACTACGAAGTAGGACTCGTCCTCATCCTAGCCCTGAATACATCGCCACTCATTCTCCAATGCTACACAGGGTCAATTTATACTACACATTAACCCTCGGTCAATAGCTACATAGTTACCGCTCTCCTTCTTAGGAGACGGAAAAAAGCTGGGTCCGTTACAAGTACCAGCTTGTTTGCAATTCACGCTCCAACGCCTCTTCGCCCTTCCATGGCTAATAGACCCGCTTAGTCACTTCATTCATCAATCATATCTCATTATCATTACGTTAGTCACCAGACAATGCTCTCGTAGCGCTCATCCACCTCCTTCTGACTAGCAATATAGTCGAGCGTTCGGTCGAAAAACTTTTTGGGCGCCTCAATGTTCTGAGCATCATAGGCTCCGTCGTCGTTGAAGTTGTTTTGGATCACCTCCACCAGACCATTAATGTACTTGACCGTAATCTCCGTGTTACCGTGGTCAAAGTAGTAAATGTACCGGTTGAGAATCTCCACAAACAGCTGCACCTGCACCGCCACGTCCATGCATGCGTCGGCCACCCGCAGAGCTCGCTGAAGACACTCCAGCACCCGCTTGCCGTCCCGCACAGACGCCGTCCCGCTCTCTTCACCCTCGGGTGTCTCCTTGTTTTCGTCGTCGTCCTCATCGTCGTCGTCAACAGTCCACCACAAATGAGAAGCCATGTACACGGCTCGGCACTGGTCGGGCTTCTTGAGAAGCTTGCTGCCGTACACAGCCGTCTTGGAAATCAACAGCTTGTAGTTATCCAGAGAAAAGTTGCGTGTCTGCTGCAGAGCACTGACGAAGATGCAAATCGCCTGGAACTGCGCCCGTGAGTCCGAAACTGCCTCCTCATACACAGTGAACGCCTGCACAAAGAACTCGTACGCAGCTTCCTCGGCTCCACATTGGTCAGCCACCTGAGCAGCATCAACGTACAGACGGAGAGCGTACTCAGCCCGACCCGTGATAGAGACATCGGAAATGAGCTTGTGGATGAACTTGAACAGAGCGGTGGTCCGCTGCATCCAGTCAACAAACACAGACTCCCGGGCCTTGTATCGACGAGCAATTCGAAGCGTGGAAAACACCAGAGCGGGGTAGGTGTACTTTCGAAGCTGTCCTCCGGCAGAAAGCGCCTTTCGAGCAACTACAAGCAGCTTGTAGTGGGTGTCGGGGTCCTTGTGGTACAAGAGATGTACAACCTTTGCGATTTTGGCCTGGTCGGCAGCCACATCTTCAGACTCTTCGTCTTCAGACTGGGCAGCAGCTCCTCGAGGAACAATCAGGATCTGCAGCAGTCCAAACACACCTTCAGCATCGCCAATATCGGTGATATGGGCCTGCTCCTTGAGCACAGAGTCAATCACAGCAATGGCAACCACTCGCTGGGACGCGGCAGTCTGTGATTGAAGCAGTTCCAGGTACGAGGGCACCGACAGAACCGTCAACAGCCGGCTGTAGAAGTTGATAGGCGCCAGAACCATGGCCAGCAGCGCATCAACGGTTTCCTTGGAGGAGGTGGCAGCCGAGTCGGCAGCCTTGAGCTTTTCGGCGGCATGAGAAAAGATCTGGTCCAGAAACTCCAGACGCTCGGGGTAAGCATTCATGGAGAGCTTTGTAAGAGCTCCAAGAATGGCCATCTGATCTTCGAGGGGCAGATCCGGCCGGGCCTTGAGCAGTCCCAGAAAGTGGTCCCAAAACACCTTGAACAGGTCCATGGACGCAGGAATACCTCGATGGTACTCTTCGGTGTAGGGCGACGCAGAGGGGGCGGTGAGGGGGTCTGTGACCTCTTCATCCTTGTCCTTGCCCTTGTCATCTCCGTCCTTGTCGTTGTCAACAGCGTCGTCTAGGTGCGCCTCCTTCAACTGCTTGGCAACAGTGTTGGTTTCGTTTTCGGCTTCTCGGGCGGCGTAGGCAGCCAAACGTTCAATCATGGTGATGACGATTCGTCGGACGGACACTCCCGGGTTGAGGTTGGCAATGGTGTCGAGGAAAATGTCGAGGGTGGCGAGATGGAACTCGTCGGGGAACACCTGAGTGATAACGTCCAGCAGGTACTCCTGGGCGAGAATATCTCTGCATTGAACCACCTGTTCAAGAATGGCAGGCAGAATCGACTCGCGGTAGTAAGTCTTGTCGATGCCCTCGAGCTGGCTAAGGCGCACGAGATTGGAGCCCACGAGAATCTGCAGTTCCTGACGTTCGGCCGTTCGCTTGTCCCGCTCCCGCGAGTGGCCCTGGTGCTGCAGACGCACCCACAGCTTGTTCATCTCGATGAAATTGGTGATGACAAACTGGATGGAGTCCTGCAGAGAGCCCTTGGTAGCGGCGTTCTCATCTCCCTCAGGCAGAGTGGGGAGCTTGTCTCGGGATCGCTGCGACAGGTAGTATCGCAAAAAGAGACCTCGCACGGGATGCTGGACGCCTCGACACATCTCCATCATGTCCTTCATGATCTCCTTGACGGGAGCATCGTCCATGCCCATGTACACTGTACCCACGGTGATCATGAGATAGAGACGAGGCACAATGTTGCCTGCGTACTGGACCAGCTCGTAGAGGTCCGCCAGGTGGTGGGTGGGGTGGGAGTCCTTGAGAAAGGCGCCGAGGTACGCCAATGCGTCAAATACCACAATGTACAGTTCGTAGTACTGTTTGGGCGGCAGGGTGGACGAACGAAGCTCGGCCAAAAGAGTCGAGGCATGTTTGACAGCGTCCATGATTTTGCCCTTGTGTTCGAGACACCGGCGCATCTGCGACTCTTGCTGCCGCACCTCGGTCAGCGCCTCTTGCAACGTGTTGTTGGACATGTCAATTGCGTAAGGCGGTAGGTGGTGTAGGTAGTCGGTGTGTTTTATCTGATTATCTGTCGTGGCACTATGCAGTGGCAATGCCAAGCAGTGGTGTTGTGAGGGGAGGTTGTGAGTTCGAATCTGGGTGGTGACGAAAAGTGGTGCTTTGGCCGGCAGCGTGGAGAGTGTGTAATAAGCGCCTCGAGACCTTTTCAAGGCAATAACAATACCAAAATCAAGCCATATCTGCCGATTTTGCTTTACTAATGAGCATTTACTCGGTAGATCATGCCCGTCGAAAACTCAACTAAAAGGTCAACTGTATGTAGCCTGCCATCGACATAGAGATGGGAGCCGCTCGGACTTGCAATGGCATAAGAGGTAGTAAATACCTGGCAGTTGCATTTAAAAACACATTCAAAAGAACATAATTGCCCAATTATTGTATTTTTCTTGCTGTGGCATCTTATTGTAGACCCCTTGTAGGTGCTCCTCTTAAGTAACTCCTAACTAAATGAAGATCCGACTGTGATAGAACTTGTACAACTTTTTCGCACTCGTGACCAGGTTCTGTAACGGTGAATATGGACGTAAAAGTACCCACACACCCTGTACAGTACTATAGCCTGGAAAACCGTCCGAATATTGCCAGTTACTCTCTGATGGCCGCTTCTTGTTATCTTCCACTAATTCCCAACAAAACAGTCTATTAAAACTACTTACGCAATCCTCACTATGAGCCTATTTAAATTAGCTCTCGTGATATGAACACGTACCCAGTGTTAGTAAACCACTTTCAGAAATACACAGTGTAGATCAGTCAATTGGAGCAGAAAAGGGATAGTAGTAAGCCAACTAGATAACCAAACCGCTTGCGAATCACGTGACAAAAACCCCGCCCCCGGTTGCTTATGTAAAAAGCCCGTTTTTTTGCCTCCAAAAACCGCACCTCGGCATACGCGTCCTACACCCACCGACCCTGCATTGATCGACACCAGGGTCAGAGATTTAAGCGGTTTACGGCTGAAAAAGAAACCCCCGGCCTTGTGCAACTCTTCCTCTTACACCAACAACCACTTTCAACTCACACCATGCGACGACGAGCTACTATTCTGGCTGATCTTCAGCAGCATGGAGACAAGATCTCCTTCAAGCCCGGCGACAACAACAAGTCCAAGCTGACCGTGTCCGTCAACGCCCCTCGACAGGACCGCTTCTCGGCGCCCGTTTCTAACGCCGATCTCGACGTGTTGAACCACGTGGCCGATGTTTCAGTGGCATGGGGACGACCCAGTGCTGCCCAGCAGCCCGTGCTGTTTGCAGCTGCTTACGAGCCCGGTCTGCACGTGACCGTGGTCAAGAAGCAGGCGTCGGAGCCCCGCAAATGGGGCGAGGAGAAGCCCTCTGAGGCTGCTCCTGAGCTGGTGCACGTGGCCAAGTTCCTGGAGGAGCAGCTTGGTCTGCCTGTGGATCCCAAGGCCTTCATCGAGTCGCGATCCGACTACACCTACTACGACCCTCTTGTCGGTCCCGAGGCATTTGGCCACTTTGTGGACAAGCACTCTGCCTGTTCCGATGAGTCCGAGGAGTTTGTGAATGACCTGGACACTTTCAACTACGCCCAGAGTGCGTCTTTCCACATTGATCACGACAAGAAGGAGCTGGTGGCAGAGGTGACCATCCCCGATCTCGAGCACTACTTCAACCAGAAGAAGCAGCACATTTCGCGGGCGTGCAAGAACGACCGTCTGGAGGTCGGGATCTTCGATCTCAACAACCTGGCCACTTCCTACGCCTTTCGAGGAGTTGCCGAGCTCAAGGGCCTGCTCCATGACTCTACCAAGGAGAAGCCCCAAGAGACCTTCCTAGTGATCGAGCCTCGACACAACATCGGTGCTGGATCTGTGTCTGTGGACTTTGAGCGTCCTGTTGGTCTGCATCCCAAGTCGGAGCTCAAGCTGAGACACATTGCCATTCCTACCGATCACAATGACGAGAACGATGGAGTCAAACACTGCAGACTGTTTGCCAAGTACTCCGCCCCCTCTTCTATCTTCTTTGACAAGTATCAGCTTGCGGACCTCGAGAGAACCACCTCTGAACACCCCAACGGTCAAGGACGTCTTCTTGCGCTGTGGGGAGAAGCCGATCTTGAAGAACCCCGTTACCACACCGAGGGCTGGGGCTCCGAAGCTTTGGTTGAGATCTTCCCCATCACTGATGCTCCCGAGGGAACCCCCTTCAACCTCAACTTCACTCTTCCTCTGCATCTGCGGTACGAGGAGCCCAAGGAGGGAGAGACATACGAGCCCAACGAGGCCCCCTGGCCCCTGGTGTTTTGGGTTTGTGCAGAGACCGATGAGCAGTTGGCCAACTTCAAGCAATCGCCCTTTGACGTGACCCACAACTCGTATATGCGTCTGTTCCCCGAGGGAGTGTCTTACCACCATATTGGACCTCGAGAGGCCAATGGACGAGGATTCCCTCTTCTGTCCACGTCTTGGGGAACTCCCGTGGCTGACATTGATCGGTTTGCCGCCGTCAGAGACTACACTTCTATCATGATGGTAGCTGGTTTCCTTATGGTCACCATTGCTATTCTGCGAAAGGTGTTCCGAGGTAAGGCTATGAGTGAGGAGTTGAAGGAGAAGAAGGAGCAGTAGACGTGAAGACGTGGCCCGACAGTCTATCAGCTAAACAGGCCTGGATCTACTTGGGTTTAGTTGTATGAGTCCGTACTACTAGAAAGGATTATTGTATTTAAGAGTAATATTTGATTGATAAAAAGAATCAGACGTCAAACGACACGAACAACTGTCGTTAAAAGTACTGTAGCCAACTAAATCATTGTTGTCTCGAGTATACTGATACTCGTATTGTATTGAATTGTATATGGACCATCACTTGTTGAAGAAGTGTGTTTTACGCGTTGATAACACCGTAAGGCTGCTTGGACAGATTGAAGACATGTCTATCACCCGTATAGCGTACAGCCGCATAGCCGTATAGCCGTATAGAAACAGCACTGCCCTCGTATCCAGCCTTGTTAGCCTGCTTTTTCGACCGGTGCTGAACCCTTTCTGACCCTTTCTGAACCTTTCTGAACCCGTGCTCTCAACCATTCTGAACCTACGCTTTGTCAAAAGAGTGGGGGTTCAAAGTGTGATTTGTGGAGTTGACACTGAGGATAACTACAGAAATCGATAGTAGAGACTTGTTGTGCTCATTGGTGAAATGTGTACCAGTCTTCAGCGACTTTGTTGTCAATGGTGGAATGGTAGAGCCCAGAGTTGTTAGTTGCATAAGCTGACTCAGTCTCTAGTATCAGAAGGCGAGCTATAGCAGCTCTGCATGACTTCCTACAGACTCCTGCTCATCCGGCCACTATTGATATATCGGAGTTCGACTTGTTTCGTACTCCGACTCCCACAGCTCAAGCCAGACCATCTACAATATCCACACTTTACTACTTTGCCAGTATAACGTCTTGTGAGCGAATACCCATGGATAGGACCCGTTCAACCATAGTGCTTCGCACTCTTTGTTTCACTTCCTTAACTATGTACATTACTGCTCAGCAGTCGTCTCACCAGGCACCTTGGCTTCCTTGGCAAGTCGCTTTTCCAGAGACTGGGGGTAGATGGCGTCCCATCGCTTGAGAACGCTATGGTCAGCATTCTCAGGCCAGGACTCAGCGGCTCCTCGTCTCCACAGGTCCTCCCAGTGGATGGTCACGGGCACCTTGACGGCCTCGGTGACGGTCGACAGGTCTGCCAGCGCCTCCTGTGTGTAAACGGGCCGGTACTGGCCGTCCTGCCACACGTTTCCGGCGGCGTTGGTCTTTCTCCACCCCTTGATGTCCTTCTTGCCGTCGTGGGTTCGCTTGTATCGCAGGTACACGAGGCCGTCGTAGGCATCACAAGCAGCCTGGTGGTCGCCGAAATCGGCAACGGCCATGGGCCGCCACAGATCCTGTCGCATGGTGGGCCGCTTGTTCTCCCAGTTGGGGTCCTTGAACTGTCGGTTGAGATGGTGCTCCGTCACGCCGGGGACCTGGGTGTAGGCCACCTGTCCCGTCTGGAGGTGTCGGTAGACGTACACAAACGCGGGCTTACCGTCTCGCTTGAGAGTGGCGGGCGTGTACTTTCGTACGGTGCCCATGGCTTTTGTGTACTGTGCCATTGTTGATGGAGATGATGTTGCAGTGTGAAATTTGTGATCTCCATTAGGGTTTGAGGGAGGTCTGGAGGGAGGGAAAAATTGCAAATGGTTTTCGCGGGATTCGAACTGGCGTTCACGAGGTGACGGTCACGGGATGATCGGTCTAGCTCTTCCCTTCGCTGACTAACGCCCGAAACCAACTCTTCTGACTCAGCTCGGTCTCGGCTCAACAAAGTTGAACTCTGAAATTTGGGGGGACGCGTCTAGCGAGACATCGATCGACCGAAAATGTGCAAGCGAAATAAATCCAAGAAAAGCAGATAATTGGAAAAAAATCAGGGGCAAGGAAGGAACCGACACGGGCCTAGGGATATATGTCACGTGACTACCCCTACTACTCCACCCACCGACACCATTCATACTGTTATACGTCCCCGTCAGAGGGCTTCCTCCTCGGTCTCTTGACATGATCATTCTACTGCTGTTTTTTGACTTCACAAGTATGGTGCCATTAGTGTTTTTCTAGGGTGGTTTTTCTCTGTAGGAGCTTGTCTTAGCTACGCTGTGGCGAAACTTGTGGTACGAGAGTGTAGAAGCAGGCACGGATGACGGGGGGAGGGGCAGTAAAGAGGGCCAAGGTGGCGATTTTTCGGAAATTTGAAGGTTGCCAGGTGGGAAATGGGCGGTCTAGACCCTGGTTTCCGAGCCCAACTTGAACCCCGTCCTCTGTCCATCGCTCCACCTGCCCATCTGATAAGTCTAGAAGGTTATGTGTCTTTGTCACCAAAAATGGCAAGACGTTACAATTAAGAGTTTCCAACTTTGGCGCGTATCTTCCCCTGACCTACGAAAAAAAACGCTACATTTGTACCGACTTGCTCGCCAACAACTCCAGCTACACCGCCAGCTCCAGCGAAATAAACAGCTCCACCCCTTGCGACATGTACAACGGCACCTTCAATCTCGGCCCAATAACGCTGACGGCCCCCAACGTGTCGTCGATACCGCCTCCTATCTACAAACACTCCATTCCACCACTCGTGTCATGGATCTCGGACGAGAATCTCGCGCTGCTGCTGCCCATCATCTGCTACTGGACGTCGGGCATCATGTTCCACATCATCGACCAGTACGAGCTGCTCGAACAGTACCGGATCCACACTCCTGAGGAGGTGACCAAGCGCAACAAGTGCACGTTTGCGGAGGTTGTTCGAGACGTTATCAAGCAACACATGCTCCAGACGGCTCTGGGCCTGCTACTCAACTACTTTGAGGAGCCCAACACGACTGGCCATGAAGCTCACGACATTTGGACGTGGCAGGTTCGGTTTGGAGGACAGACGAGCCCCGCAAAGGCGTGGCTCGCGGCGTTCGCCTACACCTATCTGCTGCCCTTTGTCAAAATCTCCTTTGCCTTCTTCATTCTCGACTCGTGGCAGTACTTTCTGCATCGGGCCATGCACCAGAGCAAATGGTTATACAAAAAGTTCCACTCCAGACACCACAGACTCTATGTGCCCTACGCCATTGGAGCGCTGTACAACACTGCTCTGGAGGGCGTGCTGATGGACTCGTGTGGAGCCGGCCTGGCATACATGGTTTCGGGCCTGACTACCCGAGAAGCCATCTGGTTCTTCTGCTTCTCCACGCTCAAGACTGTCGATGACCACTGCGGCTACTGCATTCCCTGGGACCCGTTCCAGATCTTGTTCCCCAACAATGCCGTGTACCACGACATTCACCATCAGAGCTTTGGCATCAAGACCAACTTTTCGCAGCCCTTCTTCACCTTCTGGGACCGCATTCTCAACACGGAGTACCACGGCACCCGGGGCTACGTGCAGAAGCAGAAGGAGATCACGGCCCAAAAGTACAAGGAGTGGGTTGAGTCTCGAAGCGGCTCTTCGTCCGAGGATGAGAACAAGGCCAAGGCCACCGAGGTGGCTGGCAAGTCGACTGGAGCTTCTACTTCCGAGCAGGTGGTTTCTTCTCGACTTGAGTAGACTACGATACACTATTTCACGAGCATAGCATCACGGCTCCCGAGCCACTAAACGACTAAACTAAACAGATAACATAACGGTACAGTATATAAACAAGCATCGAGTGCATTACAGAACGAGTAGTACGAGTATGAGGACTGTATATAGGACTGTACGGCACGGTACACGCACGAGAGCTATTGATTCAAGTGAGGTGGACAAACTTTCAAGCTATACGACTAATACGACTATCTCCGCAATCTCCGAAATACCGTTGTTGCGGTGGCATTGGAATGTAAACGTTGCAGGAAGTGCATGAGCAATCTACATTGTAGAGTGCGGGTTTTTGAGGTTAGTCAAATATTGGGGTAATAAGGGGCTGAAAAGGCGCTTAGAAAAGCGGTCGAAACACGTTTTTGGAGCGAAATCCCAGCTTTTTGCTCGCAGGACCAAAAGGGAAAGTTCAGCAGCCAAACAGTAATCACTCAAAGTTGTTTTCAGTCAAGGTTGATTTTCAGGGAGCAAGTTACAAGCTGGTCTTGTGACCTGAGGGGCTGTGTCGAGAATGCGAAGTGATACGCATACAGTAGAGAAGGTGTTGATGATGACAACGTTCAGATCGGGCAACGGGGCTCGGAATCGTGGAGGAGAGGACATATGATATTGATGCAGCATGTGTTGATGTGGTTTATAAACAGTTGGAGCTGATAGTGTGGGTACAATAGGAAGTACTTTCATCTCGGCATTCTACTGGACAACCTCAACCAGTTGGTTAAAAGTTCTGTACTGTTAACTGCTAGACAAGGCTAATAAAATATTAAAATATAAAATATAGAATATAGATATAGAGTTATAGGGTGTAGAAATATAAAATCAAAATATTAAAATACAAAATATATATATAAAATTTAAAAAAGTTTAAAAAATAGGAATACAGTATAGACCACCAACAATAGCTCCAAGACACGGAAATATAGACATAGACATGGCCTGCTTAATGCCGGCTCGGTGCATCCACACTGCCGTCGAGCAATTAATATCCGGCCATCATCCCGAAATCCGTCCTGTTTTCTCTCCTCTCAGACATGTCCATTGTCTTGCTGTCATCCAATGGGGTTTGGGGTAATGGGTGAGGTACAAGTAGTTGGAAGAGACACAACGGAGATAGGCATGAGCGAGTACGATACACCGGAATGCTCGTAGTGTACCGTGCAAATAACCCAACACCTCCAACAAATCACATGTTATGCCATCACTCCTCCTTACAATGCTCACATGACGTTGAGGTCGTACATTTGATAACACTGTTGGGTTGGAACCTAATCAGTTTGCTGCCCTGAACGGTTGTCGAAGGTGCGCATACGATAGTGCCATTGGTGACTGGGGATCGGGCGACGTGGTGATGGAGCTTTTGTAGGGTAAGTGGTAACTTGGCAAGTTCTTGGAACCGCTAGGGACTGTCGGGATCTTAAGTATCCGTCTTTTTTTAGCAGAAGGTGTCCGGTTTTTGTTCACTTTTCCACCCGCTCTCTTGGCATGGCGCCATTTTTCAACTGTAGATTTCACCTGAGGTAGGGCTCGGTGCTGCACGGGGAAAAAAAAGCAAGGGTGGCGATTGAGCTGAAGCGGTCCTGTAGTCGGTTAGATTCGCAGTTGGGGAGGTGCCCAGGGCCTCAATTGGACACAAATAGGCGACGCTGGCCGCCAGCAATAGTCAGCAATCTCTTGTCTCCTTGTTAGGGGACCCGCTTTGGAAGTCCCAACTATCGTATATAGTGCTCTTGAACATCCGCTTTTCCGCACTCACTCACTCACATCCTGTACATCGGCACATTGCACCACATACACTTCTTACAGTAACGCAACTGCAACACGGTGCAACAAGTGCAACAACAGAGAGTCTCGGACACACATTCTCAAGAGACTGCACCCAGACAAGCGAAAAAATGGACAAAGAAAACGCCTCAGTGGAAAAGGCCCCCACCACCCCGTCTTTGGCGGTCCCTGCTCCTTCCCAGGCTTCCCCCCAATCGCCCCAGGCAGCTCTATCGCCGTCCAACTCGTCCATTCAAGCCACCTTTGCCCGCGCACGAAAAGGCAGTCACGCTTCTCAGATGGAACGCCCCAACAACCGCGACTTTGCCATTCCAGCCTCCCCCACCGTGGGCGAGTCGTCCATTGCAGAGCTGGTGACGGCACCACCGGCAGTGACGCCCTCCCGGTCCCGATCGTCGTCGGCAGCCTCCAACAACCAGGCCGCCATGTCGCCTGTGTTCCCGGCTTACGACGACTCCAACGCAAAGCACTACCGCCGATGGGAAGACGACCGATTGGATCTCATGGTGCAGCCCGACAAGCTGGTGTTTGTGGAGGGAGATACGCCCGTGGAAAAGGCGTTCGATAAACTCGTCGAAAACCACTTCACCTCGTTGCCCGTGCGAACCGCCCCTGAACACAAGTCCGTCTCCCACTCTTTCGACTACGCAGACCTCAACGCCTACCTGCTGCTGGTCATGGGCTACGTGGACGCCGCAGACACCACTCCCGAGGCACTGGAAAACGTCAAGAAGGCGCGATCGGGCCAGCCCGTGCCGGTCAACTTTGTGGCTGGCCTGGGAGCCAAGGATCCCTTCATCTGTGTGCCTAGAGACTCCACTCTGGCCACTGCCGTAGAGATTCTCGGCTCTGGCGTCCACAGATTTGCCGTCACTGAGGGCCCCGCCTCCGACGCTGTCATTGGCATTCTGTCCCAGCGACGAACCGTGCGATACATCTGGGAGAACGGCCGGTTGTTCAAGACGCTGGAGCCCCTCTTCCAGACGCCCCTCACAGACCTGGGTCTTGCCCAGCCCAACCCCAATGTGCTCACCATTGGAGGCGATGAGTACGTTATTGCGGCGCTGCGAAAGATGAACGCCCAGAATGTGTCTTCTCTCGCCGTCGTCGACGCCTCCAACAACCTGTTGGGTAACATCAGTGTGGTGGACGTGCGGCTTGTGTCCAAGAGCTCGCAGTCACATCTGCTCAAAGCCACCTGCGCGCACTTCCTGTCAGTCATTCTCAATGCCCGGGGCCTGGAGGACGGCAAGGACTCCTTCCCCGTGTTCCACGTGACCCCGCAGACGTCATACGGCCGAACCATCGCCAAAATGGTCGCCACCAACGCCCACAGACTGTGGGTCGTGCAGCCCGATGTGCCCTCTCCACAGCCGTCGACCCCCTCTGGTCAGCCGGCCTCCAAGACCCACGGTCCCTCTCACCACGCTGCTCACAACGGTAAGCTGATTGGAGTGGTGTCGCTGACCGACATTCTCAATGTGCTGGGTCGACATGCTGGCAACTCGGACCTGGACCCCCATTTTGCCCGTCGAAACCGACGACGGTCTTCCTCCTCGTCCGTGCGATCGCGATCTTCCTACGAGCAGTTCCGACGGTCCATTTCCATTGATCGGGGTCAGAGATAGGCCACGGCGGAATCTGGAGTGATCACGTATATAGGTGGAGAAAAGGGGGGATGGTATAAGAAGGCTCCCTTCTCAAAGAAATCAAGCACTATTTATGCTAATAAAATTGAATTATATTTGCTGGAGTGCAAGTACAACCACTGGTACTTGTGCCGTACTTGTGCCGTACTTGTGCCGTACTTGTACATGTTAGTTGGATGTACCTGTATTATAGTATCGTGGTGCTAAAAGCAAGGCTGGTCAGCCGTGCATTAGATAGAGCAGGGTCCTACAGGGATGTCGAAGTGGGGGAAAAGTGGGAAAAAGTGGCGCTTCTGGCTTCTTCGAAGCTTGTATTGTGTTTGTTTGGGTCGGTCTGAGTCTGATTGAGCCCGTTCGAATATTTGGCCTGTCATTAATTGGGTAACGGCGGCGGTTCAGATCGTGAGGATTTTTTATTTTTTATATTTTTATTTTATATTTTATATTTTATATTTTTATATTTTATATTTTATATTTTTATTTTCATCCAAAATTTCAAGATAGTTTTATCTTTATGTTTTTTCGGTATCGCAAACTTTACGCTGTGTTAGCGTCAGTACCTGCCCTCGAGCAGTACCAACCAGCACAACGGTTCCCAATAGGGTAGTTTTAGTGGGCCACTACAAGTAGACGTGGAGAAGGCAATGTGGGTGTTTGTGTCTTTAGATGCTTTTTGTCCGGTATTTGAGATAATAGCGAAGATTCCGTTCCCGTGTAGTTGGTTCCTTGACGACATTCCTGCTGCTGTGTTATATATATAATCTTCATCAAGTCCCAACTAAAATGCTAACTAAAATCCCAAACTTAATGGCTTTAAACGCACCTTGTCCCGTCCCTTCATAAATACGCCATTTTCACTCCCCAATATGAAACGGTTTCTTTAGGTTAAAATTCGAATCTGATCGGTGGCGATATGAAGGCAGCGTGGGGCGGCGCAAGAGCAGGTTTCTGTGTGGCGATAGACAGATGTGGGCACGGTGTTTGCTGTCACGTGATCCCTACCCCGGAAACATGGCGGTTGTCGGTGTTTTATTGCCTCCAAACTGCTCGCCGCCACGTCACACTACACACCTCAGCTTTAACCGTTTCGGCGCTTAAAGTTCAGATTTCCACGTCACGCTTTATTCAAGTGCAACCTGCAACACAGCTTGTGACTTGTACAAGTACACACAACTATCTCTCGCCACAATGAAACTGATCTATCCGCTGGTAGCGCTACTACCGCTGGCGATGGCGCAGGAGCCGCTCATGGGCGACCTCATTGCCCAGGCAGACAAGTATCTGTCCGAACGAGCCTTTGACCAGGCGCTGGATTCTTACGACAAGGCGCTAGAACGACAAAAGTCGCAGGGCGACGACGCCGTGGAGGACCCCGTGGAGCTCTCGCGAGTCATGTACCGACGAGGAACGGTGCTGCTGCTCAAAGACAAGCAACAGCTGGCTCTGGACGACTTTGAAGCAGCCCTGGCCCTCAACCCCAAGATGCACAAGGCCTCCATCAAGATTGCAGAGGCGTTGTTGCGACAGGGCGAGTTTCTCAAGTCGATCCAGCGCCTCGAGCCCCTTACAGATCTCAAGGGCATGGACGAGAGAGACCGAAAACGGATCATGGAGGGTGCCAACAGTGGCTTGGTGAACACCGAAGCCGCAGCCAAGGCCTACCAGTCGATCCTGGAGTCCCAGGACAAGGAGCAGCCCATTGACAAGATGCACGCCGAGTCGTGTATTCTTCACGCAACCGAGGCCCTCAAGGTGGCTAAAAAGTCAATCACATTACACAAATACAAGGCCAACTGTCACTTGGCTCTGGGCCAGGCCCAGTCCGCACTGGTCGACCTGTCTTACTTGCAAGTGGCAAACCCTGCAGACGTGCAGCTGGCCCAGGAGATGGCCCAGATCTACTTTTACATGCTGTACGAGCCCGACAAGGCGCTACAGCAGATTCGACAAAAGTGTCTGCGTCAGGATCCCGAAAACAAAACGTGTGGACGGCTGGCCAAGGAAATTCGAAAGCGAGACAAGGTGCTGAAGCCCGGCCTGGCTCTTTTGGACAGTAAAAGAGACAGAAAGCCTGCTGATCCTCTCTATGAGCGACTGTTTAAGGAGTGGGTTGAAGAGGGTCTGTTTGACGACATTGTGCGAGACACCAGGGTATTCATGGATGCTCTAACCATTGCTCCTATTGATCGAATTAATAATCTCGGCTCTGTTTCCAATCTCGTGGGTAGCATGGAGGAGGTGCTTTGTGAGGCGTACTCCAAGCAGACCCAGAAGAAAGCCAACAAGCCCCCTGCATCGCGGGCTGTTTTCTGCGATCTTGTTTCTCGACGAGACGAGCATTTTGTTCCTGCAGTCATGCTTAAGGCCAACAAGCTGGTTGACGAGGAGCAGTTTGAGCAGGCTGATGCGATCCTATCCGAGCAGGTTCAGTACTGGCAGTCCCTAGGTGACAGCCACAAGGTGCAGCTGCTTCGAAACCGGCAGCAGGAGGTGGCTGTGCTTCTCAAGCAGTCAAAGTCCAAGGACTACTACAAGATTCTGGGTATTGCACGAGACGCTACCGAAAAGGACATCAAGAAGGGATACCGAACACAATCCAAGCTGTACCATCCTGACAAGTACAAGGGCGATCTGGACGATACTGCTGTGGAGCGAAAGATGGCTGAAATTAACGAAGCATACGAGATTCTGTCTGACCCTCAAAAGAAGGCTGCGTTTGATAACGGAGGCGAGTTTGATGGTCAGGGCCAGCATCAGCCCCAGAACCCCTTTGGAGGCGGGGGTGGAGGCTTCCAGTTCCAACAAGGTGGAGGAGGTTTTGATTTCGCTGCCATGTTCCAGGAACAGATGAAGCAGCAGGCTCGACAGGGGCAAGGTCGTGGAGGTGGAGGAGGAGGCCAGCACTTTCAGCACGGCTTCCGGTTTTAAGAGGAGACGGTCCCGGTGAAGGAAGAGTGGCGGTAATAGAGAGAATGTCGGCTTGCCACGGTTGTGAAGCATTCTCAGTTGTACTAATGTATGACATGGCTATATGTACATTAATTGGAATATTTAAGTGTTGGAGGTCAAGTAATGTAAACAATGAAGCATAGGTCGGAGTCGTACATTGCACAGCACATGGTCAATATCTATTTTCTAGTAACAATGTCATAAAAGGCCCGGCCCTGAATACGGGCAATGTCGAGCTCCAATTTCGAAGGGTTTCGACTTCCATCTCCTCCCGTGAACGTTCCAGATCCCCATGGAGAGCCTCCGTGCACTTCTTCGAGACTGGTGAGTTCGGCAAAGGCCGGTTTGTAGCCCAGAGGCACGTACAACATGCCGTGATGAACCAGAGTGGACAGAGCGTCGGCTGCTGTGGTTTCCTGGCCGCCTCCAGGGGTACCTGTCGACACGAAAATGCCTGCAAACTTGCCGTACAGAGATCCATTGGCCCACAGGCCTCCTGTTCTGTCCCACAGGGCCTTCCATTGGGCTGGGAAGTTGCCGAACCGTGTGGGGATTCCAAACAGAAACGCGTCGTACTCGGTGAGAATCGCGTTTGTCACCAGCGGGTCGTTGGGCTTTGGAGGAGCTCCCATCTTGGCCAGCATTTCTTCTGATAGGGTCTCTGGCACCAGAAACAGGTCTGCAGTGCCTCCAGCCTGTTCAATCCCCTCCTTGATGGCCACGGCAAGCTGCCGGATGTGGCCGTACATGGTGTAGTAGACAATTGCGATTCTGGGGGCCATTCGGAGGTGTTTTGGAGTTGGTCAAGAGCTCAAGTTTGTTTTTCCAACCATGACACCATGTGACTACAATAGGCTCAGTGGATCGAGTCAAACAATTTTGGTGGCTGGTGAACGTTGCTGCGCGGAAAAGCCAACGGTTGGCTGGGCTTGAGCGATTCTTTTGCTGATTCTTTTCTTACGTAATCCTCTCTGTTCACTTCCATATACTCCTCCATCGACCAACCGCCTGCACCGGCTGAAATTCGCGCTATTAATTTAATGTCCACGTTTCTGCAGCTAAACACAAGGGCCAGCACAGGTTATGCAAGAGCCAGACAAACAGATAATGCACTCGAGATGAGACCCTGAAAGTGGTCGGAAATGGAGCGAATGGGGAGGAAAACGGCTTCTCCGACCGAAAATGAGTCGTGGTTTCCGACCAGCATTGTCGGAGCAAAAAAAACTTCAACTTTTGTGTTGGAAAAAGAACTCCGCAACGGAGAATTGAACTCCGGTCCCCCGCGTGCTGAACAATGTTCTGACAGGCGGAAATTCTAGCCACTAAAAACTATTGCGGGACGTTTTTTCATATTTAAAAACGTGGCTGGTTTTAAGCATATTTTTGATTAGTCAGAGTAATGACTCATTAGAATATAATAAAAGAACGAATTAGAAAAATAAAATAAAATACAAAATTGAATAAAAAATTGAAAAGAATATGTATTTATTTCGCTAGCATAAAAAATGACATCGTACGACAACCCCTGAGACCGCAACGACTCAATCATGATACACGACTCATGATAACAACACCATTTACGACCCTCACGAAAACAACTAAACCAACTTCGAGCTTGGAGATGATATGATATGATATGATGATTGATTTGCTAGTCGCGGTTCACTACCACGTGACCGCGACAAAAACAAGATGAAGCGACGATATTGGCAGTCTCAAACTCATTGACACCGAAACGCGCATCACAACGATTATGCGTTTGATTTATTGACGCCAATAACCCGGCTGTACGTAATGAATCGTGAATCATTGGAATAAAAAATGTCAAAAATCGGCAAATAATGGTGAATATCAAAGTAGCTGGATTTTATGATGCTAATAGACAAGTACAAGTAGTTGAAATATATTTCCCTACAGTAAAATGTTCAAAAAATAAAAATAATTAATAATAATACTTAATACTAATAATTAATAAAAAAAAAGTGGCCAAGTTTTAAATGTTGTAGCTCTCAGATCTCAAGAAACACCTACAAGTATGTACATACTACAGATAAATGACTCTGACTCAACATGCTGGTGCAACTCGCCGAGAACATTCCACCATCAGGTCATGGGACGAGTCTGCTCGCTCAACATGTCCCTACTGGCCATGCGACCAGCTGCATTTGCTCCAGATTTTTCCCATGATATCCGCCCTGTTTTTTTTTGGTTTTTTTTTTTTTTTTTTTACGATTTATTATGCTTGGCATTGTTTGGGTCTGAATGAAACTCGTCCAAATGCCGTTGGTGGGGTCATTGGAGGCGGATAGGCGATGTAGCAGCGCAATATAACTATCTGCTGGCTTCCTAGGTGTTGTAGTGTCTCATGTATATTTTCCCATTCCCCTTCTGGACCCTTACATAGACAGCCTGTCTGTTTTGGAGCGAGTACACTCGTGCATTCACGGAGGTTTTTTACCGTCGTTTTCGTCGGGCAACTTTAACCGACTTCGGCATTCAAAAGGGAATATTAGCCGTACAGGAGCTCGGCTAGCACCCCCCAACTTGGAAGAGCAACACGGGGGAGAGTCGAGAGCAGTCTCGAGACGAGGTGGGATCCCGTGTATATTTAATTTTTTCGGGCTGGGTTTGCAACCGCCGGTGGATTAGCCGGCTCGCCCATCGGCGTTTTCTGCATATTCATATTTCAGCCGTTCATAGCTCCTGTATTATGAATTAATATCTCCATCTATTATTATTATTATGTCATTGCTCCAACTGACAGTCAACACAATGGCAAACTCAAAATACAGTGCGCCTGCGATCAGCCTGAATCAACCCAATTTGCACATACAGTAAAGTGAACGTATCCGACACTCCAAGCGTACAAGAACTGTAGCTACCAATACGAAGCTCCGCAAAGAAACACACTGCTCACCTTCAATACGCGATCGGGTGCCACATTACAACCTTTGCCTCAGCCACTGGGTTGCGGATCCTGGACTGAACCAAAGGGCTGCACCCGAGACAAGAACAAAAATAAAAAATAAAAAACAAAAAACATAAAAATAAAAATAAAAATAAAAATAAAAAACGCTGCCCAATTCTCAAAGTGCTGTGGTTGGCGAGTGCTTGTTCGACCGACTCCCACACATGAGCCTGCGTTATCAGTATCAGTGGCGTGATGCAATGTCTCCAGAGAGTGCTACAAGGCGAGTACTTCACCATCCACGATTGAATCCACAATCCCCATGTCATCTTGGACTCTCCGACAAGGCCCCGATGATCCCCCCCCGGATGTCTCAGCAACGTATCCACTCGTATACTTAGTGTGAAAAAAAGCAACTTCTGGTCAACAGACTTTCGGCATCTCATCCCAAGGACCGTGCGTCACCACTGTGTTTGACAATGGACAAGGGACGCGATAATGAACAATGGGCTCTAGTGTGTATATTCATGCTGTAGGAGCGGGGTACATGAGTCGGTATCCGACTGTACGGTACGAGTATTGTTGACATGTATCGATATTGTGAACATGTCATTTTGGCTGGTGTTTAGTCTGTTGTATGCCAAAGTATTGTAATCCAACCTATACTCTGTCTTTCTGCCACCAAACGGCCAATGGCTACAAGTGGCTACTCGTACGGCTACATTCAGCTACCTCTTGAAAGCTGACTCTTGCGCCCTCCAAATCCGCTAATCCCACCAATACGACCTTGAGAATGCTCGCATCCCCTACGGGACAGGTGCATTTAATAATCCTGAGAGCAAAGTGAGTCAAAGCTGCAGGTCTGTAGACCGTGCTACAACATGCTTAGGCGAGAAGTGGGCCAAACGAACGCATTTTTGGATCGATAGGACTGGCTCTGAGGCCCGGCCGTTCTGGAGACGCAACAAACGTGCTTCTCCGCCATTCCACGCGGCCCATGACTCGATCGTGACTCCTTTTCGGATTACATGGGGCGTCCATTTAAAATTTGGCGTTTCCGGGATCCGAAGTGGAGACCCGCCGATCCCTGCCTAAAAAGTTAAGCTAAACTCCAATCTTGGCTCATATCTGGAGTAGCCGATGAGGCACGGTCCAATATGAAATTCTCTTCTGGCCTTGACATGTATATATATATATATATAACGGAGGAGGTAGCCATAGATACAACAGCCCACCACATCCATCACTCAACATGTATTCATCCGACTTCAACTTTGACACGGCATATCCGCCACAGACTGAATATTCCAAACAAGACGACTGTCTGGGATACATGCCCATCACCCCTCCTTACCTGGACTGGAGCTCGCTGACATTCCCGCCGGTTGAATGCGCACCCATCGCCGATAACGTGCTCCCGGAAGAACCCTCGGAGCCCTCGGACGTGTCTTCTTCTTCCGGAGAAGAAAGCCCCTACTTTTTCGACGAATACTGCACCATTCCCTCTCTGGTCGACCAGCTCAAAGAAAACCCCAACATTTGGGCCATGGCAAACACCGTCAAGAAAGGAGCCTACGTGTGTAGCCACTGCACTAAGCAGGGCACCCCCGTCAAGTTCAAAACCATGGTCGACTTTGCCACCCACCTCGACTCGCATTCTCATGACCGAAGCTGCAAATGCGCCGACACAAAATGTCCCTGGTCCATTGTGGGCTTCTCTACTCGATCGGAAATGCGAAGACACACAAACTCGGTCCATCGACAAACACCCTTCACATGCAAAATCTGTGACCGCGGGTTTGTACGAGAAGACTCTCTCAAACGGCATGTCAAATTACTCCACATTTCTCCCCTCAAAACCAGACGAAAGAGTGCCTGAGCAACAGGATTCCTCACAAACACCCCCAAAAGCTAACACTCTCGACATGTATTTATACGATCTGTACCATATTTATATATAATGTATTCATGATCCATATCCGAACAGACTATTGAAGGGCTCTCTACGCTATGCAACCACTTGTAGGCTCCTGCTATCCGCTGTATCCTTCATTGATCTGTTACCATGTCGACTCAATCTTTGATGTTAACAATAAATATTCATTACTCTTCTATACTTTCCCCTCTATACTTACGTCTATTCGGAAAACACGTGCTGAAGATGCTTAAGAGCCAAGAAGGAACCTCCAGTGGCTCCCTTGGTTGCAACTCCCGAACCGTTGCAAATGGTCAGAATTCGCATCTTCTTGGGGTATTTGAAGTGAATGAGCTTGGGCGACAGCAAAAATAGCTGCTGGTCAAAGTCCGCAGCCGTGTCGGCAACATGCTGGTTCATAATCACCTCGTTCTTGGCATCCAGCGCCTGGTTGATCTCATCCAGAGCTCGGAAAGCCACAGGAGCAACCCCCTGTAGCGCCAAAAGATAAGTTCCGATCGAAATGGACCGCTCTCCTCCAGACTGGGTAGTTCCATCCAGCTTACACTTGTTGCCTCCCTCTCGGAAACTGACCATGATCTCAATACCCCATTGGGAAAACGGGAGAGGCTCCTCGGGACTAGGATCGTTGGGATTGGCCTTCTCCTTGACTGTTCTCAAAACAACCAAACCAGAAGCCTTTTCTTTCTTTTTGAGAAGCTCGGCAAACCGCGAAGAAACAAGATTGACGATTCTCTCAAGCTCGGGCACAAACACGTCGATGATCTTCTGCATCTCCTCGGCCGCATTGTCTCGTTTGTTGGTGAGATAGACCACCTCCTGCTTGGTGCGCTCGGCCTGTCGAAGCACCTCTTCGTACTTGTTTCGAGCATCCATATCGACATTGGCAAACGTCAGCTCCTGGCGAAGAGCATCAATCTGTGCATCCACATGTGCCTGGAGATCGGGGCCATCGTATTGTGCCTTGAGCTCTTCGAAAAACACCACGTACTCGGGCTCCACCTCCTCCTTGTTCGCCATGTACGCCTCATATTCTGCCTTGGCAGCTTTGTATCGCTCCTTGAGACGCTGGAACTTTTCTTTGAACTGGGCACGCTCGGCCTCCACCTCGGCGTATCGGGTTTTGAGACTAGAAACCAGTACATTTGCTCTGGCAAGCGCAATGGCGTCCTTCTGAGCGTCAGGAATGATCTGGCCCAGCTTTTTGATCACCTTGACTCGATCAAGCATATTGGCAGCAATCTCGTCGCGGGTCTCGTTTCGTTTTTTTGCGATAAGAGCCTTGACCTCCTCAATGCCCGCTGGAGCGTTTTCGACGTGCTTCTTGAGCTTGACCTTTGCAGTATGCAGGTTCTTGGCCAGAATATCCTTCTTACTCTCCCTGGTCCTGTATCGACGCAGCTCGTCTGCAGTCTCGTTTTTTAAGTGAGCCTTGTCCTGTAGCAAACTGTTTGCAGTCTTGACTTCCTCCTTCAAGGGTCTGAGTCGCTGCACAAGTTCGTCATACTGCTCCTGTAGTTCCTGCTCTCGGGACCGATCAGGTAACTTTTCGTAGATGATTTGAGAATCCTTTTTGGGAGGATAGGTGTCGATCGGCTCGGACTTTGTAGAGGTGTACCGCTGTCCGTAACGAGACTGCTTGACGGTGTACAGCATGTTCTTGGAGATGAATCTGTTGATGGACGGAGGCAACTTTGAGATTTGTTCGGTAGTAAGTCCTTGTCGACTGTAAGGAACAGCGTGGATTTTGGCTGTCTCGCAAAGATGGGCCAGGTTATGATCAGGACCTTCAACAAGGTCCAAAATGTATCCGTCGAAACCGAACCCTTGAAGCTGCTCCCGGTCGACAGGCACAGTATGAGACGCCTCCTCAAACGACTTGGATACTTCTCGAACAGTAATTTTATCTTCAACACGGACAATCTGGGCAGCAGCACTGGAATCACGAGCCACAAAGTGCTGGGCAGTGGTCCTGACCACGGCGCTCACCATTCTCTGGTCATCGAGGTTGTTTTGTTTAAGACGAACAGTGTTGATGGCAGGGAGCGAGTATCTGAACTGGTCCGGAGGTGCGATTCGTTTGACCTTTTGGATCAGGTTCATGTTGATTCGCTGCACAGGCACAAACCGGTCGTTCACACGCCTCTCGGACTCCAATGCAGAGTGAATCTCATCAGCCTTGCCGGATTCGTTCCGTCTTTTGGCTTCCAAGTCTCGCATCACCTGTTTAGCCTCGCTGTAGTCCTTGTCCAACTCAGCCAGCTTGGCCTTGAGACCCTCCTTCCTCTCCTGAAAGGCGGGGTCGTCCAACTCCTTGCACAATGCAGTGTATGACGCCTGATCCTCCTGGACTTTGTTCTGCAGAACCTTGGTTTCCTCTTCGTGCTTGTCGAGACGTCGCTGCGCAGCCTCAAAGTCTCCCTCGTGCTTGGCCATCTTGCCCGCAATCTCCTTATCCTTATTACGGAGCTCTCGGTACTTGCGCCAGTACTGTTTGGCCTTTTCCTCCTTTTGAGACAATTCATTTCCGCATGTCTTAATGACTTGTTGGTACGAGCCCATCTTCTCGCTCAGAGTCTCTTTCTCCTCAATCAGATCTTTGTTGGCGGCATTCAACTGTGCCACCTCGACCTTTATACGCTCAGTCTCCTGTTTCAGAAAAATGCCTTTGCTGTAAACAGCCACCTTTTCCAGCTTCTTAACCATCTCCTCCTGCTTCTCACGCTCCTCCAGTTGGGCGATTTTGTCAGTCAGATCGTTTCTTCGTCGGTCCAGATCCGCAAGTGCATCTGTGGCCAGCTGCAGTCTGTGCTCGTCGTCGGCACTGTGTTCCTGCTGGTTTACCAGCGAGTCGTAGTGGCTACGCATGTTTTTGTAGCCGACATCCTCCATGGTGGTTATGAGAAGCTCTTTGGGACTCATGGTGGTGAAGTCCTTGACTCGATCCTGGGGCAGGAAACGGGTCATGGACACAATCTGGATGTCGAGCTCTCGAGCGGTAGCACGCACCTCTTTCATTGTAGCCGACTTGCCGTTGATGAAGAACTTGCCCTGCTTCTCGTCACGTGTCAGCGTTCGTTTGAACGTGAGGTCCGGCATGCCTGCAAAGTTCTTGACCACGACCCGCACCTCCAGCGCGTCCTTGGTCGATTTAATGAGCTGCTGGGCCTTAAGGGCCGCCTTGCCCATGCATGTGATGGGGGCTGCGAACGCCAGACAGATGGCTGCGAGCATGGTACTCTTTCCAGATCCATTAGGGCCAATCACAAAGTTGAGAGTGGGTCCAAAGTTGACGAGACACTCGTCGTAGGACATGACGTTTTTCATGTAAATCTGGAGAATGCTGCCCGGTCGGTAGCCCGTCTTTTCGCAGATGTCGAGACTGGGTCGGGGGATCATCTCGGACCCATGTTGTTGGTCGTGTTCTCGAATCTCGTTGTTGTACGCCCGTTGTTCTTCGTCAATGTCGTCGTCGAACACGCCCATCTGTTCGTCCTGCGTGCGTCGACGCTTGGCGACCGTCTGCGAGCCGTTAGGCAGGTCTCGTTTGGCCATTTCGTGCTGATGGAGGATTTGCGACAGTCGTGGGGACAAGTTTGGCGTCTTAACAGAGTTTCGCGTTTTTCCACTTTCTCATTAAGGAGTTTATTAATCAGACGTGAACCATGGACCAACATGGTGGGAGACACACCTCAGCAAAAAGAGGGAAGGAAGAACGAAAAGACGGGGGGGAAACATGCCATTGCGGTCAGATGACCACCTCACGTGACCTCTCAACTTTTGCGGCTAATCCACGCTCCGGCCATCTCCTTCCGTTTCCAGTCGTAACCCCATTCATACTCCGTTCATGTGCCATGTACTGTCGACAATATTCGTATACGGAAACTCTCTCCCACATGCTGTTTCGACCAAACTCTCTGGATGTAGATTGTCCATACACACCTAGGTTACAGCAGTTGAGCGCGTGTGAGAAGGAAGTAGCGATGTCCCCGGAGTGTATATATAGTGCATAACCTGGTCATGACTTTTCTGTCTGCAGTATTGTACTCGTACACCATGAACCCCACCCTGCGACTGTGCCGATTCATTCGACCTTCCACCGTCAGAACCTCCATGGTCAACACGTCCCAGGTGTCTGGAGGCTCGTCCTCCATGGCCTACGACGCCTCCACATCCTTTTCGTCAACTCCACGACTGCTTCCGCCCAACTCCCAGCCCAGGTTTCTCGCAAACATGTCTACAGGAGACGTCATGGCGCTGGGACTGGCTTCTCTCATGACCTGCCGGCCGTCCATGGTCAAACTGTGCGCAAAGATATTGCCCTACGTGCCCAATTCGGTTGTCAAAATGGTCGTCTACCGTCTCTACTGTGGAGGAACCAACCACCACGAGGTTCTTCTGACCGCCCAGAAACTTGAGAAACGCGGCCTAGGCGTTATGATCAACTACTCGGTGGAGAGAGCCAACTGAAGAGATTGATATATTTATAGATGGTAAAGTATTTATTGTGTTTTACGGTAGTTCCGGTAGCTACAGGAACTTGTTCAAACACACCAACATTGATCCAGTATGGTGTACTTGGTAAGCTAGCCACAATACGAACTGGTGCACTCCCGACAGTAATTCTGTCGCCAATCAACCAAAATTACATGTCGCAATCCACCTCTGGACTCCTCGCACTCGTCCCGGTTCACCAAGGTACACTTCTTCCCGTCTCAGATCGTATACGCAACGGTAAGACAAGATGGTGCCTTGATTCCGTTCTAGATCGGCTTGGATCCGGCAAAGAAAGATACACAAAGACCATCAAGTCAATCTAAACTGATTTTCTAACTCTCCTCTGGAAAATTCCAACACGACCGATTCAACAAGTGGCTCCTCACTCACCATACAGACATAAATGACCACCTTTTTGGCCTAATCGCGGGGCGTTTTAAACCCTAACCCAATTCATGTTCGATTGCGATCAAAGTTGTTCTCATTTATATTTATATAGTCAGCGTCGCTCGCCTCTCTTTTCCACCATATGACAAGAAGAAATGATCGCTCTACTAGCTTCCATGGTAGGGCTGATGGCCCAGGATGTGCGCGAGCTCCGACGACTCAACAAGCAAGAGAAGGCCCGCAAGAAGGAGGCCAAGGCCAGACGTCCAGCTCGCAAGAACCGCCACAGTCTGTCCGACAGCGTGACTCTGGTGGACAGCAACCAGTCGAGATCTTAAGCCACAATGACAGCGACGGCAACAATGATAGCGACACAACCCGCACAACCAACGAGACAGACGGATGTCTTCCTGGACTTTCGTTGGGGATGATGGAGAGGTTGGCTGTTGAGGGGCGTAGACAGGCCAAACTTTTGGAACGGAAACAGCAACTGGAGGCCTCCAAGAAAAAGTTTGAGGCAAAAGTCGAAGCCGACAAGCGGAGGAAGGCTGAGCACGGCAGGTTGGCGAGAATCCGTGAGGAAGAAAAGCTCCAGAAGCGTGTGGACGTGAGCAGGACCAGGGCGGAAGCCAGAAAGAAGAAACAGCAGCAACAGCTTCTCCGGCTTCAGAAGCGCATGCAAGAAAAGTTGTACAAGGAGGAACAGGCGGAGGAAATCAAATTCAAGAAGCTTGAGGATATGCGGGTGAAACAGGAGAAGGCCAAAATTGCCAAGAGAGAAGCCTGGGCAAGGAAACGGCTAGCTCAAAACATTGTGCAAACATATGAAAAGCCGTTGTTCAGAGGTCGACCTGGTACGCTTAACCACGAAAAGCTGCATAATCTGGAGCAGCACAGGAACCGGGCCAGAAGACCACCACCTTTTGACCCCGATGAAGAGGCAGAGATCTATAAATCTGTGCGCAGGTACATTACTCCAAACATTAAGCAACCAGGAGGGTATGTCACTCTCACTCCTACTGTCTTGGAGAGGGCTACACAGCTATTAACCAATCAGAACCTCAGGCAGGTGGTTGCGTCTCCTCGACGGGTTATCGACAAGGCAGGTGAAATTGTTAGTCGGTCTTACAACAACACCAACTTCTTCATCAACCGTTTGCACGAAAAGCGAATGGACGAGGATATGGCCGATTGGCTTACTCTGAAACGCCAGGCCGAGAAACCGGGTCCTTTCACACCAAACGTATACTCGTGTGTCAACGGCCAGTATTCCTACGACGATCCCCCAAGCAAGTGGGTCCCTTACGCTGCTGATGACTTCTTTGCCGATCTTCAGGAAAAGTCACCTCGGTACTTTGAGGAAGACGGATCCATGGCGCGTGTTTATGAGACTCCTCCTTTTCCCGAGCCTGGACCTGCCGACGCACTCCCTCAAAACCAACTTTTGGAGCAGCTGCATAGATACGTTTCCGGATACGCTCACAGAAACTACCCGCTGCTCATGGGTCGCATGGACGAGTCTGCTCTGCTGGGTATGGGTGTTGTTGTTGAGGAAAAGATCAAGTCGATGCTGGGCAAGAATGGAGACCTGTTCTATGCTGTCAAGGAGGGAACTGACAAAGTATGAAGGAAGCAGTATGGATATTTATTGAATACATGAGTGAGTGTGCTGCAGCAAGGCTGTAGCAGCAAAGCTGATCTGGATGCAAGATGGAGCCATTGGAGCTCGTGAGCAGTGATGTTCTAAAAGAACATGTGAGGGGCTATATCGGCTGATCCGTCGACCATGCGCTCATCTGACAATACCTGTAGAGATCTCCTGGATTTGCACAATAGGCTGCGTTGGGCCGGCTGAGACCCCAGAGAGATATATACGTGATTAGAAATCAAGTGACAAACTGTTTCAGTCTAATTGTGAATATCTCAATCGCATGGCGACCGACTCGGTGTGAACAGTATGCTCTCCATGATGTTGTGGCTGCGACGGATTGCCCTTTTTGTACAGGTGGTACTCGTCTGGAGCAGATCCATCTTTGTGCAGAATGTGAATGAGCAGCTGGAAGTCGCTGGGAAGGCTGTAGGTGGTTGTTCCGGAGCTGCTGGTCACACAGACCACGTTCGATTGTCCTGTTTCCACTGAGAAGTTGATCATCGAGTTGCAACTTGTCGGTTGGTGGCATATCGCTAAAAACAAGTGTACAAGTGTACTGTAAATATATGTCGTTAGCTGTAGCTTGATAGACCCCACCTAACATGTTGAGATGAGGTCCGAGACCCAGTTACCCACCATGTGTATACTGTGCCTTGTACCTTGGCCCTGTCCAACCTTGATACTGTTGAGCTAGGTGGTATTGGACCAGTGTAAAAGACGGGGACCAGCTGCGAGGTTCTCCGTTCATGTCTCAGTTTGAATAATGGAGACAGTTGTGTCGTCTGCGGCTTTCCAGAGTTGCCGCTATCGCACATACGAGAGCAGCCCTACTACTACAAGTGCAAGACGATAGTTCAAACTAACAATCTCTAGCGGGTCATAATAAATATTGAATCTAAATATTTCCAGTGTCTTACCGGAATGAGCGGAATTACTGACAGTACCAAACCACACTCTTAGTTTGAGAGGGAAGAAGGGTCTAATTTTTGACAAACGCAGGCGGAGGATGAGACGGAGGCTGGTACTGGTCCATCTCAATGTTTGAGTGTCCAGGAGGAGGTCCCGGAGGAGGACCATAAGCGTCGCCCGGAGGAGGACCATAGGCATCGTTGGATGTGTAGCCTCCCTGGTGATTGCTGTAGCCGGCGCCATGGTGCGACGTGTTGACAAAGTTGCCGGATTGGTCATAGTATCCTGCGGCTGTGGGGTCGCTGTTGGCGTTGGGGTTGTATGGGGGAGCAGCCTGAGACTGGTACTGCTGCTCCGACTGGTGGTATGTCGGGGGAACGATCCACGACGTTCCTGTGATGGGTTGTTGGCCCCTGTTGAGCCGTCTCTTGTTGGTGGTGCACACTAGCAGAAACGAAATGAGGAAAACTCCGATGATCAGCGCCAGCAGAATCCATCGGCCCCAGTTGTTCCAGCCGGAGTTTCCGCCACATCCCCAGCCGTAGCAGCCGTCGCTGTAGTATTGCCGTCGTTCAAGAGGTAGAGATGGCATTGTGTGGGTGTGGTGTGTGTGCAGACGGACGGTGTACTTGTATCTGTGAGGTGAATAAAAATGCGATGGTGCGTTTTTCTGTCGCTGTTCGAATGCTCGTGTCGAATGAGGGCAACGTGTATCTCGTCAGGAAGACTCTTGGCTGTGCAAGTCGTGCCAAAGTTGAGATGGCGAGGCTGTGGTGTTTTGCAACCGCAGACAATCACAGGAACTGCATGCACCAAACCATAACGGGTAATAGGGCTAGGGCACGAACCAGCCGTATCGGCCACTGTTGGGTGCAGAGGCTGGTTTTTTGCTGCAGGTGGCAAAAGTGGGGAAAAGGCATGATCACGTGATATCATATCCCGATATACACCTGCTGATCACGTGAACAGCGTCCACGGCCCGGCCGTCTTGCTCGGCAAGTTATCTGGGCGTGTTCCCTATCAACGGCAAGGGGTCTATTGTTGGTGGCGTAGAGTTTAGGTCATGTCATTTTGCGTTTTCCTTTTTTTTTTTTATCCCTTTTTTTTCCCTTTTTTTTCCCTTTTTGAATTTGGATATTTTTTTTCAGTTTACTTGGCAAGCGCTAATATGCGCTGGTTGGGAATTCGATTTCGAGTAGTGGCGACATTTAGACCGGTAGAGGCTTCTGGCGTTAGGGGGGAACATCGATATAAATATAGCATACGCCGTTTCCGAGGACACGTGTCCTTCGGATCAGATGACGACGAATCGTTCTTGTTTTTCTTACGTCATTTTCTACGCATCATCCATCTTGTCAACATTCCATTCTAGACGCATGGAAGTGCACACCAACAGGAGCCGACAGGAACGATGGTGGCAAATGAAAAGATGGAGAAAGCAAGCAAAAAAAGCGACGTGTGGGAAATACGACGCAACAATGGCAATCGAGCGACGGCAAGAGTGGAAGCAAGAGTTAATTTCGTCCATAAATAAATAGCTCACAAGATATCTCACGTGATTTGAATGAGTGAGATAAAAATAGATTGTACGAGTATGAATGAGCTGAGTTAAGAGTATCATCACTACAAGCATTGGTTTAAAAATGCGTACAAAAATAATATTACTGAATCAAAAAGGCAGGCCTCCCCTGCAACTTTCTCTCTCTATCTCTTGTGCTCCATAATCCTCCTGACAGCTGCCGCACAGCCAACTACTTGGGAACCAAATGCTCGTCGTCATCAGAATGCAAAACGTCTCGTCCAGCCGGCTGCATGGGCGAGCTGGTGTTGGGATTGGGGTCCGCAAAGGGTGACAAGTGCGAATCGTCAGTCTGCGGCCGTTTCTCCAAATTGTCCATCTCCACGGGGCTCGTCGAGTAACCCTTGACGGGGTAGTCACTACCAGGGAAGGTGGCAGACTCCATGAACGAGTTTCGCTCAGACTTGTACACTCGGTCCGTGTTGGGATCGCTGTACTCGTCAGTGGGAGGTTGGTCGTAGCCAGGCTTCTCTCGAGCAGAAGTGCCGTAGTTCTGAGTGGTCTCAGACACAATGGTATCAATGTCCTGGCCCTCGAGGTAGTTGAACTCACCAGCCCACCACATTTCTCGAACAATGTCAATATCCATGGGGAACCACGATCGATGCACACACTTTCCAAGAAGTCGGGGCAGAATGCACACAATGATCATGAGCAACAGGCAGGTCCAAAAGTTGAGGGCGCCGTACAGATGCTGCGCAGTCTTGTAGAAGAGCTGCGACGCCGTGAACTGCGTGTAGATACCGGTCCACGCAAACACGAGCGCAGAAGACACCCAGCAGATGATCAGGAACGGCTTGGACCACTGGTACATATTGAGCTGCACGTAAATGTTACAGGCAATCATGGACGCTGTACCGGCGTAGGCACCGTAGGCTTCTCGGTAGTTGATCTCTCGGCCAACATTGGTGGTCACGTGGCCCTTGTAGAAGGTCAGGTAGGTGAAGAAGTAGCAGATGACCGACTGGAACAGACCGTCGAGCATGTAGCCCCAGAACTTCCACTGAGTCCATTCCAGACGCAAGATACCTCGTCGGTACAGCTGGGGGACGGCAATGGAGATCTGCCAACTCACGTCCTGGTCAAAAATACCAAGCAGGATGACGGGAAGAGAGGTAAACGCCAGGTTAAACAGGGTAATGTACGTGTAATCAAACAGCATGACACCATCCATGGCCGTGTGCACCTGGAACCAGAAAATGGTCATGGCAAAGACGATATTCTTGTAGAAGAGGTTGGCAGTGAGCTCAGCAATTCGGCGGTAGCCCCATCGACCGTGCACTAGCAGCAACTTGTTGAGGAACCGGAATTGTCCGATACCGTAGTCAGACGACATGACGGCCTGTCGACCCTCGACACCAGCAATACCCACACCAACGTCGGCCTCCTGGATCATAGAGACATCGTTGGCACCATCTCCGATAGCCAGAGTCATGACATCGAGCGACTTTTTGACCAGAGAAACAACAGACGCCTTTTGGGCGGGAGACACTCGGCAGCAGAGAACAGACTTGCAGTTCTTGCACAGCAGCAGAAACTTGATACGAAGAGGATCGGAAAGAGCCACCGTAAGAGCGTCACCGTCAATGACAACAGCAGCGTTGTTCTTGGGAGGGGAATGATCCTTCTTGGCAGCCTTGAGAGCCTCCTTGGACGTATCAATGTTGTACTTGGCAGCAAACTCGTCCAAAACAGCTCCGACAGACTCGACTGTGGGGTTCTTGACCTGGATGGTGATCAGCTCCATGCTGTTATCCAGCAGGTTACAAGAGTAACCAATGTTGACAGCAGTTTCAACCTTGTCACCAGTCAGAACCCACAGCTTGATTCCAGCCATAGCCAGAAGAGCAATGGAGTTGGGAACTCCCTCCTGAAGACGATCTTCAATGGCGGTACCTCCCAACAGTCGCAGATCTCGCTCAATCTGCTCGGCCACCTCATCCATCTTGTCTTCTCGGTTCTCAATGGCTCGGGCAGCTTCAGAATGGAGACTGTACCACTGCTCGTATTCCCGCTCGGAGATCTCTCGGTGGGCCAGGCACAGGGTTCGAAGACCCTCGTTGGCGTACCGGTCGAGATCCCGTGCAGTTTCCTCCACCAGAGAAGACTCGTTAATCTGACGGTTGAGACGGCTCAGAATGACGGAGTCGGCTCCCTTACAGAGCAGAACAATCTTGCCAGTGTCGGGAAGACGTACAACGGTGGACATTCGCTTTCGGGTAGAGTTGAACTCCAACATGGCCAAAATATCGTACTCGATTCGCTTGCCCATGACGTCAACAACCACGGATTTTCGAGTTCGTTCCACAACAGTGAAACCGAGATCTCGAGCGGTGGAAACCAGAGCAGCTTCGTCGGGAGACTGGGCCTTGAACACAAGCACACCTTCTTCGTCAACCTCTGGAAGAACAGAGTGACACAGAGCGAGAGCCAGAAGGAAGTAATGGACATGCTTCTGCTGATCAGGGCCAGAGGCACCCTCCAAATCTCGAATGATATCGGAAGAGACGAAAGTGGGCTCGGCTGTTAGGTATGGGTTGTGGTACACCTTTGCCATCTCCCGGGCCATCAGCTGTCGGTCGTCAGCAATATCCTGCTCCATTTCAACCTTGAGAGTATCGATGTTGGCTCCCTGGCGCTTTCGGAGACCCAGCATGGCCTCGGTAAACACCTTACCATATGACTTGCCACCAATAGTACACTGTTTGAACTCCATGACATTCTGAGTGAGTGTTCCGGTCTTGTCGGAGAAGATGTACTCGATCTGGCCAAGATCATCGGAAATACTCCAACTTTTGGGGGTGCAGGGGTAGTCCAGAGGAGCATAGTACATGTCGATATCGTTGTAGATGAAGAAGGCATGACACGTCTTGACAATTTCAATCGAAATATACAGAGAAATGGGCACCAGGGACTGCAGAACAATGAGGAAGGTGAAGAACGTGACCAGACCACCTACAGCGTAAGTTCCACCGACAATTCCAAACTCGAAGAAGTGGTCAGAAGTGTCATGACGGCGGAAATGCTGTGATTGGACGGCAGCGGCAACAATAGACAGAACAGCGAGAAGAACCACGTTCGACCACACGTTGATGTTGAGCTCTCGGGTCATTCGGGATCGCTTGGCAGGGGTCTCTCCGGTGTTGAGAACAATCTTGGTGTCGTCACCGGTGAACACAACCAGACCCATGACCCATCGTGTGTTTCGCACAGAGCAGCCTCGCAGCAACAGGTTGTTGGAGTTGATAGGCTCGCTCTGGGCTCCTCCGTCTGTGTTTCTCCACTTGAGAACACCATTGTAGGAGTACATGTTGGCGTGGGGGGGTTCAGACATGACTTCGAAATGCGAGCGCTCAAAGTCGGAAGCGTGACGGATGCCTTTTGTGGCTGAAAGGGCTTGTCGCACCTTCAAGTTGGTCTCACCATCCAGGTTACGAGTCTCGATATAACAGGCTCCGTCATCGTCCGAAGTGGACAAGACAACAATATCGGCAGGGACCTCGTCGTCGGACAAGACTCGAACAATGTCGCCCACGTTGACCTGCTTCCAGTACTTCTTCCGGAACTTGGCCACGCCCTCCGGTCGCTGGTTGTAGTCGATGACTGTGGGGTCGTCTGAGAACTCACCAGGGTTCTTACTGTCTCTGTTGTCAGTGCTGGCTCGCAGAGTACGAGAGTCGCCCGCGGGGCCCTCGCCAAAGTCGCCCGAGAACCGCACAGAAGACCGTCGCTGGTCGCGGTCCATGGAAGGTCGGCCCAGGTCCATGGAGGGCCGCACGTCTCGTCCAATGTCCGATCGTCGCACGTCAGAACGACGTCCACGAGACACACCCGAGGGTCTGCCACCGAGATCACTGCTCATTCGCGCGGTGATGACCGTGGTATTGGAGAGCACCCTGTGCAGCTCCTGCTCCTTTTCCTTGGACTCGATTCGTCGCTGCTTGGGCATGAAGAGTCGCACAAAGGCCCGTCCCTTGGGGCCCCAGAAGCGCGAGTTGGCCTTCTTGAACCGTCGCCACAGACCCACGTCGTCCTCCTCGACGTTGGGGTTCTCGATGCCGTCCAGCACACGGGTCACGTTGTTGTTGACCTCCATGTCAAGAATCTGCCGTCGGTAATCCTCGATGGCGTCCTTGATGGCTGTCAGCACGACAATGACAATGATGGGCACGGCAGCCAGACCGGCGGATTGCACTCCGAAAATGGAGAAGGCTGACAGAATGGCAATCAGCAGGAAATAAATATTAGCCACGTTGTGGAACTGGTACCACAGGTTTTTTGGCACAAAAGTGATGGGCGTGTATTTGGTGGTTCGGATCTTGTTTCGCACATAGTGTGCGAGGGGGTTGCCTGTTTTGGGGTCTTTTTGGTCCTCGGGAAGAGGCTCATTGAAGTAGACTGTTCGCGAGGGGCCATGAGCCTCGTCGGTGATCTCATGGGTGTTGTCGACCTCGACTCGTTCAGGATGCACGAGTTTTTGAAATAGCGATCGTCGTCGGTTGACCGAGTGGGTGCGGCGTTGCGTGCCGAATCTGTGTCGCTTGGATTGTGTCGTGTCAATGTTGGAGCCTACCTCTTGTAGAGGGGCTATATTGTCACCTTGCTCGGCGAGCTCAGCTGGGTTAGTAAAGGTCACCAAAGGCAGATAATGATATCAAGAGCTGCCCTGGTTGTGTTTGGAAATGACAATACAGTCACAGCAACACTCGCATAGTTGCATGTCTGGATAGTAAACACGGAAACGGCTGCTTATGGTAGTAACATCATATCCATCACACAACTGACAAAGGCCAGCTATTGCCATGCTCTCATGGCACAAGCACACACACAGGTATCATCTAGAGGAACTAGACATGGAATATCACGACACACTGTGGCGTTCTTCGCTGAATGTCTCTCTGGGCCTCTTTGGAATGTGTCGTCCATCAGGTACAATAGGAGCTGTCATAAGGGGGTTGTCATGTCTGTATCTCCGTGATATCGTAGCGTCGGTAGTATGGAGTCTGTGTCCCCATCTATGTCCCTGTCATGTCCCTGTCTGTGTCCCTGCCATGTCCCTGCCATGTCCCTGCCATGTCCCTGACTGTATCCATGTTGAGCCCTTCAGGGTCCCGTCTCTGGTACTCACCGTCGGTACTGGCCCTCATGTCTAACAAGTGTCAGATTATGCAAGGATACCACAAGAGAGTGCTGGGCGAGTGTGTGGTGTGAGGAGTTGTGGGTACAGCGGCCGAAAGTTGTGGTGTTCGCGGAAATGGTCGCGGCGAAGGTAATGCAACCGAGACAGACGCAGTCCTCGACACAGGAGTGAGAGAAGTGGTGGTGAGCCTTTTTTCCGAAATACGCTTCTTCGCCCTGCCGAATTATAATTTAGAATTGCGGTGTTTACAACGGCGCAACAACAAAGACCTCCGGGGTCCGTCGTCTACAGCAACTCGAAAACGGCATTTTTTGGCTGACCAACCCCTCCAGGGGCACTAGGTCTTGCGGCCACCGCACAGCCTCGTCTCTTTTGCCGTGTAAAAAACGGTAAACAGCACAAGCTTGTATTGTTTTGGCTCCTAACTAAACCGCGCCAAGGTCCTGCTTTTAACTCCGGGGGAGCGACTGAGGGAATCTATACAACAGGCACTATACATGCCTCCAACGGCCTCGGGAGTCTACAAAACAGGCCCCGATTGCAGTCGAATGATTAGTGATCGTCTTGGGTCGGGTTTCTTTCAAGTGTCCGCGTGCAAACCAGTGTACAACCATCTGCAAAACATCCACTATTGCTCGATGGAAATTACACTTTAAGCCCTGAATATGCACCAGACAATGCTGAAGGTACCGAAGCCAAGCGTGGAGTGCAGCTAGAGTTTTGCTGAAGCTCTTGAAATGGAGCAGGCGTGGCGGCGAACGAGCTGGGCCTGTTTCCCGCTCTCCTTGTGGTCCCCAATTGCTCGTTTGGTTCTCCTCCTGCTCACGGTTGTGGTCGCTGTCATTTCTCGGATCTAAATCCAAACACACTTTTTTTCCATGCAGGCTTCTGGGACCACGGTGCACATTCTTCCTTGTGCGACTGGGTCTTGTGGAATGTGAGTCTGCAAGTACTCTACCGTAGGCAGGTTCGTCGAGGAGATGGCTCTAGTGTGCACACGGCTATAACTCCTTTGGGGCGCTAAAAGGACAGCGCATAGCTATCCCTCTCCGGGCTAGTGTTGTCACGCACTGTCTATTAGTGCAATTCGCGCATTATAAAAGCCAGTCTAATTCCTTGTGTTGTATCGGAAGCTAGACAAGGTTCCGATCGAGCCGAGGGTGTCTTTATTAGTAATGCTTGTGGGAGCTTGTGGGAGCTTGTGGAGGTTGTGGGAGCTTGTGGGAGCTTGTGGGAGGTGGTTGGTGTGTTAAGTAGGTGGTTGGTGTGTTAAGTAGGTGGTAAGTAGGTGGTTGATGTGTCAAGTGGTTGAGGAGTTAAGTGGTGGTGGTTTAGGTGGTTGCTTGGTAGTGCTCTGTACATACAGTACCAAGAACAAGAGCCAGTACACACCCTTGGTTGCTCTTGATGTCAATGTGCTAGCGCAGTTGGAATGGTGTCTTGCTTCATCATCAACACGAATCGAACTCACAATCTTGCGGCTTCGAAAACGTGGTCAGTCATGTACTACAAGTACAAGTACGGTATCAACAACCAAAATAGGGTCCTCAACAGTCTGCCGAGCATGTTAACCAGCGCTACTTGTTCAGAATGTACAAGTACAACACCTGTACAAGTGCTGCGGATTGGCCTTGAACTTGCATGGACTTGTGAAAAACCAATTCACTGCGAGCTCGATTCGATAAACGATGACGACGGATCTCCGCACGTCAGATGTCAGATTGCGTTAGCGTCGATTAAGAGTGACGTTTGACGGCCGCTAGCGCCCAAGACATGTGTTGAATACAGGTATTGTACAATTGTGAGAAGGCCGGGAGGATCAGGATTGAGCACGAGCACGAGCAGAAGTACTTGAAGACCACTCTGAAAACAGTACAGACCTCAATTGAGCCAATGATATAGCCTCACTGCCGTCAAAGTTGATCTATACAACGTTGTCCACCGTGGACCAGTGTATACCAGGAGCGCCACTGTCAGGCAAGGTGGATAGACTAACCAGTTTACTCCACCGACAAAGACATGGGCGACTGTGTCTTGAACCAACTGTGTGCCATGTTTCAAGTGGGCACCTCTCGTCGACCACAATCACACCACTTGTCTCGTATTTCTACACTGCAAGATTCCCGCTCCTGCTGGGTGGAGTAAAGCTGAGATTGAACTTTGCCCGTGTCGACAGCAACAGCGGTGTGGCTTCGCGGAGGTTGTGTTCGTCTCTCGAGTTGGAGGTCGAGATGAGTTGGAGTTGGAGAGAGTTGGAGTTGAGTTGAGTTGGAGTTCACATCTCGTTCCGCTGCACATTCTTGATTGCTTGATCACCAAGTCCTCGGGTTTCTCCAATCGTTTCTGCATGTCTCCCAGACTGCACTGCACACTACGGGATGTCCTGAGTAGAAACGTATCCGCACCGGCCCGAGTAGCAATATCTAACTAAAAGTGGAAATGTCGTGTCCGACGACAGCCACATTGCAACATTGGCAAACAGCCTCCCACTAGTGCACCCTCAAGCTCGCTGCAACCCCCACGGTTTCACTTGGCCAACCCACCCATACAACCATGTCTCACACGGGCAACGGTTAACGGTCTCCACCTGGATCACCATCAAAGAGTGGAGGCAACAGAGACCTGGGCTCTAGGGCGGCCAAGAGTCACCCACCAGCCCACAGAAAGCTGCACCAAACGAGCAAATATGTCCGGTGTCGTCGCCTCGCCGGCATGCCAGTCGTTACTTTTTTGACCTATTCATCAGATAACCTGGGTATAGTTGCTGCACTAACCACTGTCGTCTTCCCGAAACCCACTTTGTCCGCGTCCCTCATGTATTCGTTATCGGACGGGCGAGACTGACGAGACAACTTCATCAGAGAGCCCGAGAGATGCGATTACTACCTGGCAAGCCACACTACCGCCTTCGAACGGCACCTTGGCCCTGTCCCTACTCACACGGCACCGCTACAACAAACGGCACCGACGACCTACAGTACGCGGCTTGACCAACAAAGTGCTCAATCTCTTTTGCCCTTAGACTCGACCAGAAACCTTGACCTGACGGCGGCCTCTTCCACAGAGCTAGACAGACATTAGCGCAAACTGTTCCTGAAACTTTGCTGCTCGCTCGCCGCCCACTACCTCTTGCCACCCAGCCCTGTGGTTTACGGTGGTTGTGCACATACGATTCGTATTTCCACGAAATGTTTGGAGTAGGTCTCATAAGTGGCTTTTATAGGTCCAAGACCTAATCTGACATGTGCTGGGGGAGGACGGTAGCCGCTCAGGACGTTTGCAAGAGCAAGAAACACGAATCTTTGATGATTCCGTACCACACCTCCAGTCACAGATCACCGATACAGACCGCAACCAACCTGGTCACATGGTGGCTTCCCAGTTTACTCAGTCCGCCTCGGGGACAGTTTTGTAACAAAAGCAACGACCGCAAGATAGGGGAAGCTCGTTGGGGAAAGAGGTTCCGTAGATCACCACGGTGATGCAGAGCGCTGTCTTTCTCCAACACACCGTCTTCTCACCAGTAAAGTGATAGTCCTCCCAGGACACTGACACAGTTAAACTAAGCGTGAAATTGAATGATGGACGTCCTCAGGGCCCACAAGCACGCCTTTAGGCTAGGTGCCTCGACTCGGACAGCAGTAGTCCATGGATTGTCTAAACAGGGGCTTACTTACTTTTTCCCATCTTCACCCTGAAAATAAAAGTCCTCATTCCTCGGTCAACTATGCGAATTAGTCACTGAACGTGGGCGAAATGGACTGATTGAGAAATAAACGTGGGTGATACAGGCGACCAACCGTTTAATCAGGTACCCACACTCGGGTACGAGCGCTTGATTCCTGCACTACCTCTCGTCTAAACTCGCCCGGCGGATTCACATGATAATCCAACTTGAACAGATAACCGAAATACCCCTTACTTTCTGCACCGGGACCCACGTTGGTACCTGATTTAATGCAATATCGAGCTGCTGATCGAGGCCGACTAGCCAATCGGCGGTCTACGGGCGATCACCAACGCAGATCACTGGTGCACACTTGCATGAACAGAAGCTAGCGGTCAAGAAGGTTGTCATATACCTTTAGGGGAAACTAAGTGACTGAACAAACGGTAGTGTGTTGACCAACCAAAGGTCCGAGCAAACGCTCCGGAACTTGGATTCTTCTGTGGGGAATTCCACTCTGTCCTTGGGTAGCCCCGACTTTCAAATGCAGTCAGATACACAGCACATGTCTCAAGCAGGAACCTCCACTTTCACAGACATGTTCGACGCAGTACAGTGCAGCTACACGGATCAAATTGGCCGGGAAGGATGTTTAAAGTGGATAACTCTCTTGTTTTCAAGTGTATGAACATGTAAGAACAAAGAAAATGCGCTGTGGCGGTTATCGTTCATGCTTTATCCAAGGTTGAGATGGTATCACTTTAACCACATGACGTAAAGGGCGGAATCACTGATAAGAGGGTGGGAACTTGAGATAAAGGGTTGAAATACTCCTAGCTACATGTCTGTGAACTTGTCGTGTCCAAATCACAACTTTCCATGGCCCTGGAAGACCTCAAAGAAGCTTGTTTGGGTGAAAGACCAGTGTGAGACTGGTTGGTCCAAGTCAGACAATCCCTGAGCTTGGCCGAAGCAAACTCACATTGCCGCTAAACCAACGTCGATAGACACTCTTTGTCAAATCCGCCATCCAATGTCGCAATTGTACAGTGGTCCGAGAGGTAGGTTTGGGTGGAGGTTCTGGGGAAAAGCACAAAGTGGAGGCGAGACTTGATGAGACTGACATCGACGCTACTGTCTCTCTCAAAAGAATATAAATACAGGTTCAGGTTCCCTCTTGTCTCATCAGCAAACAGCTTCAACTCCTCTCTTCACTTCTCTACCCTCTTCTCTTCTTCTTCAAGAACACCACCCTCTAATCTCTTACAATGGTTGCCATCAAGAACATCGCTATCCTCGCCGCTGCCACCTCTGTGGTTGTCGCCGCCCCCGCCGCTAACGGTGGTTTCCAGCGAATGGAGATCCGACAGCTCGATGTTGCTGACGATCTCATCCACATTGCCGAGACCTTCCTCTCTGCCATCACCGGCACCCTTGGTGTTCTCACCAACACCTCCAAGGGCACCCAGCTCCAGAACCTCGAGACTGCTCTTGACTCCCTCAACAAGCAGATCCCTGCTCTGATCAAGGACATCAACGGCCTTAACCTCCCCGTCATTTCCGGTATTGCCGGAACTCTTGGCTCCATCGTTGTCAACCCCATCTTCAAGACCCTGGCTCTGATTGTCGAGACCATTGGCGCCACTCTTGCCTCTCTCCCCGTTGATGCCTTCAACACCATCCAGAACCCCGCCAAGATCTTCCAGACTCTGCTTGCCAACATTGGTCTGCTCACCGATGCCTTCAAGAAGATCTTCCACAACCTTGGTGATGCTCTTGGCTCTCTGGACTCTGCCACCTCTTCTCTTGGCTCCGAGGTCTCCTCCAAGCTGCCTCCCTCTTCTGCTCAGTAAGTTATTTCTACTGACTAACAATGGCCCGACTGGTTTCCGGCCCTATCTATTACTTCTTCTCAACTCTTTAAGCTTCCATAACTATCAGAATAAAATTTTGAACCCACACTTCTCGACTCGCTATTGTAAGACTTCCCCCAGGAACAAGGTTGCGGGAACTGCATTATTCCCAAAGGGGTAATTTTCAATGTAGATCTACAATATTACGCTCATACACTCCACTCCACGGTACGTATACGTTCGCTAGACCTTCTTCTAACCCTAGCTTCGAGCTTCTTTTACTTCTCGAGAGTGGTGAAATTTCCGACAAACCCAGTAGAGATCGAAACTCACGGTCTATAGATCATCTCCTGCTGCCCCGACTCATGGCCACCACCCACTGATCTCCCTCCTCGTCCAGTGACCCCCACAAACCCTAGAGCCCCCAAGCTTCCTTCTCTTGTGAGTGGCTCGATACTGTGTGGAAAAAACTAAGGCCACACAAACTATTGTCTCTGCTCTAATTCTGAGGTAAAGAGACTCGCTTGTACCGTATCGCAGCACATCAGACCATTGAAGCCTGGAAGCCTGAGGGATAAACTAACGGCGGTAAACTAAATCACCGGTACTCAGTTAGTGGATATCGCTAATCTGCCAGTATAAACCACTCTGGGAGGCAGTGCATCGGTCAGCTGTCCTGTTGGTAGGTTAATCCTCTTGCCGCATGACTCCCACATGTCTAGAGTGCTCGGCGCCCAAAACGTAGATAGTCCAAAGAAAGATCGACAATCAGCAGATATTCGAAGCCCGCGACTATCACAATCGGCCAATCAAAAATCATCGCTCGCCATACAATACAACGGCTTGCCCAGGCTCTTGCTGGATAACCACCCACTGATTAACATTTTTTTGATCACAAGTCTTCGATGACAGTCCTCATCGACAAGGAACAAGTTTTTCACACAATGGCCAACTCTGCGTCAATCAAATCTGAACCATACGCACCAAAAAGACTCACCACCCGACTGTTTCCGCATACGCACTCCGTTATCAATGGTACAGTATGTATTGCTCTTCCACAAGCGACATTTTCTCCTCACAAAAAGTAACCAGACACCAAAGGTGGGCATCGAGCATTCAACCGGGTCAGGTAAACATGCCGCTGGCTTGCTGCTTAGATGCCGAAAGAAAGAGACCGCGGAGGAAAAAGAAACCAATGGTTGCCTCATTTGAGTTCATAAAGCCGGTCACGTGACTTTCTGGGTCGAGCGACCGTCAATACTTGCATTTTTATGAAAAAATCTGGCCCGATGGTTTAGTGGTATAATTCTCGCTTAGGGTGTCCTAGGCAATTTGCGAGAGGTCCCGGGTTCAATTCCCGGTTGGGCCCAGAATTTTTTGCCTTTCCGAGCAAAGCATTTGTCGGCTTTTTTTTGTGCATATTCATATTCATACGAGTACATTGTACAGGTACTATACATGCTTCCATTCGTGTCATGATCATTCTTATTCATAATTCGTTTCATTAATGATATCTAGATTTGGGACAGGTTGGGGTCCTCTCCTCCGTCATGTTCCAGGCGAAGCATGGCCCAAGTAAGGTCGGAAATGCACACGGTCATTCCAAGCGCATACACCAGCGTGATGGCGTAGAAGAAGTTTGCGTTTCCTGAGCCCAGGTAGATCCACATGTGGAAGAAGGTGGGCAGCAGCACCGAAGAGTATAGCAGCGCCAGAAAAGCCGGAATGGGGTACCTCAGAAGCGGGAAAAGCGGTCTGAAGAAGGGCACCAGCGAGAAGAAGATGCCCACATCGGCAGTATCGGGGTAGGCCTTGAACAGGGCCACCAGACCGAGATAGAGAGTGATGGCAAACAGAGGGAAGCTGCTGAATCTAAGAGTGATGGGGGCGGCGTAGAGAAAGACGTGGATTTGGAACACTCCGGTGAAGAAGGGCTGAAAGAAGTCAAACATCTCCGTGAAAAAGTACCACCACAAGCCAATGTTAGGAGTGAGGTCTCTACCAGTAAGAATAGTACCATAGACAGCTCCTAGGAAGTTCCAGGATCCAGCAATGGCCTGGGACAGCAGCAGGATAGCTGCGGTGTAAGAAGCCGACAGCAGGCAGAACCGGAAGCCGTACTGGGCCTTGTTTGTTCTGAGTGGCGTTCCGCTGTTTCCATGGAGCAGGAGAGACACAAGAGGAGCCAGGTAGATGGGGTAATATGAAAGGTTAGTGGCCAATGCAAGAGAGGCGGCTGCAGTCAGAAAGTGGCCGTGGGTGGCAGCGGCCAGGGTGTAGCAGATGGCAGCGTTGTTGAACACAGCTGTGGATTTAGCTGCCGACGACAGAAACAGCAGGGGGTTGAAGAGGTAGATTGCTGCGATGATCCAAGGAGCAAACGGCAGCGGCTCTTTTGTATCTTTCTTCTTGAAGACGTATTTGATGGTGGTGGCGGCTCTCTGGGCGGTTTGAGCGAGGGCCCATGCCGCCGTCAGGTCCGCCAGCACGTATAGAATGTTGATTGCGATGGTTTCGGGCACGATTTTCGACACGGCCGACACTGCGCCGAGCAGCAGTGGCGACTGGTGGAAGATTCCGCCGTCGTAGGGATCGATTCCTTGCTTGTAGAGATACAGGCCCTCCTGGAGTCGTTTGAAGGAGGTGACGGGCGTGGAGATTTCCACATGGCCATCTAGAGTTGCGGGCACGGACGGGAATAGGTGGTAGACCACTATCCGAGCAATTGCTCCACAGGCGAGAGTGGCGACTTCCATCGTTGAGAATCCTGCCGTGGGTGTCTTTCTGTGGGTTTGACAGACGTGCGGTATTGACAATGTGTGTCTCTTGTTCTTGTCTTGTATGCACAAGTTTGTACTGTACGTGAATTAGGTGTGGAGGAAGTTACAGTAAGTGTGTACGTAAGACGTGTTAGTTGGGGTGAGGAGGTCTGAATGTGGGCAGTTGGGTGGCGCTAGACAGGATGATTTTTGGCCCTGAATAATCATCGTGCATCTGCATTCCAATTTCCGCATTACATTCGTCTTGTCGTTACCAAAATATTCCCTATATATAGACCCTCCATTCCCACTCTTGTCGTTGTCACACATTCTCCCACCACTCATTTAGGTTCGGACGTGAATGTCCCACCTGTTACCAACGACCTGGCATTTTCAACATTGAGTTCACTTTGCTTAGGTGGCCTATTCGACACAACAATCAAATGGTGAGTGTGACAAGGCGACGCGATGGGCGATGCTGGCGAACTGGGTTGATTTGATGACACAAACCGATGGCCGACACATGGCTCCGTGTCTCTTGCAAACCGACCAATCGAATCCCTTAGTGTGGGGTTGATCGCCAATATGAAAAGACACGGGGGATGGATTTGATGAGCAACAAAAGACACAGAAGAGATGGTGTGACACAGACGAAAGCAATGTGATTAGGACCTCTGGATGACGTGATCTTTGCGCCAGTGTTGCACTATTGAATCAGCCATTTTATCAACCGACTAGGACAGGTATTCGTGTGCCCGTTACACGGTGTTTAGTACAAACATTGATGTGGCAGTTTGTGACAATGTTACAATTGTGTGACAAGTATACTGATTGTTTCTGTGTCAGCAGCTTGGAGCTGGTACGCTACGCTGTGTTTGTGTCCATGTGCTTTTCGTGGCCTACCTAACATCACGTAACGGTGTCAGCTTGGCGCGCTGTTGTGTCGTGATTGCAACTACAGCTACTTGCTTCCGCTTGGATCCAGGTGGTGTCTTCCACTGCGATGGCAAGTGACACGCATGGTCACGTCGCGCGTCGTCCTCGACCTGCGGCTACTCCCGTTACCCGTTTCCGTTTCGTACTAACCCAGGACTTTGAAGAATTCGAAGAGAAGGACGGAGTGCGATTCTCCTGGAATTGCATTCCCTCTACCCGAATTGAGGCTTCCAGAACCGTCGTTCCCATCTCGGCTCTGTACACTCCTCTGAAGGAGAAGCCCAACCTCCCCGTACTGCAGTATGAGCCCATTGCATGCCGACCCCCCTGTCGAGCTGTGCTCAACTCCTTCTGCCAGGTTGATCTGCGAGCCCGAGCCTGGGTCTGTCCTTTCTGTCTGTCTAGAAACCAGCTGCCTCCTCAGTACCGAGACATTACTCCCGAAAACTTGCCCCACGAGCTGCGACCCGAGTGCACCACTGTTGAGTACGTTCTGTCCCGACCTGCTCCCAACCCCATCTTCCTGTTTGTGGTTGACACCTGTCTGGACGCCGAGAACCTGACTGCTCTCAAGGATCACCTTGTGGCCACTCTTTCTCTGATCCCCGAGAACGCTCTCGTCGGTCTCATCACCTTTGGCGCCATGGCTCAGGTCCACGAGATTGGCTACCGAGAGTGCGGCAAGAGCTTCGTCTTCCGAGGTAACCGAGATTACACTGCGAAGCAGGTGCAGGAACAGCTGGGTCTCAACCAGCCTATTGGTCACCGAGTCCCCCAACAGGGAGGACATCCCCAGGCCCAGGGAGCCGCTGCCCGGTTCCTCCTGCCTCTGCAGAACGCCGAGTTCGCCCTCACCAACGTTCTGGAGGGTCTGCAGAAGGACCCCTGGCCCGTGGCTGCCGACCGACGACCCATCCGATGTACCGGTGTGGCTCTCGGAATTGCTCTCGGCCTGCTGGAGACTTCCTTTCCCAACTGCGGTGCACGAGTCATGCTGTTTGCTGGTGGTGCCCCCACTGAGGGTCCTGGTATGATTGTGGGTCCCGAGCTCAAGGAGCCCATCCGATCTCACCACGAAATTGAAAAGGACACAGCCAAGCACTCCAAGGCTGCCACAAAGTTCTACGAGGGTCTGGCCAAGCGAGCCACCACCCATGGCCAGGCCGTTGACATTTTCGCCGGTTGTTACGACCAGATTGGTATGCACGAGATGCGATCTCTGCCCAACTCCACCGGTGGAGCTCTTGTGCTCTGCGATGCCTTCTCCACATCCATCTTCAAGTCCTCGCTGACCAAGATGTTTGCCCGAGACGCCAACAACTTCCTCCAGATGGGTTTCAACGCCACCTTTGATGTCGTGCCCTCCAAGGAGCTCAAGGTATCTGGTCTGATTGGCCACGCCGTTTCAATGAACAAGAAGAACCCCAGTGTAGCTGACACCGAGATTGGTATTGGCCAGACTTCTTCGTGGAAGATGTGCTCCATCACTCCTGCTCACACCTACGCGACTTTCTTCGAAGTGGCCCAGCAGCAGGGCACTCCTGCAGGCCAGATCCCCCCTGGATACGTGCAGTTCCTGACGCATTACCACCACTCGTCCACTCAGCAACGTCTTCGTGTGACCACTGTTGCCAAGGCTCTTGTGCCCGGTGGCGATCCCCACATTGCCAGCTCCTTTGACCAGGAGGCTGCTGCTGTGCTTATGACTCGAATTGCCATTTTCAAGTCCGAGACCGAGGACGGCAACGACATTATGCGATGGACCGACAAGATGCTGATCCGTCTATGCCAAAAGTTTGCTGACTACAGAAAAGACGACGCGTCTTCGTTCCGACTCGCCCACAACTTCTCGCTGTACCCCCAGTTTATGTTCCATCTACGACGATCGCAGTTCCTGCAGGTGTTCAACAACTCGCCCGATGAGACTGCCTTCTACCGACACTGCCTGAACCGAGAGAATCTCAACAACTCGCTTATCATGATCCAGCCCACCCTGCTGTCGTACTCTCTGGAGCAGGAGCAGCCCGTGCCTGTACTGCTGGATTCGGTGTCCATCAAGCCCGATCACATTCTGCTGCTGGACACCTTTTTCCACATTCTCATTTTCCACGGAGAAACCATTGCCAACTGGCGAAACCAGGGCTACCAAGAAAAGGAGGAGTACGCCAACTTTGCTGAGCTTCTGCAGGCCCCTCGAATGGAGGTCCAGGACTTGCTGGTTGACCGATTCCCTTTGCCTCGATTCATTGACACTGATGCTGGAGGTTCCCAGGCCCGTTTCTTGCTGTCCAAGCTCAATCCCTCCAACACCCACCAGAGCGACAGTGGCTACGGCACTCCTGGCAGCGCCGTGGTGCTTACTGACGATGTGTCTCTGCAGACTTTCATGTCTCATCTTCAGAAGTTGTCTGTGGCTGCCTCCTCTTAGGGTTAAGTAATGTTGTAAGATTAATTTGTATTGTTGGATTGTCGAGCTGGGAGTTATACAGTGGTGTCTTCTATACACTGTATTGTCTCAAGTACACCACTCCCTTGCATGCGACCCCGTATCTGGCGTTAGTGAGACATGGTTGTACGATACAGTGGAATATATGTTCTTTGGAGCTAAAAAGTTTCAAGGAGGCACTGTATGAGCTGTGCGAGTGGGGTGATGATATGATATCGCGATAGCTGTGTAGATGCAATGTAATTACTCCTTGAATTGACTCAATTAAATGTAATAAATAGTATATAGAATGAAGGAATGAAGCATATAAACAAAACCAATCCACATTATAAATATATGTTAGTGCTCTCTCTCTCTCTCTTTCTCGTTCTGTATCTCACTGTTTCCTAATGTCCTTCGAAGTCCGGTGAAGAGTGGTACTCTGGAGACGAAAAGTCGGGAGAGGTATGTGCATAATCATAGTGTTCCATCTGGATCGGTTGTTCGACCTTTCGGGGTCGGCCCTTTTTGCCTGGCGATGGCTTGGGTTGGCCAGGTACCTCGATGCCTCCAGAGCAGATCTGTCGGGCTCTGTGTCGGTTGAGGGCGTCTGGTCGATTGAAGCCCTTTCCGCAGGGACAAATGTGGGGCTTGACTACGGCGTGGGTGCGCTCGTGTCTCTTGAGATCGTGCTGTCTGACGAAGGAGGCTTCACAGGACGAGCACGAGTACGGTCTGTCTGCAAGGTGTGTCTGGATGTGCGAACAGAGGTTGTATCGTCGTCCAAACTTCTTGCCACAGCCCGGGTACAGACACAGAAACTTGCCGTCTTCGCAGGGCCCATGAATGAACGACTCGAGTTTTCCGGGGGGTAGGCCGGACTTTCGAGGCTGAGGCTGGTTGGAGACCTTTTGCTGTTCGATGATCTGCTCTGTTTCTGTGTTTTCGGGGATGGTGACGACGGGCAGCCACGAGATTCCGAGTCCGTACTCGTCAAAGGGTTCTCCAAGGGGTCCCTCGGGAGAGGAGTGGTCATGGGGAGACTCGTAGTTGTTCCAGTTGTCCATTTCAGGAGAAGTGAAGCCTGGCTCGGGAGACAGGTAGGCCAGAGCGTCGGCATCGTAGTTGAGCTGGGGAGGGTTCAGGAAGGGGTTCTGCTGAAGATGGGACGAGTGAGCATGGCCAAACTCGGCAGCCGGAGGGTGGGACGAGTGAGGCGGAGACATGGCTCCCATCAGCGACATGGTGGGGGGCTGCTGGAGGAAAATGTCCGATTGTGAGGGGTCATTGAGCGGCTTGGTGGGACTGGGGGTGGTGGAGGAGAAGTTGAGCAGTCGCGAGAACCGCGCCAGGGTGTCGGGACTCACATTGTTGGTCTGTGTAGGCATCATCTGGGGGGTAGACGGAGGCTCCAGCTCGTTGTAGCCAATGTCCAGGTAGTTGACATCGTACTGTGATCCTTGGTGGGGATGGTGCGGTTGGGCCGACGACTGCTGGTTCTGATGCTGCTGTGAATGATGCTCCTTCTTCATATGAAGACTCTGCTGCGACTGCAGAAAGTCATAGTCGAAGTTCATTGTGGAGTGTGAATGTGTATCAAGGTGATGGAGGTGATCTGGAGATTGACTGTGTGTGAAGTGATGCGAATTTCTGTAGATGGAGGACCCCTGCCCGCAAGGATTTGACTGTCTGTGGTTCTAGAGCTGTACAATCTCGCTGTGGGATCCCCCATTGTACATATACTGTCTGGAGGTGAGGTGCGATGGGCGGTTCGTATGGGTATTACCCGTTTGGGTATAGACACAACACGTCGTGCGAGCTTAAAGGGAGTGAAAAACCTTATTTACCCCCTAAAAACCCCTCGGTGCTGTATGGGCTGTAGGCCCCGAATCTTGATAATGGTGTATTCGGAGGTTATTTCGCGTGGGTTGTAGCTTGACGTGTACAGCGGAGAACAAACGTGAAAGCAGGGCGTTGATTGACTATATGACGTGTGTTTGGGGTCTCGTCGCAGGTAGTTGAACAAAGACTCCTCCAGTAGCGGGTCTCGTTGGTTGGCGGTTGCTACTCGTACTCGAACCGCCGTACCGTACCGTACCGTACCGTACCGTACCGACACTACCTCAGATGATGCTACATCACCACTGTAGGATTATCACTCAAACTGTACAAACCACCATGTGTGGATTGGCGCAACTATCTTCGATCCGGCGTGGGGTGTAGCAAGATGCATAGGCTCCATCCTTCTATATACAGCGCACGGACTGTACTAACCTTCCACACTTGATTTTCACACAGTCGAAAGTCACTTTACCGAAAAGGGCAGTCAAATGTCTGTCTGTCTCCGGACTCGTGACTATCGCGTCTGAAACGGGATCGGGGTCTGCTCTCGGAAGAAACCATCCTATGGACACGTGAGGATGCGCAGCCAACGCTGGCAGCCCGTGAGGCTCCACGGCTGCATTGACGGCCGCGATCAGACGCACTATGGGCTCATTGTCGGTCAGAGCTAGGACCACAAACGCACGTGTTTTCTGCCGGTTCAACACCACCTGTAACTTTGTCTTGGACACATTGATCTTGATGGGGCCCTTCCACCCCGTAACAGCCTCGCAAATGCTGTCCGTCACTTGCTGTTTGCTTTCGGTGGTGGGCATCAGAGTGTCGGAAAGAGATACATGCAGAGGTAGTCGTACTCCAACGTCAGACTTGGCCAGGCTGTGGTAGACCACTTGGTAGGTCTCTAGCACCTTGGCAATAGCCCCATTGAGCATCTCGAGACGTCTCCAGGCCACGTCCGGCTTCCATTCCAGGTACACATGTGTAGGCCACTGGCCCTCAATGTGAGGAAGGGCTCTTACTTTTCCATTCTTATCGGTTTCGCAGCTGGCGTCGAGCTGTGACGCGGGCTTGGAGGTGTACAGGTCGTAGAAAGAAGACGGGAGTGGTGGCAGCGGTTTTTTCCTCGGTCCTGGCTTGTCCACTTTCATGGGTGTAGCGCGGAGGTACTTGGAGTGGTGGTGCAAGCTATTATAGCTTAGTCAGGTAGCTGGTAGAGTGACAAACTTTGTATTTTTTTTAATTAGTTTTTTAATTTTTAATTTTTATTTTTTAATAAGTTTATTTTTTGATTATTGGGGAAAAATCCGATCAATTCGGACAAAATCAAATTAAATCTGATAAAACTGGAGAGGGTACCAGAATCTCTCGGAATCAAGTAAACTACCATTTAGCTACCGCGGGACGGTATCTTCAGCAAAAACCGGTCCGTCCATGTCTCATTTTAGGTCCATTCATATCGTTACATATTGATACAGTGGTTTCTTGAGCTTGTACGAAGCAGCAGAAGATTGTTCTAAGTCGACCCATAGTAGAGCTAGAAGCCCCATTTTTTGCCAGCTGACTAAACTCGTGGCTACAAGCAAAACCCGCTCCTCAGAGTCTCTCCACCCACACCACAACAGCAACAACAGTCCTCCCAGTCGACCCCCATGCCCCATGCATTTGCGGTTAAATTGGGAAAGCTTTCTCCGTAACACGCATCAGCTGCTGCAGTACGGACTATTTGTAGATGACCAATTGAGTTGCAATCTAGCATGTCTCAGAGAGAGCAAGGAGGGTATTGCTGGGTAGATACGGGTTGAGCTAGACGTCAGGCACATCTGCAGGTCCCCAAACTTGCGGAATATCGCCTCAAACATCCCCCCCCAGCCTCGCCCAACGCCAAGTTCAACGGTGTTCGTGCTGCTGTAGACAGGACAAAAGCTCCTCCGTTTAGGTTATAACTTTGCATTCATTCTGGAATCTGGACCTGGAGAGATGGATCGGAGATAATCAAACGGTATCCGGAAGAGAGAGAGAGCGAGAGAGAAAGGCAAAGGGACCGGGAAACATCAAAGCAAGACGTTGCTGTGGTCTCAAGGACTATATATCTCACAGCTGGAGACCGGATCAAGTCGGAACGGCCAAGGTTGGCACTAGCAACTGTCAAACCCAATGGCGTGCACCTCTTGACGATACAGGTAGCGGCTTGTTGGTCCGGTTTTCGCGAGTACAAGTAGTACTTTTCCAACTAGTGCATTTTCCATCTGAAATCGAACCCGCAAAATCATAGCCACCAACGTATCAATCATATCAACCAATACAACCCTTAGTAGGATGTGATTGATCTGCATAGCGGTGATGTTTCATACAGGCAGATGGTGGACCATACTTGTAGCTCCGCGCACATGTATATGCCTGCAAAAATCGACTATTGTCCCGATCGCTCCTGGTACTGTACGTACATCACCACCCACCCGGTTTCTTTCCGTGCATTTGTTGAGTACGTATGTGCGCATTGCAGGGGGGAATGGCATCTCTTGGCCTGTCTGTTGTGCTGTGGACGGCTGAACCTCCCCACACTCTTATAGCTGGTGCTGTACAGCAGTAGTAGCCGTGTAATGTCAAGATCCACAGCGCCACTATGGGCACATCTCTCCATCTTGATAACCCACCCACCCTGGCATGACTCACGATCTTCCGGATGACTCAAACAAATGACTCGCAACACGTGCCCTTTCCCCCAGATTAGTTTTTTTTCTTCCCCCCTTGTCTCTCTCAGACCGTGGTGGCTAACAGTTTTGCTCGCCGCTCTCTGTCGCTCCTCTGTTTTCTTCTGTCTGTCTTTCTCCTCGCTGTAAATTGCCGCATAGTAAAAGGCGCCCGAATTCTTCCGGAATGCGTGCCGGAGTTTCTATTTAGGTTTTGGCCAATTACTGCGCAATAAATCCCCTTACCCTCCCACCCCAGAACAAAGACCAACCAAGTAGCTTTTCCATCGCTTGCTTATAACTGCAGCGCTCCTACCTCCACGACTGTAAATTTTCTTGACCCAAGGTGAGTGAACACGTTGGATGCTGGTGGGGCTCCGGACGCCAATTGGAGGACTGGGAACGACAAGCCGCAATTGCCGGCCCCATAGAGTGCTGGTCGCACGCTTTCTCCCGTGCTCTGTCGGAGCCCGTTTCTCTCTTGAGTCCCTCATGCGATAGCTCCGGGCAATGCTCTCAGGGAAGAGCCAGGGCTGGTGAGGCATCACAGGTGGTTTCAATGGCACATAACCAATGTTATTGTGTCATTGCAAGTCTCTTGGGCCCTCAACATGTTCTGTTTGCTGTGTCCGATACAAAACAGTGGCAAAGAAGCTGCGAATCACAGCACCTTTAAATGACAACACATTACACAGACACACAACCCGCACAGTGTTGTGACACAAATACGAACATGAACACAAGCACCATGGCACTCTGTGACAACGACTTTTCCATCACCTTTCTACTCACCCCATGACTAACCCCAGATGCTTAGAACAATCAGATCCCAATCCATGCGAATGGCCTCCGCCTCGTCGCGAAGAATGCTGTCTTCCGCCGCCTCCACATCCATGCTAAGACAAACGCTCAAGGCTCCCTCCATGACCGCTCAGGTCACTCGACCCACCGTCATGACCTTCAAGCCTGTTCTGCTGTCCCGAGGATACGCCGACGTTGTTGAGGTGCCTCCCATGGCCGAGTCTCTGACTGAGGGTACTCTGACCGCCTTTGAGAAGGACATTGGAGACTTTGTCGAGGCCGATGAGGAGATCGCCACCATCGAGACCGATAAGATTGATGTTGCCGTCAACGCTCCCTTCGCCGGAACCATCACCGAGTTCCTGGTCAAGCCCGACGACACCGTCACTGTCGGCCAGCCTCTTCTCAAGATTGAGCGAGGCGAGGGCTCCAGCAGCGGTGGCTCCAAGCCTCCCAAGGAGAAGAAGGAGGAGAAGACGGAGGAGAAGGAGGAGCCTGCTCCCAAGGAGGAGTCTGCCCCTGCCCCTAAGAAGGAGGAGGCCCCCAAGAAGGAGGAGTCTGCCCCTGCTCCCAAGAAGGAGGAGAAGAAGCCCGCTCCCAAGGAGGAGAAGAAGACCGATGCCACCGAGGGTCTCGGCGGCTTCCGAAAGGAGGAGCGAGTCAAGATGAACCGAATGCGACTTCGAATTGCTGAGCGACTCAAGGAGTCCCAGAACACCGCCGCTTCTCTGACCACCTTCAACGAGGTCGACATGTCCTCTCTGATGGAGATGCGAAAGCTCTACAAGGATGAGATGCTCAAGAAGACCGGCACCAAGCTTGGTTTCATGGGTGCCTTCTCCAAGGCCGCCGCTCTGGCCATGCGAGACGTTCCTGCCGTCAACGCTGCCATTGAGGGCCCCAACGGTGGTGACACCATTGTCTACCGAGACTACGTTGACATTTCTGTCGCCGTCGCCACCCCCAAGGGTCTGGTGACCCCCGTTGTCCGAAACGTTGACCAGCTCGACGTCATGGGCATTGAGAAGGCCATTCACGACCTCGGTGTCAAGGCCCGAGACAACAAGATCACTCTTGAGGATATGGCCGGCGGAACCTTCACCATCTCCAACGGTGGTGTTTTTGGCTCTCTCTTCGGTACCCCCATCATTAACATGCCCCAGACTGCCGTTCTCGGTCTGCATGGTGTCAAGGACCGAGCTGTCGTTGTTGACGGCCAGGTTGTTTCTCGACCAATGATGTACCTTGCATTGACCTACGATCACCGAGTTCTCGATGGTCGTGAGGCTGTCGTTTTCCTCCGAACTATCAAGGAGCTCATTGAGGATCCTCGAAAGATGCTCCTTATGTAACTTATATATAATTGAATGACGCAAGTGAACGACTGATAATGAATAAAGGTCTACTGATTTGGTTCGAGTGTACGTAAATGCGAGTGGAGGACATACAGGCGCGGAGCGTAGAGCGTACATCTAGAGAAGCCATCCTTAATATACATTGATTATCTACATTAGCGTTATTTTTCATTTTGTGACACCCCGTGTTTGGTTGCGTCCAGTATCTACGCATTAATAAACCGGGTGACTCCCTTGTAGTCTTTCTCGTCCAAGAGCCCGAATCTGATCATGTCGCTCCAGAAGAGTTGGGCCTTCTGGGACGCGTAGCTGAGGTAGTCAAAGGGGTCTTCCTCCTCTTCCACTTCCGAAGCAGATGAGTGACTCACGGACGGTTTGAGATTGGCAGAAGAGCCGGAAGACGCGGACAATTGCTGCTTCTCCTCCTCGGTCTCAAACGTGTACTGGCCAGTTTCCATGTTCAGCTCCTCTCGGATCTCATCGTCTTCCTCCTGGTCAATCACAGCCTGCACAATACCCCACACGAGCCAGTAGAGGTGCACGGCGGGTCGCCAGTCACGCACCTCTTCCATGAGTCCGTCCACCTCGACCTGGATCTGGTCCTCGTCATCAAAGGACTCCAGACCATGCTCCACGTAGCCGTTGAGAAGGTTGAGCTGCTCCTTGACGGTAGGATAGGCCTTCTCATGAATGGTTTCGGGATGCTGAGCATCGTGGTAGTCGGACATCCACTCGCAAAAGTGGTTACAGATATCAAAGCCTCGGGCGTTGGGGGATGCGTACTCAAAGTCAATGACAATGAGCTGTCTGTGCTCCAGCTGAGGTTGCAGCAGAGGAGAGCCTGGCGGGGGCTCCAGACGCAGCAGATTGCCGTACTGTGTATCGTTGTGGGCAAAGACGAGCTTCTTGTTGATGGACTCGGCGCCTCCATGCTTGTGCTCCAGCCAGCTTCGGTACTTGGCAACCATGGTCAGGAATTCGTCCCAGGAGCTCTGCACAACGGTCTGGCAAGTCCATTCGGCGGCAGGGTTGGTCTTGGCCCGGTTATCGAGAATCTCAAGCACCTCCTTGGCTCGCACGCCCCACTTTTCAAAGTTGACCCACACTCCGGGGCCAGACATTCGCTCTTCAGGAAGCAGTCGCACGTGGTCGTGCAGCTCTCGCATTCGCTTGGCAATCTGCACAGAAGTGTCTGGGTCTCTGAGATCTTCCTTGGACAGGGTCTTTGCGTGGAAGAACTGCTCGAACCGGCCGTTGGTAAAGGTGCCCATCATCTTGGGTCCAATGTTCTTTCGTCCCAGACGCTGCAGAATTCGCAGCTCCGAGTCCCGGTCGATGAGATGCTCAACCTGGGGGCCGTACACTCGTAGCAGCAGAGGCAGCGGCAGCCTGTGTTTGGCCACAAAGCCTTCGTTGGCTTCTCGCAGCCGCTCCTTGAGGTATGTCGGGGGAGCAACGTGGTAGACGGCGTTGGTGAGCGCACCAGACAGTCGGGTGACCACCATGTCGGCGGCCATGGTGCTCTCCACGTACTTCCACTTGGGAATCTTGAGGGTATGGATCAACATGAGGATATCCTGCTTGAAGTACTCCGTGGGGAGTCGGTTATCGAGGAAAAAATTCACGTTTGGCGGGGGTAGATCCTCCTCGCCGGCAGACGAGTGCTCGCTCTTGGTGCCCGAAAACCGTCGCAGCTTAATGTGTGGACCCGACACCCGCGTCGCCAGCGGAGGTCGCACGGGCTTCTCGACGGTGCCGGGGGCCTTGGTGTTGAGACTGAGCTTGGAAATCGCCTGGCTGAGTCCCGCGTGCTGGGGGACCGCCAGCGGCGTCATCAGCGGACTGTCGTCCGGCTGGGTCTGTGGAGAGGTGACAAACATGGAGCTTTGGTCGGGTTGAGGGGCCATTCAGCGCAAATATCAGGCAATCGAGTGCTTGGGAAGTTGACGTCGGATCTCTGGTGCAGACAGCAGAGTAATGGCGTCAGCGTCAGATATGCGAGACAGCAACAGCAGGCAGGGGGGTTTGTTTATCTGTCGGATTTACGAGCTCGCGGGCCGTTTCTTGAATAGCTGCGGAGATCGGGGGAAGGCGCCTCAAATCAACACCCACAAGGTCGCTACTAGTACCTGGCTGAGACCTACTGACGTCTAAAAGAGGTGTGCAAAAGCCCTTTTTTTTCCCTGATTCATCCCGCAAACCTTTTGTTGCTTAGCAGGTCAATCAAAAGCTTAATTTCCCGGCAAAAAAAAAAACCCAGGTCCAATAGATAACCCACCGTCAATATACTTCAGGTGTTGCGGCGACAAAGACCCCACAAAAAAACAAGAGCCCAACTCGGATAGCAGACATGGGACTCGATAGACCGACAGATAGCCCCTGGACTGTCACGTGCACAGCCCTTTTTGGGCGCTCTCCAACGCTCCAACGCCCACACTGCAGAAGTCCACAACCGCCGATAGCTTGAGAGTAGCACAGTAGCGCCTTTTCACCAAGCCTATTTTTCTCTCGCCGTCGCCCAAAAGACCAAAAGATTTGCGCCGTAATTTTTTTTAATAGAATTTACCGCTATCTGTAAACTCTGATTTTTTCACGCTAAAATATGGTCACACGCTCAACTTTCAGCCTACAGGGTGTTTGATGTACACTCCTAAGGAAGATACGCACCCAACACGCGCCATACATGCATTCCCCACGAGTTTCCCGGGAGAGTGTCCGGCAGCGGGTGTGGTCACCCTGTGGCAGTATGCTGCAATCACATGGACGGCTCCACCAGCCCGCATGCCAACACCAATAGGCGCCTATTTTGCCACTGCGCAACCTACTCACAAGAACAATACAAGCAATCATGCACCTGCCGTCAGTAGGGGGGTGGGGGGCTTTGGCCACACCACGCCCACAGACTCTCCTTAATAGCTCTCCCACCCCCCCCACCCCTCCACCCCTTCCAACACCTCCCTACATAATCTGGCTTTCGCTTGATCAATTTTTATTTACACTTAAATACACTAAACACAAATCGGCCACAACAGATCAAAACAAGACCTGTTCTGAGACCCCAGACGCACGGGACATGTGCAACAACACTGCCCCGCATGACACGTCTACACGGTAAGCACAAAACACCTCTCTATCTAGCAATCAGCAGGGACACTGCAGAACCCGTCTAGTTGTGGTGTCCACCGTCCCCTCGGACATGGGGCTTCTGAGACATGGGCGGGTCCACGTAATATCCTGCGCCCGCCGCCATGTGAGGGCCATTGGGAGCATACCAGTCCTGGTAGTCCACGTAGTAGGGCACCGGAGTAGGCCCGTAAGCCTTGGGCCGGTAGTGACGTCGACCGCCGTATCCACCACCGCCTCCTCGATACCCGTTGCCTCCGTAGTGGTGGTGAGGGTTGTGGTGGTAGTGGTTGTCCTTGTCCATCCGGTATTGGCCCTGAGGAGCCCACCGGCTGTTCTGCAGCCCCCCACCTCCTCCGTAGGACACAGCCCGCGGCTGTCTGGGGTAGAAGGGTGTGCCAATGTTGACCTTGGGCTTGGGGTCCCCGTCAGCCTCCTGGGGCTTGTCCGACGGATGGCTGTCAACATCCTGACCTTTGGGCGGCTGGCCATACATGGAAAAACCACGCTGTCGGGGACCAGAGGGAGGGTTGCCAGCATTGTACAAAGGCAGAGAGTGGTGCCGCCGCGGCTGGTGCTGTTGCCGGCCCAGGGCCGGGATGTTCACGGGAGGGGGGGCAAACTCCAACGTGGGCAGGTGGTTGGGGTTGGTCTTCTGGTGCTGGACCTCCTTATACTGGACATGGATTGTGTGGTTCCGGAGAATGCTGTGGTTCTCCTTCTCAACGGCAGCGTCGGCGGAGGAGGGTTCTTCGTAGGAGACAAAGGCAAATGCAGACGGCCGCCGAGCAAGCGTCTTGATGGAAGAGGTCCTGTCCCGCTCCTTGAACTGGATCTGGCAGGAGACAATGGTGCCATGCCGGCCAAACACAGCCCGCAGGTCTTCGGGGGTGGTGGCGGGGTTCAGCTGGCCAATGAAGATGGACTTGGGGTCGACCGTGGTGACAGTGGTCTTGCTGAAGTCATTGTTGAGGTTTTGGGCCCACTCAACCTCGAAATCACCCTGGGTTCGGATATGGAGGTAAGCCTTGATGGCATCGGATCGGTAAGCAAAGCGAGCAAACCAACCTCGGTTGGTTTCGGACGATCTGGATCGAACACAGGTATTGACGAGATCTTCGACCTCTCCAAACTCCTCGAGATAGCTTTTGAGTTGCTAGGTTAGTAAGGATGTTTCAGTCGTCGTGACATCATCGGAGGGGGGGGATACTTACGGGAGACGTGGTGGATGGGTTTTGGTAAACAAAGAGGGTTCGGTTGACTCGAGCAGGCTCGCAACGAATGTAGCGGTTGTCGAGGTAGGTTCCCTGACCCTTGGCAATGGCGTTCTTGGCGTCGTCGTCGGTGTTGAACTGGACAAAGGCGTAGGGCCGCTCGCACAGGTCTCGGAGGACCTTGACGAAGGCAATGGAGCCCCACTGGGCAAAGTGGCGGGTGACCGAATTGTTGAGCTGGTCGTCGGTGAGGGTGGCGTTCAAGCTGGCCACAAACACACACGACGACGGCCGCGACGGTCGTTCCTGGTTGGGGTAGTACGGGGTTCCCTTGTCATCTTCTCTGGTCTCGGGCTCGGCAGCAGTGAGAGAGTCCGAGGTGAACGAGTTGGGCTCGGGGTCGTCTAGGATGCTGTTGTCAGCGGTGTCGTCGTGGTCGCTAAGGACATCGAGCGTCTTGTCTTTGAGGTCGGCTGTGTTAGGAGGTTGTGACAACGCGAGTGTTGTGACAGGTAAAGCAAAAAACGATCTCACCCTCGCTGGAGACAATCAGGGAAGCAAAGCCCTTGGTAACAGAGGCTGTATCACAGGGGGTATCCGCAGGGGGAGGAGTGGTAGTAGGGCTGGTCTTGGGCATGGTCAGGAGCTAGCTGTGGGGGTGGCTGGGTGGTGGAAAGCGAGCTGCTGGTCTGAGTGGGGGAAGAAGATGTGATGTGATTGGGAAGAGGAAGGAAGAACGCGGCGCAAGAGGAGGGGCTCTTATATAGCCATGAAAATATTAACACAGACATAATAGGGTTATGTAGTGACATACACAAGGTGACACAGAAAGTGCCATGCTTAATACATTGAGATGATGCGTGGTGTCAGTCACAACAACGACACCACCACACTCGGAATTTGACGGGAACAAACGGCAACCCGGTTCTGTGACCAAAAGGGATTGTCTTGGGCCATCCAGATCCCAGATTAGTCATCATACACCAACCACTTTGTTCTGATGCTCCACATCTTTTTTTCGCCCTCCATCTACAGTACACCAATGACCATGTCTGCATGTCGATTTATCGTCTTTAAAGTTGCGATAATGCAGGGCCCGTCCTTTGTCTGGTGAGACACAGGCTAAAGTGTGACGTTCGAAATGACTACTAGTTATAATTACAGTAGCAGGCCGGCAATGGAGTACTCACTTGATCATAACCATCCAACTGGTGCAATTGAATCCATTGAGAACCCAGAGCTCACTCCAAACGACCATTTCGGCGCTACCCGCGGCCGTGCCCCCGACAAAAAACATGTATGTACAGTAGACCAACATATCCAGGCACATGAATACTGCAGTCCCGTTTTTGAGGCACAATGATGCGATGCTCCATCTCTCACAACATGGGGCTGATTACAATATCGTACGTACGATAGTCGGTCCATAATATGTAATAACACGTAGATGATTAGTAAGTAAGAGAGAACACATTTTATAGATCATATTCTCACTGTACAATGGTCTGGAACCGGCATATTGAAAACTGCACCTACCCAGCCCATGTAAGCCCCATAATGAGCCATCTCGTGATGACCCCGATATACAACAATGCTACAATACCCGATCTGACATCTTAAAACTCCAATAAATTATCTACTTGACTTGTAGTACTTGTATATGACTAATGCAAAATGCTCCACTGAGGGGGACTGCCTGCTCGAGAGGCAGCCTGAGAAGTGCTGGTCCGCCCGCTCTTCATCATGGACTGAAGAGCGGCCTTGGCATCGCTGAGAGGATCCTGGCTCTGCGATCGGCGGCTGGAACCAGGTCCGATGCGTGTGTCGTCGTCGTCATCGTCGCTCGAGTCGTCGTCGTCTTCGGGAACAACCTGTCGAGGCGACAGCTCGGGGAAAAGCTTGTCGATGTTCTCGCGGTCCGGATCCGTGTAGTATGACCGAGTCATGTGAGGAGGGCGCTCGTCTGCGATCCCCACCGAGGCCTTTCCAGTGGCGGAAATGTTGAGCGAGATGCGTCGCTTGATCTCCAGCCGCTTGATCTGCACGGGCGACTGCTCCAGGGGCTGCAGGGGGCCGCCGAGGGGTCCCGAGCGCACCTGGTAGTTCTTGAACGGATCTGACAGCTGCTCGGCGTCCTTCTTGAACGAGGGCATGGGCATGGGTTTGACGGACAGCTTGACCAGGCCCGAGCCTCCAGGAGAGTCGTTCTGGGCCGGCGACGTAAAGTAGCCGTGGTACAGCGGCGACGAGGCCATGATGGTGGAGAAGGAGAAGCCGTTGCGGGGCGTCTGTGGCGACATGATGGAAGAGGAAGATGCAAAGGTGGGGGACGACGGGAGGTCCGAGAAGGACGCCGAAGGCATGGGTTGGGTGGCCGAGGCGTAGATGAGCGACGGGTTCACGTGGGACGACGTCTCGAATCGGGCCAGCGTTCGGCTTCGGGGGGTTTCGTTAGTGGCGGTGGTCGGTTGGCCTGTGTGATTACTGGCGTTGTGGTGATGTTTGGACAGCTGCTTGGGGGTGTGTAGCACCGTCTCGTACCCTGGTGGAGTGTGTGGTCGTGGTGGCGGGCTGCTGGGGGTGTCGAACGATCGGAGCGCAGCCATGGGTGGCGACGACGACAGCTGTGGCGGAGGCGCCGTCAGTTTGCGTTTCTTGGTCGGGGTGGTGGTGGGAGAGGCCATGGTTCTGGCTGCAGCGGCTCCATCGGTGGACAGGAGGGGGGAGGAGGAAGGGTCCGAGGAGGTGGCGCTGCTGAAGGAGTCGCCGGCGTCGAGACGCCGCTTTCGAGGACGACCCCGTCGCTTTTTGGGCACGTCGTGGCCGAGAGGCATTTTGGATCCCGAGTCGTAGAAGGCTGGCAGAGCAAGAGGTTTAGGAGCAGCAAGACTCATTTGTGTTTGTGTGGTGGTTTGGGACAAGGGTGGAGAGAGCTTATGATGAGGATGAAGGAGCGAGTGAGACGAGTCGGGGCAGATTCTGTGTTAGTTTTTCTGCTTCCTTTTTTCCCTTTTCTTTCTCGTCTTTGTAGAAGAGAAGAGGACGGGGCACCTAATAGACGGGGTGTGAAAAAACCTCCTATTTTTACCGTTTAAGACCTCTTCAAACAATGTACGATAATTTTTCTATCGCACAGTGTGGACACCATGCACATAGGAGATGCAACGCAGGAGCAGTAATTAACCACTTTGTCGTCCAAAGGCAGGCAGGCAGGCGGCGGTGTACACACGCCATGTGACGCTGCTGTTTGTGTCCTTCCCGAATTGAGCAGATAATGACGGCAACCGATGCGAGGGAGATTTTTTTTTCTTTTCTTCTTTTTTTAAGCCCCATTTTTTGAGCTCCATTTTTGAGCCCCATTTTTGAGCTCCATTTTTGAGCCGCGTTTTCGAGACTCAATTTTGTCAGCGTACTCACCCTAAAATGCTGTAAACGTCGGGACCGCAGTTGGAGGCAGGCGTGGAAACGGAGGTGCTGGAGGAAGATAAAGAGGGACTGGGCGGAAGAAGATGGCGGTGGGTGGAATGGTCGGGGAAAAAGGGGTCCAACTTGTGAAGCCGAAATGTCGTCTGAGACTTGAAGGATTCGAACTGGGAAAGATCCATCCTAATAATATCTAAACGTTAGATTAAGGTTTCAACACACGGTTCACGCGTGTGCACAAGGAACCAAAGCTTAACTGAGATGGAACAGAGTAGGGCTGGGTAGGGGAACAGAGGGGGAGGCTGGAGCGAGACTGCTAGAGAGGCGGTAGGGGAGACCAAAGACGAGCTGGAGGCCGGTTTCCAACAGCTTACTAAGCCTCTCAAAGCTGTTTCGCGTCGAGAATCGGGCCGCCAATCGACTCTTGCGCCACCATCAACCGTCCCCCCTCAACTCTCAAGTCTCCCAACTGTTTACTTTTCCTGTCTGGGATTGCTAATTGAAAAGCTTATTCTATTGTTGCAACGCGTGGGTCTGGGTCGGGGGTTAGGGTACTTACCGGAAACGGGTCTAATTGCTGGATAGACTCACGTCAAACGCGCTATTGCAAAGGAGACGTAGAACAGGGAGTGAGGCCAAACTCAGAGTGGCCGCGTGGTCTAGAAAGGGGTAACTAAAAGAGATCAGCCCCTAGATGACGGAAGCGGTTGTTTGCAGAAGAAGTGTCGAAAAGAAAAGGCGAGCAAAACGTATGCGCAGATATTCTGTGCTTGTATGTGTGTGCGACTCTTGTACTGTGTGCACTCAATTGCAGATGCTGTTATTGGAGCATACAGTCCTTGGAGGTGGAGTGGGTGGGCTCCAGATGGTGGGCTCCAGAGTAAAAATAGACGGACGAAAAGAAAAGAAAAGAAAAATACCAAGCCAACAGACGTGGAGCGCTATCGACGGAAATTATCTGGATAGCGTGATGGTCTGCCAAATCCAGGAACGCGGACACTCTTGGTGTCGGTTAAAATAGTCTAGTGGAGACGGCAGTTTGGCCAGGGGAGACCACTTTGTGGAGTTTGGTGGGCGGTGCAAAAAGGAGGGGAAACGGAGACGGACGGACAGTGTCGGAAAGGTACCAATTGATGAAGATGTTGACTTGATTCGCTTGTCTTTTGGCTGTGGCGGCTCTTATCTTTTGATGGTGCAGATGGATGTATGCTGAGATGCTGAGATGCTGAGATGCTGAGATGCTGAGATGCTAGTATCGGTGGATCTCCTAGCAATGTGAGGTGTACTTGAAAGACGCCTGCAACGGTGATAATATGTCAGGACGAAATAATATCGGACGACAGGGACGGATATCAACGGCACTCGGGCTGAGTATACACCTGAGACCGAATGTTATACCTTCCTCCAATGTCAGCCTATACCGAGATTGAGGCCAAGCCAGAATGGTGCAATGTCGACAGCTACACGGAAGACCAACAGTATATATAGCTACTTTGTCGTTTCGATCGCTTCCGGAAAAGGTCCGTCTTGTCTTGTCTTGTCATCAGACCATGGAGCTAACCACCTACCACCAGGGATATAAGATTAAATATAGACTGTTGTTTATTATAGCAATGATAGATTCCCTAACTAAATAGCAACATGTCGTTGAGGGGAATGTGTAAGCAACCGGGGGATACAAGCAGTGTATTTCTCTGTTGCTTGATTTACTGTATCAAGACCATATGTATCGCTGAATGCTTTCAGTACTCTGTACATTGTACCATCACGGTACATGGAGTCAGATATAGCCATACGGCCCACCCATGTTTCATGTACGCACTGTTCACATGATCATGTTGCTCGTATGCGGACACTTCAGTCTAGACAAAGCCAGTCCGAGGTGGTCGTTGTACTCCACGTGTCTGTTTACATGGTGTACTGTAGCTGTGCCTTGTCTATCAACTCTGTACCTTGTCAACTTGTTGCTATAGGGCGGGGGCTATAGAATATCCTGGATAATTATTTTGGGAAACTATGACTTTTCATTTGCATGCTCTCAATGATTCCCCTCCAGAATCCTGGTAGAGTACTCAGCAAAAGACCCCTCGGACCCCAACTGACGATGCATGGAGGGCTGGCAAAAGACCGCAAGCGTATTCCTCGACACCCCAGCAACATTGGCGCCCTTGACAAAGTGCGGCACAGCCTTGAACTCGCCGTGGGTGGCTGCTTCGAGGGCGGAGCCGGTCTGGAAAGCCAGAGCATCGGCAGGAATCTTCACTTGCACCACCTTGCCATGTCTGTTGTGAATGTACAGACCGGCCTCGGGATCCGGGCTTTTGGGTAGCACAGTCTTGCCATCCAGAAACATTGCTGATGTCAGACCAGTGAGACAGCTGTGGTCCTTGTGGGTGCCGCACCAAGCGTCGTCTGGAGTATCTGCCTGCTCCTGCTGCTGCTGCATCGGAAAGTAGTGCAACAATCGAGCCTTGGTGGTCGTAGAAGTGCGAACAACGTCCTCCAGGTACCCGGCGGTGTAGCCATCGATCTTGGCGTGTCCAGCCACGTACCTGTCGCATGCACGGGCCACATGTTCGGCTACGTCGATAATGAGGTTACAGAGAGCCTTGAGGTTGGTCTGGAACTGTGGCAGATCCTCCTCTTGGGGCCAGATGTTGGGTGCGGTGTACATGTGCATATCTTCGTATCCCACCGTCTCCTCCTTGGGTGGCGCTTCGAGTTGGGGGTCTTTGTGGAACGCGCAGTTGGCGTAGAACGAGCCCTTGTTAAAGTCGGGCACGCCATTGGCCAGCTTTTCCCGGCCCCGGGACCAGCCCTGGCACCAGAAACTCGGCTCGTGCTCCATTGCCGCCAGTTTGTCGGCCGGCAGGGCTGCCAGATCAGAAGCTGACAACAGCACCTTTTGTCGCAGCGAAACAAAGTCTTTTGGCAGTCCTGTGACGATAATGACTCCGAGAGAGTCGGGGCCAAAGGCCGAAGGCAGTAGGCTGTCTTTGGCGCCGCTTTGCAGCTCTTCGAGAGACACTACGACCGGGGTAGTGGAGTAGTCTGTCATGTTGTGGATGTCGTCAATGTCGGATAAATTGAAATTTTGATATTAAAATTACCCCACAGATTTTCGGCATGTTTAATAAACGGCACTCTGATTAAGTTTGGCAGAAGGGCTGAAAAATTACCAGCAATTTTGCTGGTGGAAAAAAAATACAATGAGGTTAGAATAATGGGTGGAAATTCCAATAGATTATCAAACAGGATATAAAATCAGCTCCTCTACGCATGCTGCTTCGAACCAATTCATTGCCCTTCCTTTTAAACGGTGTTGCATACAAGTGAACAGGTACACTATTGATCAACACAGCCTCTTCTATCTCAGGGGCTGGTGCATTAGTAGGGTCGCAAAACTAACATATTTCAGCAACTTGCGCACAATGTGACATTGAGAAGAGATAATCAGCCGATTCTGAAATGTCGGGAGAGATGACTTTGTGCTTTTTGTCTGGTATTGCACTGATTTGAACGGATAGGAGATAGACATTGACTTGCAGGGGGATGTATACATGCGATTGGCCGTATTCATACTGCGTTTTCCCCAACAGGAGACTGTCAATTGAGCTCTGTCCACTATACTTCCGGCTGCTAAATTTAAGTGACAATCACTTCCTTATCCCTACGTCATAACCCCTATAATGGTTCTCCTCATTATCATAACAACAGCCTTCCGAGTGTGCTGTGCCAATACTACTCTACATGGAGAAATACGATACAGTATCAAAGGCGGGCATGAGGCGCATCTGAGCGGAACTGCTATGCATTTGGAAGTCGTTTGCGATGACCACCATTGACTCTCTTTGTGTCTAGTAGGCCTCTACTCACGTGCTCGCGGGATGCCTATACTTGATTTATGAGTGCACGTAGCTCTTTGTCGTATACAGTGTAGTATCTGTATTCGATTTATGAATAATTGATCTATGTAAACCACGGAGACTGGAACAGATGTCGGCTAGTTCTTGATTCCCTGCTTGTATTTGTTCTCTGGTGCGCTGAGTTGTATCGATCCCAGTGCTCTAGACTGTCAACTCCTCCAGCCAAGTTTGAACTTTTGTAGAAAGTATTTAACAGTTGCTTGTAGATTATCCTCCGCTCAAGTCTCCAAAACTGGAGTCGACTTTCCGATACAGAAGTGGAACCAGACTTGCTCCACATTCATCTTTCCCCCATTTTTCTATAGTGGTTCAGTGGAGTTGACTACTTGATAACAATTGGTACATGTAATACTGATACATCTCCGTGGATATACCATACACATTCACTGACCAAGCAGCGTCGAACATGACCTTCAAGAATGGGTTCCCTGTCATCTGGAGGGATGACGGCTCTGGTTTGTCAAGTCTGCTGAATGCATCTACTTGTACGTTGTAGCAACTTCCTCTGTCCTCCCTAGAAACGACCCTTCAATGCAGCACAGACGATAAATCAGCGTATATCGTCCAGTCCAACTGTGAGACCTACGATGACCTAGAGAATGGTTCTCTTAATCTGGAGTCTGCTTCTTCTCCACACAACTGACAGCGTATCCCCCATGGCACCGAAGCTCCAGTACTGACCGACCTTTGCTACAAGTGCTGTGTCCAGAGTTCTCTAGTAGGTACGATACGACAGCAGCTTGATACTGTGCTTGGACCTACCCTTGCATGAGGTCTTGCTGTTGTCCACTGACACAGGACCATTCTGCGGGGTCCACTGAAACAAGACCATTCTGACGCGATTTCTTTGTACAGATGAAGTCAGAAATACAAGCAATGGCACCACTCTTTTGGTTCGACCATGACTGTTTTTACATCCATTTCCAGTACCAACCGCACTTTTTTCATGTTCGCCCCACATTTATTAATATTATGCTCTTCATGCACCAGCAAAATAACCGAAACGCGCATATGATAGTGGGATTCTCGATTTGCCCGGCAGACAAACGCCGCTAAAATCGCCACAGTATCGAATTTTAATTGAATACGAACGTCAATTCCGGCTTATCCTTCTAGCAGTTGTCTCCCGCAGCTCGCTCCATGACTAATCATTCACGCGACATGTCTCAGCTACCCCGGTCTGGCTCATGTAAAAAAAGTGTAATCGGCTTTTTTCCGGTTGATCACAACCATCAATGACACAACCTGTGAATCGGAAGGCGACTGTCGAGCGGGTCGAGCCAGCAGTGGAGGTGGCTGACTCCGAGTCCGAGGCCAAGACCGACGTCCACGTTCACCACCATCATCACCACCACAAGCGAAAATCCGTCAAGGGCAAGATTCTCAACTTCTTCACCCGAAGTCGACGTATCACCTTCGTCCTCGGCGCCGTGGTCGGTGTGATAGCCGCGGGATACTACGCTGCGCCACCGGAGCTCAGCATTGATATCGATGCTCTTCTCGGCGACTTGCCCTCGTTCGACTTTGACGCTCTATCTCTCGACAACTTGTCCATGGACAGTGTGTCGGACTTTGTACAAGACATGAAATCGCGGTTTCCGACCAAGATTCTGCAGGAGGCGGCCAAGATCGAGAAGCACCAGAAAAGCGAACAGAAGGCTGCCCCTTTTGCTGTGGGCAAGGCTATGAAGAGCGAGGGACTCAACGCCAAGTACCCGGTGGTGCTGGTGCCCGGCGTCATCTCCACGGGACTGGAGAGCTGGTCCCTGGAGGGAACCGAGGAGTGTCCCACCGAGTCGCACTTCAGAAAGCGAATGTGGGGCTCCTGGTACATGATCCGAGTCATGCTGCTGGACAAGTACTGCTGGCTGCAGAACCTGATGCTGGACACAGAGACCGGTCTAGACCCTCCCCATTTCAAGCTGCGAGCCGCCCAGGGATTTGCCTCCGCCGACTTCTTTATGGCAGGCTACTGGCTGTGGAACAAGCTGCTCGAGAACCTGGCTGTTATTGGATACGATACGGATACAATGTCTGCTGCGGCGTACGACTGGAGACTGTCCTACCCTGATTTGGAGCACCGAGACGGATACTTCTCCAAGCTCAAAGCTTCAATCGAAGAGACTAAGCGTATGACAGGTGAGAAGACAGTTCTGACGGGCCATTCCATGGGCTCCCAGGTCATCTTCTACTTCATGAAGTGGGCTGAGGCCGAGGGATATGGAGGAGGAGGTCCCAACTGGGTCAATGACCATATTGAATCCTTTGTCGACATTTCCGGCTCCATGCTGGGTACTCCCAAGACCCTGGTTGCTCTTCTGTCTGGAGAAATGAAGGATACCGTGCAGCTGAACGCGATGGCTGTGTATGGACTGGAGCAGTTCTTCTCTCGACGAGAGCGAGCCGATCTGCTGCGAACATGGGGAGGAATTGCTTCCATGATTCCCAAGGGTGGTAAGGCTATCTGGGGTGATCATTCTGGAGCCCCTGATGACGAGCCCGGCCAGAATGTCACCTTTGGCAACTTCATCAAGTTCAAGGAGTCCTTGACCGAGTACTCTGCTAAGAACCTCACCATGGATGAAACCGTTGACTTCCTGTATTCTCAGTCTCCCGAGTGGTTTGTGAACCGAACCGAGGGTGCTTACTCCTTTGGAATTGCCAAGACTCGAAAGCAGGTTGAGCAGAATGAGAAGCGACCTTCTACCTGGAGCAACCCTCTGGAAGCTGCTCTCCCCAATGCCCCCGATCTCAAGATCTACTGCTTCTATGGAGTCGGTAAGGATACCGAGCGAGCCTACTACTACCAGGATGAGCCCAATCCCGAGCAGACCAACTTGAACGTCAGTATCGCTGGAAACGACCCTGATGGTGTGCTTATGGGTCAGGGCGATGGAACCGTCTCCCTTGTGACCCATACCATGTGTCACCGATGGAAGGACGAGAATTCCAAGTTCAACCCTGGTAACGCCCAGGTCAAGGTTGTGGAGATGTTGCACCAGCCTGATCGACTTGATATTCGAGGCGGTGCTCAGACTGCCGAGCATGTGGACATTCTGGGGCGTTCTGAGTTGAACGAGATGGTTCTGAAGGTGGCTAGTGGAAAGGGAAATGAGATTGAAGAGAGAGTCATCTCCAACATTGATGAGTGGGTGTGGAAGATTGATCTCGGCAGCAATTAGAGAGTCCGTTTTGTAGAGTAATATGTTTTGTATATCACACTGATGGAGAAGGGCGTTCGATTTCTCATGATTCCATGTGGTTGTTTAATGAGCACGTAGAACGACGAACGACGAACGACGAACGACGAACGAACGAGCAACAAACGTCATCAACGCGTGTTTTCCCGCAAAATGAAGAATGTTTCCCCCACAATATGCGCCTTTCTCCAGATCTGCGCGTTCTGATAAAGAATATATTTCAATTGTTTGGAATAAATCGGGAAATTCAGGAGAAAAGAGGGGAAACAGGGAAATCACTGAAATCTACTCCTGAAAATGTTCGACAAAAAACGAATTGCTTCCAATATACAACCACTCCTGTCACCTCCTCAACAAAATATATTTTACTCCGCCACCAATGCCAACCCATGGTGACGCCAAGATTCACAAGACTGCTTGGAGCGGCTGAAAAGAGTGTTTTGCGGTCTTCTAAGCGACCCCGAGCCGCTCAAAGACCCATTGGAGGAGATCTTCTTTGGCCATTTCGGTTCTGTTGGCTATCATCCGCCTCCAAAAAGCAACCCCATTTGCTTCTTTTTCCAACCCGTTAAAATACCTCATCTCGCTTCACATTCCAGGGTTTCATTTTAAGCGTAGCACCATGCAAAGTGCAGGTGTAGGGCGTACAATAAAGCCTGTGAGACACTCTTTGACAAGGACAGGACGCTCGTATTTTTGAGACGTTGATGTTGGGGGCTAGTGGGGCGATTTGGGGGCAATAAACGGGGTAAATCTGTGCTTTTGAGGCTGTATTTTTGATTCCAGCCTTTTTTAATTTATTGTTATCTGCTTTACTACAAATTTCCGCCGTATTTTTAGCCCCTCAATTTCGTCTGTCACTTCTCATGTCGCACAAGGCTGTGCCATCTTGCATTAGGTTATCCAACCCTACTGTCTCTTCTCTGTCTGTCTGGAATCTGAAAGCAAGCCGTGCGACTTTTTGCAACTTGCGAGGTCCGTCAAGTCTCTCATTTCGGGGTTGAAAAATGTCGGAAAAAGATGCCGCGATTCTGGCGGTGCAATCCAGCCCGGAATCCAAGTCGTTCAACGTCAGCGAGACGTCCGTGGAGGATGTGGATCTGCAAATGACTATGTTTGGCCAGACGGTCGCCTTGGTGCGAAAACACATGCTGGTGTTCAAGAGATCGTGGTGGTGGACCTTCTTTCGGTCGTCGCTGCTGCCTGTGGCGTTCATTGTTTTCATGGTGAGTATGGTCTCGGAGGGCGAGTGCACATCCAATTCATAATGATGGCCACGACATTATCCATGGTGATGCCACATTCCTTGTCTCTAACACAGTCATATTCGAAAGCGTTCTATTCGCCATACGCCAACTACGGTGTGTCGGATCCCACTCCAGTTCGTCAACTGCGAGATGTGGTAAGCGAGCGAAAAATCATCTATTACTCACGTGATCCCTTGGGTGTCACCGATGAGATGCGTCGGATCATGAACACGGCTCTGGAGGGGATCCCCAGCTCCCAGATCCTTGAGTTGGAACACGAAAACGACATGTTCCAGGTGTGCAGTCAGAACCTGCGAGGTGATTCCGCCTGCTACGGAGGAGTCCAGTGGAACCATATCGATGAGGAGCAGAAGATTTATAACTACACCATCCGAGGAAACTCTGGATTGATTTTGACTGACATTGGAGGCCACAAGTCTGATCCAGATATCTTCATCCTTCCTCTGCAGTGGCAAATGGATAAGGCAATCACAGGAGAAACTACTGTCCCCTACACTCTCGCGTACACTGACGAGTCTCAGACCCAACATGAACAAAATGTGATTTCCAAATTCCTTCAGATTGTGATTGATTGGTTAGCTCCTGCCCTGTTTCTCGGCATGATTGGTGTCATTTACCATCTGGCCGGTATGGCAGCTCAGGAACGAGAGTATGGTATTTCTGGTTTGCTTACAGCTATGGGGGTGAAGCAGTTCACCCGTCATCTGGCCTATCTGATCTCGTTCAGCATTGTCTACCTTCCTGGATGGATCAGTATAGCTCTTACTTTGAATCTTGTGCTGATGAAACCCACAAATGTGGCCATTTACATCTTTTACCACATTTTCTCGGGTATGTCAATGATCACCTGGGCTATGTTTCTCTCCATGTTCTTCTCTTACGCCCAGCTGGCCGGTATTGTAGCCTCTGGTCTGTCTTGTTTCTTGGCTATCATGAGTACCGTTCAGACTCGAGTCCCAAACAACGAAGGACGGTTTAGAGACGCTGCTGTCTACGTTCTGTCGTTTCTGTTTCCACCCATGAACTACCCTTACTTCATCCAAACTACAGGTCGATGGAAGAAGGAAGACATCGGAACCAACATGGTGGAAAACGCGCCTGACTCCAACATCAAGGTGATTGTGATTTTCTTCGGCGCCATCTTCTCCATCTTCTTTTACCTGTTCCTTGCCATGATCGTTGAGCGGTTCATGCATGGAGTTCATTCCAAGATCAACATTGACGAATCTCAAAAGGACAGAGTTCTGCTTGAGGATGTGACCAAGACGTACAAAATCCGATCTCGATGGACTGGCCGGGTCAAAAACACTGTTACAGCCGTGGACCATCTCAACCTGCCTGTTCATAACGGACAAATTGTGTGCCTTCTAGGAGCAAACGGTTCCGGAAAGACCACCACTCTGGAGATGATCTCCAACATTCAAAAGCCTTCCAGCGGTACCATCACCTTTTCTCCAGGCTCCAGAGTTGGAATCTGCCCCCAGAAGAACGTTATCTGGGACACTTTGACCTGTGAGGAGCATCTTCGGATTTGGACACAGCTCAAGGGTGTTCCCAAGAAGGAAATTCCTGCAGCTATCGAGTTCTTGATTGACAAGTGTGATCTAAGCAGGAAGCGCCATGACCGAGCAGGAACCATGTCTGGAGGCCAGAAGCGTAAGTTGCAGCTTGCCATTGCATTTGCTGGAGGAACCAACGTATGTGCTATCGATGAGGTGTCTTCTGGACTTGATCCCCTTTCCCGACGAAAAATCTGGGAGATTATTACTTCAAGCAGAGGTTCTCACACGATGCTTCTCACGACGCATTTCCTGGACGAGGCGGACATTCTCGGAGACAACATTGCCATCATGTCCAAGGGAACTCTGCAGGTGTACGGAACCACTGTTCAGCTCAAGGAGCAGCTTGGAGGCGGCTATCGAATCTTCATCTCTCATCCAGGATCGGGTAGAGAGGAGATTGTTGAATTGGAAAGTGCTGCACAGGTTGCTGAACAAATTGAAGACCTGGAAGACAAGGGTGTGGAGTACCGAGTAGCTGGACCCCAGCTTGAGGACGTCTTCCTCCGAGTGGCGGAACGAGACCACATTGAGCATGCCGAGATCACCGAAATGGGTGAGGGTGGTCTCAAGAAGGGCTCTTCTACCGGCTTGTTGCATCAGACATGGTCCATGCTGGTCAAGCGGCTCATCATTCTCAAGCGAAACCCCCTGGCTCATATTGTCATGTTCATTCTGCCCATCATTGTTGCTGGAGCCACCTCTCAGTTTTTGAGATCTTTCAAGGGATCGTCCTGCGAGGGAGACTCGCGATTCAGACGACAGGTCTACAACACCTACCGACTGGGTGTTGATCCACTAGACATGCCTGTTGGCCCCCAGAGTGTCCTGATGGACTCTACTCAGGGAGTCAGAACGTTCATTGGAGGTATGCTCCGAGGAATGGGCAACTCGACGATACAGAGCATGATCATGGCCAAAATGAACAACGGAACTCACTACACCGACACCCAGAGTTCTTTTGAGGCTTATCTGAACGCCAACTACACCCAGGTCTATCCCGGAGGAGTGTACCTAGACTCTTCTGCCCCCATTGCTGCATATCTGACCAACACTGGCCATGGTACTTACTTTTCTGTTATGATGATGAATCTGTTGACAAATGTCCGCCAGAATGGTGACTACAAAATCTATGCTGACTTCTCCCCCTTCCAAATTCCCTGGTCTTCTTCCACCGGCGATACTCTCCAATTCATTGTCTACTTTGGTCTCACAATGAGTGTTGTGCCCGCTTTTGCAGCCCTGTACCCTACTTTTGAGCGTCTTTCGCGTGTGCGTGCTATGCATTATTCCAATGGACTAAGGGTGGTTCCCCTTTGGACTGCCTATGCGATCTTTGACTGGGTTCCTCTCATGCTGACAGGTGCAGCTTGTACCGGAATCATCGGTGGCTCTTCGGAGTACGTTATGGGAGCAGGATACTTGTTTGTTGTGTTCATGCTGTACGCATTGGCGGCTTCTCTATTTTCCTTTGTCGTGTCTCTCATGGTCAAGTCTCAGCTGGCAGCTTTTGCCATCACTGCGGGCTATAATGCCATCTACTTCCTCATCTACATGATTGGATACATGTCCACACTCATGTATGAGGATCCCTGGAAGGTGGACAGTACTGTCAGGGCCATCCATTTCACCATCTCCATCTTCTCGCCCACTTGCCAGCTTGTGCGAGCGTTTTTCGTGGCCATGAATCTGTTTGGTGTCTTGTGTCGTTCAGACAACTCCGAGATTTCTTACATGGGTGACATTCTCGCCTATGGAGGTCCTATTTTGTATCTCCTTGTGCAAGCCGCTGTGTTCTACGGTATTCTAGTCTGGTGGGACTCTGGACGTTTCCGGTTCGTTTTCAGAGGCAAACACAGAGATCAGGATGAAGAAACCAAATCGCCGACTCCCTCTGACGTCCAAAAGGAGGCCGAGCACGTGGATTCGAATCCCGAGTCATGGAACCAAGGTCTCAGGTTGTCACACGTGTCTAAAAAGTACGGAGGCAACCGAGTCGTTGACGATGTCACTTATGGAGTTCAGCCAAACGAGTGCTTTGCCCTTCTGGGTCCCAACGGAGCGGGTAAGACCACCACCTTCAACATGATTCGAGGTGAGGAGAACCCGTCGTCTGGCGGCATCCACGTAACCGGTATTCCTGTCTCTTCCAACCGAGCCCAGGCCCGTCAACATCTCGGCGTCTGTCCCCAGTTTGACGCTATGGACAAGCTGTCGGTGACTGAAACTCTGCAGTTTTACGCCATGTTGCGAGGGCTCAGCAAGGAGGACCGTGACCACAATGTGGAGCATATTATTGGAGCCACCGGTCTGGATCGGTTCCGAAAGACTACTGCCAACGCTCTTTCCGGAGGAAACAAGCGAAAGTTGTCCTTGGCAGTCGCTCTCATGGCCGACCCTCAGGTGCTGCTGCTGGATGAGCCGTCTTCTGGAATGGATGCCTTTGCCAAGCGAATCATGTGGCGTACTCTGTCATCTGTAGCCCATGGACGAAGTATTGTGTTGACTACCCATTCAATGGAGGAGGCCGATGCGCTTGCCAACCGAGCAGGTATTCTTGCCAAGAGGTTTTTGGCGATTGGGTCTGCGGCAGAGCTCCGTAATCAATACGGAAACCTGTTCCACGTGCACTTGGTGTGTTCCAACGCGCCCTACACATCTGATGAGCAGATGTGGAATATTGCTGAGTGGACTAGAGAGGTGTTCCCTCAGTCCCAGATGGAGGAGAAGATGTACCACGGGCAGATCAAGCTGGCTGTTCCATGCAAGACTGCCGGACACGAGAACAAAATGTCGACCATCTTCGCCATGTTGGAGAAGAACAAGGAGCGACTGGGCATTGAGTATTACTCGGTAAGTCCTACGTCTCTTGAAGAGGTGTTCTTGGACATTGTGCGAAAGGACTTTGTTGGCGAGGATGAATAATGAAGCAGCCCAAGAGAGCTGTCCCATAACATATTTATAGAGTGTCAAGAGACACGGTGTTAGATTGTTGATATTGAATTGATGTTAATGTGTACCCTGGACTTGTAGATGTTGTAGGATAGCTCAATTGATCTTTCAGCTGGTCAGTACAAAGGGCATAACAAGGAGTAATCTCAGTCCGTCGCAGATTATTCGTACTTGGGACAGTAAATTATCTCACATCAGCTCCATCTACTGCTAGCACTCGGATCAGCACTACTTTAGCCTCTGTGGACTTCACTAGCTACTGCAGAGGTAGCGCTGGAACTGTTCCCCTTGGCAGTTAATGGTTTAGCACAGTTTTTTGTCGTTCATGACGCTAGTGTGGAAAAGAGACCCTCAGGACTTTTTTCACTGCAACAGCTTGTCCACTGAGATGAAGAAAAAGGTGGTTTCTGCTGTGTGTGACAATCTATTGGACTCTCGCTACGCTCAAGTCGTTTTGTTTGCTTGGCTTGGCTGTGGCTCTACTCCAGCCCTGTTAAATACTATATTACATCTAATCGTTGTTCTGCAGCTTGGCGAACTTGGTGTGCTCCTCGATATCCCGAGCCTCCCAAGGGTAGGCGATCCACTCATCGGGGGTGGTTCGGGCAGCAATGTATCGGCCAGAGTCCATCATGTCCTTGGGGAGCTCAGCCTTCTTGGGCTTGTCCTTGTTGTGCAGAACGAAAACGTGGAGAGTGGTCTTCTCGTCCTCTCGGCCCAGCTTCTTGGCCTGGGCAGCAATATCCTTCTCCAGCTCGGAGACGGCGTAGTGCAGGGTGGTTCGGGTGTCGTCCACCTCGTCGACAATGAGAATGTTCTTGCCGATCAGGTCTCCGGAGTGCTTCTCCAGAGTGGAGAAGTCGAGCCACTGGGTTCGGACCACCTCGACTCCAATCTGCTCCTCGAGCTGGCCGGTGCCAAGCTCCTCGTACAGAGACAGACCAATGGCCTGGATGGGGATGTTCTTTGAGCCGGGCACTCGAATGTGGGTTCGCAGGATTCGGGCGGGGATGAATCCTCCTCCACCGATGGCAATCATCAGATCGGGCTTGAACTCCTTGATCTTCTCGGCTGCCTCCTGGCACAGCTTGTGCACGTTGTTGTACGAGATGTACTTCTTGTCGGTGGGGACCTGGACGTCGCTCATGGTGTGTGGTGTGTGATGTGTGGTGTGGTGGTGTGGAACTGGTGTTCGAGAGGGAGAGAAAAAAGCGACTGGAAAAAAATGTAGCCGTTGGAATAAAAATAAACTCACCTGCAGCTGCGAAGCTGTCCAATTTTTTTTTTTTGGCCAAAAACAAAAAAATCTTTTTGCAGGCATGAAAAAAACTTGCATGGACCCCGACACCGTCCCCCCCTACAAGTACACGACAACAGCTCCTCAACGGATGTACTTGGAGCAAGAAGTCACGTGATAACCGTCCTCTCGTGGCCGCTTGAAGCTTCCCTCCTCCATATCGACGTTCTCTAATAACAACTTGTCGCTATAACTCTCCCAATACTACAACTAGACTTTTAGCTTCATTATGGCGCTATCTCTGCTCAGGCTTATCTGTAACGGCGTGGTTGGCTAATCTGAGAGCTGTGGAGATTGCGGGATCGGCTGAATATTAAGCCGAAAAAACGAACAGAGCCCCGCAAGGCACACCCTTGTGTCACGTGAATCGCCTCCTACACCTGCCCCTTCCAACAGAGCCACAGACCTAGCGCCCCCAAGGCACAGAAAACTGCATGGGAGGGGGACCCAAATGGCAACCCAATTGACCGCGGAACTTCCATTGAGTTTGGATACCAGATAAGCCGCCGGTGGATCCAAAGCGATGGGATGAAATGACACGTGACGTCAAGGAAACGGCACCAGATCTTGGGTCACGTGACTCTCCTCTAGGGGTATGTACTGTACTTTCTACGTTCTACAGTAGAGCTACCACAGTAAGCAATGTCAAAGCGGGTCCTTGCAGTAAAAGTAGTGTCAGCAAGTAGCAAGTAAAGATGTGTGTATTCACATGTACAAGGTGATTTGGTGGATTAGTAACTGGCTACGTTGAATGTTTGAGTGTGGCACTACTGGTAGTAAGAACATAATTTACAAATAATATTAGTATGATATCGTACAATGGGTGGCTATTTGAAGAATCCCAGGATTCTCTGACCCAGCGAAGGACGAGACTGGCTGGTTTTTCTCTTGGTGGGTGTATCGGCCTTGGACACTCCGTTCTGAGTGACATCAGACTTGCGCTGCTTCTTGCCCTTCCGGCCAGACCCAGATCCAGCCTCCTCAGTCGGTCGTTTCCGAGACATGGAATCTGACGGGGTTGATTTGGGGGTCGTCTTGGAGGAGACTGACTTCGGAGTGCCGTTGGACGTCGCCTTGGACGTCGCCTTGGACGTCGCCTTGGAAGCTGGCCTTGGTGTAGTCTTCTGAGTAGGTGACTCAGTGACTGTCTTCGAAGAAGTCTGCGAAGACGACTTTGGAGTCGAATTCGAAGGTGCATTCTCTGGGGTCCTCTTGGGCCCTGGAGTCGACTTGGAAGCAAAAGACAACCGATTCTGCTTGGAACTCGAAGTGCCTGAGGTCGAGTTTGATGTGGGCTGGCTGGTTTGTATCGGTGTCGACTTTGCACTAGCAACCTCGTGGAGTCCCCGTCTTGGAAACTGCGGTGGGGGGTTTCTTTTGAAACTCCTTAGAGTTCTCCTTTTGACGCCATCGATCTGCGAGTTTCTAGTCTGGATGGGAGGACTGGGCTGGTTTGTTTTCGGTGTCGATTTTGCACTAGCAACTCCGTGGAGTCACCCGTCTTGGAAACTGCGGTGGGGGGGTTTTCTGTTGAAACTCCTGTAGGAGTTCTCCTTTGACGCCCATCGATCTGCGAGTTTTCTAGTCCTGGATGGGGCTGGCTGGTTTTGTATCCGGTTCGATTTTGCACTAACCGTGGGGTCACCGTCTTGGAAACTGCGGGGTGGGGGTTTCTGTTAACTCCTGTAGTTTCCCTTTGACGCCCGATCTGCATTCTAGTCTGGGTGGGAGATGACTTGGAATTAGAGGCTGCTGCAGTAGTCTTCTTCGCGGTAGGCTTGGTGGTGGGGTTGACGCTGATACTCCTTGGACTCTTCTTTGGAACTGCCACCACAGGCTCGTCCTCAGAAGAAGAGCTCACTGTATCTGCAGGAGAATCTCTCACTGAATCTTTCTTCTCCCTGTCCTTCTCTTCCTCATCCTCAGAAACCATCGTTGAACGTCGTGCAGCTCGCGTTCGACCTCTGGATTTCGTAGGAGTGTCAGAGCTTTTCATTCCAGACGTCTTCGGCTCGGCAGCATCCCCGGAATCAGAATCATAAACCGTAGCTGCGGACAGGACACGTTTTTTATACGGCCCTCGTGGTCCCCGCTTTATTACAGCCGCCTTAGGCTCCTTACCGAGAGGGTGTTTTCGTGGCCTTCCTGGTCCCCGCTTTACAGGCTGCTCCGACTCAGCACTCTTTTCTTGAGTCTTGTTCTTGGGTTTGGGCGTCTTTAGCGTAGCAACCGTAGAAGACGCTCGCTGCTGACCTCTTCTCGATCGTTTGCTGGCTGACGACCCGTCGACATCTGCAACAAAAGTATCGGATGCAACACCGCCTTTCCCTTCATTTGGGATCTCAGTAATGCTCTTCCTGGTTCCATCCAGAGATGGACGTGATCTCCCACTTCTTGAACGCTTGTTAGAATTTAGCAACCTTTCAAGTTCCGTACCGGATCCTTCCAGACGCAAATTTCTTCTGACCGCCTTTATTCGCTTCCTTTCACTCTCTGACAAGGGTTTACCAGAATCAGGATCAAAGCCAGAGTTTTCTTCCTCTTCCTCTTCCTCCTCTTCCTCCTCTTCCTCCTCATCCTCCTCTTCCTCCTCATCCTCCTCATCCTCCTCTTCCTCCTCTTTTTCCTTTTCCAAGTCATGGACATCCAACATCACCACATCTTCCTCTCTCTCCGCATTCTGCTTTCTCTTAGCTTCTTCAAATTCTTTCTGTAACTCTAGAGCACGCCATTCAGGCAAATAGCCAATTCCCGGAACGTGAAGGAATACCTCTCCAAGTGGTGTCATCCTGGGAGGCATCAAAGTCGTGGCTGTAGGAGAAACCAGTGCGAGGGGGAGGTGACCTATCAAGGTTGGAGCGCCTGCTTGTACAGTAGCTTTTCGAGGAGTAGTCGGGTGGTTCACAGTTTTCACAGCCCGAGTTGCAGATTTCTTTGTGTCTTCAACATCACTCTCGCCCGACTCGTCAGTCCTCTCCTCTTCGTAGGCATCTGCAGAGTCTTCTTCAGAGTCCTCCTCTTCAGAACCCACCTCAGATACCTCCATTTCTGCCTCCTCATGCTCTTCCTCCTCTTTCACTTCAGAATCCTCCTCCTCTACCGATGTATCCTTTTCAGAAACCTCCTGCTTCTCACCCTCGTCCACTTCCTCACCATCCTCCACTACTTCCACTTCCTCAGAGTCCTCAGAGATTCCGGACTTCTCCTCGTTCTCTCCTCCACGAAGAATGCTCATAATTCTACTTGTTGCATCATCAACATCCTCCTGATACTCATCCTCATCGCTTGGTCGCTTTCCAGAGCTGCCCTCAGTAAGCTGATTTTCTCTGTAGGCAGTCTGAATAGCTACCAGACGGTCTTCCAGGCCATGACAGCCCGCGGCTCTCTCCAAAAACTTTGCAGCACCCTCCATGTATGCATTCTGATCAAACACATGTCCCTCTTCATTGTTTGTCCACAAGCCCGTCAAGATGCGCTTGTGCGGCTTGATCCATTGGTTTCTGAGATACGAAACAACTTCGGGGTGGCTTTTCTTGTAAGTGGCGCGGAACTCGTCCCATTGTTCCTTGAAATGGTTCTTGCTGTCTGATTCCAGAATCTCCGACCAGTCGGACATCATTTCAAGCCATATGTTTTCGTCCTTGGTCAAACTGGAAGGATCCACCTTGTCGTGAAGCACTCGATCAGAGTCACGCACCACCAGATGCTGGCACTGCGCTACAAAGTCCCGATTGATCTCTCGAAGCCACAACCGCATGTTACTGTTGGGGAATGCTCGGTCGATGGTCTCGTAGCACTCCTTCATCTCGCTGGAGTAGATGGTCTTGGGAAGAGGCACCGAGTGGTGTTTGGACTGGACCTTGATCATATCAAACAGCCACATGAAGTCCTCAATCGTCTTGTTTCGCATGTATCCAAACGCGAGGTAGACATTGTCGCCGTCTTCGTCCTTTGCAACAAAGCTCACACAATGTTGGAACTCCCGGCCATCCTGGCGTCCGGAGCTCAGATCAACCAAGAGAACCTTTCCATGGCTCTTTGCGTACGCGCGCCAGACCGCGTTGCTTCCAAAGACCACCTTGTCAATATGTTTGGTGGGCGTGAGGGTTGACCCACTCCAGAACTCGGACCCGTCCTCCATGCCAAAGATCCTCGTCCTCGACGTCCAGTGGGGATCTTGCCTGCCCTGCTCTGCTCCTTCTGCAGATGTATTCATCGTGATGAAAGGCCCTGGTTGTGTGCTAGCGGGCGGGCGAAATGTGTTGTCTGTAGCGTTCCAGATACTCTGTGGAGTGGTGACTGGGTTATCGCAAACTTTGTTTCCTGGACTTCCTGGACTGTGCGGGATGGGGAAGCTACAGAAACACAAGAGGGAGCAAAGACACGTGTTTAGATCAATTGACGTGTTTTCCCTCTACTGAACCCTTGTAGCTAGACATCTGGAGCCCGCCGAATTGGCTTATGTAAGCCTACCATGTCGTCGTGTTCCGCACTTGCGTGCGTGCGTGTCGTACCGCTGACATGTGGTTCACTTTGGAGGACTCAACAGACGACCATTGTGAGCTCCGGAAGAGCTGTCACGGACACAAAACCTGGCCTGCGGGAAATGGGACACGAATATCACGTGAAAACGCGACCTAGTGGATCGTTGAGAACACTTTCGTGAAATTCGACGTCAGCTCAAATCGAACCCCGTGTCCTGTTTCACTTACTTGAACTCGTAATGGGGGTCAAGGTCAAGTAATTGTATCTTTTTGTTAGCGTACTTAGTTGACACATGCAAGCACTAGCCACATCAGCCACACTAAACTGGCTAGGTGTGAACTTGTTTTGGTCAACTCTCCGCCCATTCACGTCACACGCTCAATTCCCTAAGCCTCCCGTTGTTTCGAATTCGCCCTCTTCAATCACCCTCATACCACACTCATCTACCATCAGCTGGAATCTGACCAGCTTCACACCACCCACCCATAGCACGCCCAGAGCTAAAGTCAAATTGGCTGCGGCTGGTGAACATGCCACTTTTGATTCGGTAGCTAGTATCGAGCAAGCGGTGTAAGGGGGGATATATATATAAACATCAGGGGGGGGTTACATGGGTGATGTAGTAGGCATGACTAATCAATTCGTATCGTAATCGGCTCTCCGATAAGTCACATGACCTAGAACAAGCCGTACACACACACACATATACATATATACACATATATAGCCGTCCCCCTCTATGAGTATCGTCTCGCGCCTACGAAAATAGGGTTTGGGTGCCCTAACCCTCGACCTCCCAATCGGCCAGGACCAATCAGAGGCTTCCTAAGAGCTAGAGTTTTTGTTGCAACATTTGCCAGTGAGCTGACTTTCGGATACATATTGCTTAGGTGCTTCCATCATCTACAACTACACACAAAACAATGTCTGATACCGAAGAGCAGAAGGTTGTCTTTAAGACTGGTGAGTACTGAGATGGCATGGATCAATGGGCGCGTCCAGATGGCCCAACGTTGATGTTTGGCGACATTGAGCAAATTGAATCAGACACAAGCGACCAATGGACAACCGACATTTGGACAACCGACGCAAGCGACACAACCGACACAAAGCCGACGTGAGCGACACGAGCCAGGCAAGATGAGCGGGTCAATCCTTCAACCATTCAATCGCACATACTAACGCAGTCGGATTCGACCCCCGATTCCCCAACCAGAACCAGACCAAGCACTGCTGGCAAAACTACGTCGACTACTTCAAGTGCATCAACGCCAAGGGTGAGGAGTTTGAGCCTTGCAAGGTCTTCTGGCGATCATACAACTCTCTGTGCCCCCAGGACTGGATTGAGAAGTGGGACGGCCAGCGAGAGAAGGGCAACTTTGCCGGTGATCTTAACCCTTAAGCGGCATGTAATTTATGCATTGACAGTGTCTGTTTGAGTACACATGAGTGAGACCACCAGTGTGTAACTGAGCTCGAGTTGTGGAGGAGTGGAGTATTGCGCCATGGCCGCTCATTGGACCTCCACAACACGTAGCACAACACGTAGAGAGCGTATGACGTACTTGGCCACCAGTTTACGACAGAGTGGTCTATGTACCGGCACGACTACTTGTAGAGCTGTTGATCGCCATCATGTATCATCGCATTGAACTTGTTAACCCCCTCTTCAGGCTAACGTGATATTCTCACCGATTTTGACACTTCTACAAGGCTGTCCATATTGGTGGGCTGTTCCATAGCCAAGAGGACAATATGACCACTGTCAGACTCGCCCGAACGAGGCGATTCGATTGGTATCGGTTTTGCCAACTGTAGTTCTTTGGTTGGTTTATCAGTCCTGCTTTCATCTCAGCCAATTGTACCAGTACATACTCGAGTGTGGAGAGTACTCACAAGCGCTACAGACAACAGGGCAATAAATTAATGTATTGATATATGGTACAGTCACTCTCTGGTAGTGTCGAAATAGTTGCTCTTAACGGAACTCATCCACTCAAGTGCATTACTGAAGCCAGTCGCCCAAGAACATTCCTGATATCAGCCGCTCAAGAACATTCCTGAAATGAGTCGCTCATGTCCTTGGCCATGTCCTTACCAGAAATCATCCTCAATATTCCCCGTGGTCTCACTGGACTGCATATTCTCCTCGCTGAAGAAATCATCATAGGCATGCTTCTTTCTGTAACGTTCAGCAGCTCGCTCTTCCTCCAGAGCCTTCTCGGCCCGTTCTCGCTCCATTCGGGCCTCCTTGGCCTCTTTGAGGGTCTTGCTTTCGTGAATGGTCTTTTGCTTTTCTAGATCGGGGTATTCCTCTCGTTTCGTCTTGTTGAGACGGTTGATGATGCCGTTCTCACGGGTTTTCAGATGCACTTTTCGCACCAGGGTGTCCTTGTGGAACCCAACCTGACCGGTGGCCATGCCTTTGGTCTTCTTGAGGTTGGAATGGGGAGTGTAGATGACGGTCACATTGTCCTTTTTGTTGCCCTCGATGGAGTTGGCCTTGGTGAGCTGAGCACAGTCCTGCACAACCTGGGCAGGAAGAGTCTCAAACGTCCAGTCAGCTCCCTCGGGAATTCGCAGGTAAACGTGGGCAGAAGAGAGGTTGTCGACGTGGAACCACACGTCTTCGAGCCAGCCGTTTTTGATCAGGTTTTCATCTGGGTTAGTGGTCATGGGTCAGAGTGGCCTCCTTATAAACGCAACGGTGAATGTCCAAACGTCCAACCATTCAAGGACCTGAGGGCAAAGGAAATGGTAGCAGTTAGACCCCAGTAGGTGTCAACAACAAGTCAACAATATGTTCAATATGACAGTCTTCTTTCTGTCCAGGCAAACTTGAACGTCTGATCAACCCTCGTCTCTCGGCACACAATGTATCCATAGGTCTCTTGTCTTCGGAGTATCTAGACCGTCGTCTCTCCGCCCTCCAGCTCCACTACAAGCTTTCATCTCAGCTGTTTGCACAAATACTACCCCCGCGACACTCACTCTCAAACTTGTCTTTGCCCATGTACAGAGTAGTGTACGGGTCGACGACCTGGCTTTCGTAGTAGTAGACCATGTTGTTTTTCGCGTTCTGCTTTCCGGTGTCGCGGTAAGATTGAAATTTCGGGATCCAATTTTTTATCTATATTTTCATCATTAAAGTTGATCATGCTACAGTACGAGCGGGAGTGTTGCAAAAAGTACGGATGATTACCCCATTATCGACAAATATTGGCCTATTTCTGGTTACTTATTCCCTCAAGAATACATATATATTATACATGAAATGATCAGAGACAGGGTGTAAGTCACAGGGGTTCCCTGCTACCGAAGAATGTACTGGTAGTCCAAAAGTTGGAGTGCAGACACCATAAACAACAGTTCAAGAGGCTCTGTAAGAGGATTGTAGCACATGGTTATTACTCACAGATCACCCCCCACTTAACCCCCTCGCAATTGGTGGCTTGTCCAGTATTTCTCGTCCAGCAGCCTCTCAAAGCTCTCTCCAACTCCTCACTTCTTGGACTTGCGGTTCTTGGCAAAGGCCTCTTCACTGGGCTCCTCTCTTTTCTTACCCTTCTTGGTCTTAGGGGCGTACTTTTCCTCCAGCTTGTCCAGAAACGAGTTTCCCTGTCGCTCTCTCTGTCGTTTGAGAATCAGAGCCTGGAGACCAGCCTCGCCGTCCTCCTTCTTGAGTCCAATCTCCTTGGCTGCCTTCTCGGCCTCTTTTTCTTCCTTCTTGGCCTTCTTGAGTCGCTTCTGCGTCTTCTTGTCGCTCTCGCCGGCGTACTTTTTGTACTTTTTCACGTCTCCAGACTCAATTGCTTCATCAATCATCTTCTTGAACCGCTTCTCATCAGCCTCAATCTCAGAGTGGATGATGGACTCGAAAAGAAGATCCATATCTCCTTCGTACTCCTCGTAGGCCTCCAAAACATCGTCTCTCTCCTCCTCACTGCCCTGGTATGCCTTCTTGTCCTCCTTGATCATCTCCTCGGTCACACCCCGTTTGCACACCTGGTCGAAATAGTCCTGAAGATCGCCATCCACACCTTCTGTGTACTCCCCGGTGGTATCGTAGCGCTTTCGACGGTGCTCGTCGGACAAGACGGCGTACGCAAACGCCACCTTCTGGAACTCAACGTCCGATCCGCCCTTGTCAGGATGAGCTTTGAGAGCCGCTCGTCGGTACGACGTTTTGATGATCGCAACGGTCGGTTTGTCGGTCTGGACAAGCCCAATAATAGCGTAGAGATCGTGGCCGGGTTCCAACATTGGTGGTCGGGGAAATCAGTCTGTGGTTAGACGTGTGGCGTATAGGTATAGTGTTTTCGTGTTTAGGTTCCAGCCTGAGGACGCGTTTGGGAGTGGTTGTGGGCATGACAAGTGGAGACCGTGGGGCTTTGAGGAGTTATGGCACCTCGCGAGACGTTCCATCGGCCTGTTATCTGGTCATTTCAACCCAATTGAGCGTTACAACTGGGAAAACACACAGAAAAGTCCGAGCTGGTGCGTTGCTACAGAGAATATTGGCGTCAGAGAGGCCATCTACAAGTTCTTGTACCCCTGGGCTTATGAGCAGTCGTACAAGTAACCAGCATCTGTAAGTCTCTGAAGTTACCAACTTTAGAAAAACGGCTTTAGAAACGGACTCGTACTCGCACTCGTTCAGTACCTCTTGTCCACCCCTCTCCACCCTGCTCCATATCATCGTTTACACTACTTACACTACTACAATCGGCATGGTTGCACCGGTACTTACCGTACACAATCAGTAAATATTACAAACATCGTCTTCAATCTATATATACTATACGTCGTTCCCATTGGAGAGAGTTGGCGGCCGCCGCTCTCCAATGTCTCGCATTCAAACTATCTCGTCACGTTCGATAGTTTTAGCACTTGTAACCAGCCTCGACAAGAGAGTCGTGGATGGCCTTGAGAGTTCGGTCAACATCATCCCGCTTGGGGTCGACGGCAGAAACACCCATGTGGCCGAATCGGAAGTACTTTGTGTTGATGCCCTTGAACAGACCGCCGGCCAGAGTCACGCCCTTAGCGGCAACCTTGGGGAGAAAGTCGGGGAGAGTCACGCCCTCGGGGAGGTAGATGCAAGTGAGGCCGTGAGCGCCGAGACCGGGCTTGGCGATAATCTCGAGACCCCAGTCGTTGATCTGCTTCTTGATCTTGTCGGAGACCTGCTTGTGGTTCTCGAAACGCTGGTCCAGCGAGATACCGTTGTGAAGAATCTGCTTGAGGGCAACCTGCAGGGCGTACACGTTCTGCACGGCGGGGGTGGAGAAGTAGGCGGGCTTTCGGGCCTCGTAGGCCTGCATGATAGGCAGCCATTTCTTGAGGTTGCCAAAGTAGACGGGGATCTTCTCGAGAGACTCAACCTTGGCAACGGCTCGGGGGGAGGCCATGGAGATGGAGAGGCCGGCAGGGGCACCAATGGCCTTCTGGGGGGCGGTGAGCACAAAGTCCAATCCCCAGTCGTCAAAGGAGATGGGCTCAACTCCGACGGAGCAGACACCGTCCACGACAACGAGCGTGTCAGGAGAGACCTTGTGGACGAGCTCGGAGATGGCCTTGATGTCGATCACGACTCCGGAAGAGGTGTCGACGTGGGTCAGGGTGATGAGGTTGTACTTCTCCTTCTTGAGGGCGGTCTCGATCTCACCGAGAGAGGGGGCCTCGCCAGCGGGGGCAGAGATGACGTCGACGTGGTCGCAGAAGACCTTGAGGCAGTCGGCGAAGGCGTCGGAAAAGAATCCGGTAGAAATGACCAGAGCCTTGTCATCTCGCTTGAGAAGGTTGGCTCCAACAATCTCCCAGCCGAGGGTTCCTCCGCCAGCAATGACAAAGGGCTGGGCCTTGGGGTCGGTGGACTTGAACAGAGCCCGCAGATCGGTGAGCACGGAGCCAAACACCTCCACAAACTGGGGAGAGTTGTGGGCCACCGACTGGTGCGACATGGCTGAGAGGACCTCGGGGTCGAACTCAATGGGGCCGGGGATCATGGTAATGTCGGTCATTTTGTTTTTGAGAGCGTACGGGGTGGTGTGGATGTGTTTTGCGAGGGTGTTGGTGTTGAACGGTTGTGTAGTGGGAGAAGTGGAAGACACAATTGGCACTGCACTGGTGAAGTGATGTCTAAGTTGTCCGATTCGACGCAAGGCAGATAGACTCATGGTGGGGGTTGCGGAGTTAGGCTTGGGGGGTTGATTAGGGTTGGGGTTGTCCGAAAAAGGATGTTGCTTAATGTTTAGGGTTTTTCCAAATGTGGGAATTCCAACTTAAGCTTTTTGTTGATTAGGGTTGGCCAAAAATGGAATGCAAAATAGAGTTGGGGACGCTCTCTTTGTGACTCGTTACTCAGTGCTCGGTGGGTGGACTCAGTGACGATTTTCGATTGTCTGGTGGTGATGGACTTGACTCAGTGAATTCTTAAAAAGTCGAGAAGCTGGTGTCAGGGCGATAAGCTTGTCTTTCTCAGAAAATACTTAATCAACGGCGTTTCCGACGGGTTCTTGTTGCTGGCGAGTTCAAAAAGTCGACGACAAGAGGCGATTGAGGATGAGGAAAACTTTTGCACTCCGACTGTGACACGGATATATACCCTTTGGCACGCCATTTTGCGTTTTGCGATTTTTGCCAGGTTTTTTTGCCGCCACCACCTCCGTGACTAATTCCCTTTGTTGCCCCGTCCCCAAAAGGCAACTGTTCACGGCGAATGCGGTCCGTTTGTGCGGCTTGGAAATGGCGGCCACATGCACTGGGTGACATATTTGGTTGCCACGGGGGCTTTTTGGCTGTGGAGCAGGACTGGCGTGGAGCTGGCGGTGCGGCGAGTACGGCCATCTGGTTGGTTTCCCGCTGCCGTTGGAATTGTGGCTGTTGGAGACGATTGTGTCCTCAAGACACGCCTCTCTGTCTCCTCCCTCTTTGAGTGAAAAATGACAAACTCAAATTGTTGCTATGGAAGACAAGGGACAAGATCCACCTGGTAGCGTGCGGTTGAGGGGAAAAGATATTGGTGAGAGGGGAAGTGTTGACTCATTCAATATTGCTGAGACAGTCGGGGCTTTGGGGGGGAATGTAGCTTATGTAATCTGTGCGGTGGTGGTACAGCCGCGATTCCGACTTTCTGCTTATAAATCACTTGCAGGAAGGTGTACTACAAGTACAAGTAGCAGACTCGCCACTTCAGCACCATCGTGTGCATCTCGCGGTCCAGCGGGAGGGAGGAGCGGCTCAGCCGGAAAAAAAGACGGGCAGAAATAGAACAAAAGGAAGCATACCGAAGATCCGGAAAAACTATGTCATGGGCAGAGAAGGGCGTGCGGATTAATTCGAAAAATTCGATTAATTGGATTAATTGGTAAAAGTCGATTGATTCATCTTCGAGGCGTATTGTATTATGTTCGATTTAGGATGTGTTTTATAATTAGTTCATGTACATATCTCCGAGTCTGCTACTTGTAACTTGTTGGTTTAATGATTAGTTGATTGTGGGTGTTTATTGGAATAGGTCTGGGCACAGTGGACTTGTCCTAACCCTGTGAAATCATTAGATTGAGAAGACTCGAGTCGATCAACCCTAGTCCTACGAGCGAGTGCAGTATATCCGAGGCAATATTCATTATCTCACAATCTTTGAGAGTCGAATTTGCATCATTCTTTCGAAATTTGTACTTTAATTTGAATTTCTTTTAACTCATCAATTGGACCAGAATGGAAAAACTCCCATTTCTACCGCCTTTATTTGCATTAAGGTTAGTTGGATTTGGCAAGTTTTGGTGAACTTTTAGTTGGATTTTTTGTTGGATTTTTTGAGCTTTGCGGTGGTGGTCAAGTTTCGTGTTGGTTATCGATAGGAGATGTGTGAATATCACGATAATAGAAGCTCGAGCAAATCAATACGGACTACTTTTGTGTCTCTGTTTCCCTCTAACCACCCGTTCCACGGTATCTCCACTACTGTACTCATCATGCTCGCAGTCTGTCTCACAATATCGCGCTGAGGCAGCTTAAGCGCCTGCTACAGATGATGCAACTCAGCGTAGGCTGATATATACAAAAAAGGGGAAATAACAGCTGTCCTTGTTGGGCCGGTTGTTTGATTCAGGTCTTTTCCTCGGAATATATATAATCTACACACAAAAATCTTCACACGAAAATCTTCACGTCAATCTGTTCATCTGTCACAGTAGGTCTACTGACTTCGAAGTGAGAGGTTATACAGTATGTATGTAAATACTGTAGCTTCAGCTGAAATATTGGCATACATGGAACGGAGGAGTAGAAGGGGTCACTCGTAGATAGTCAGTGTACAGGTACAAGTGCGTCAGTATAAGTACACCTACAACTACACGTACATACTTGTAACCAAATGATCAATTCAGATGACTCATCAAGGTTCCAACTGCTTGCCAAAATGCTCACAAATTGCACTACCTAAATTAGTTGATTATACAAGTATCTTCCCTCCAACTACAATACTCTACAAGTACTTGCATAAAGACGTGATTTTGACCAGACAAAACCCAATATAAACCATCTGAGCTCCCCTAAAATACCGTACTGCCCGCACAACCGCTAAATACTCCCGTTATTGCCCCCCATTGCCCCGCTACGCCCGCCACCAGCAACTCTTCCGTTTGCATAGGAGATGCACGATCAGAGTCTGTTAGATTCCACCCAATATCGGTTCTCGAAAATACTTGTATACACAAGTATCGTGCTACAACGCCATCGCCAAAACACACAATGCTCCGATTATCGCGAGTCGCTCAGCTGAGGGCTATTCCGATCCGCCGGGCCATGCCGCCAATCATGGTCCGAAACTACGCCGTGCCTCCCAAGACCAATTTCCAGAAGGGCGACATTCCCCCCGAGCCCAGTGGGTCGTCCTCAAGTGGCCCCAAATCGTACTTCCAGAACGGCGAAACCCCCCCTCCTCCCTCCGGAGCTGCAGGACGAATCCTCGTGGCCGAGCCCGTCTCCAAGGTCCGGTTTAGAACTATCTTGCTCCTCCTGGCAGCCATCTCCGGCTTCACAACATGGTACTTCTACCCTCGACACACCTTCACCCCGGAAGTCGCCACCATTCTGCGAAAGGCGCTCAAGGCCGAGAGCGAAAGCTTTGGCGGCCAAAACCTCCCGGAGGCCGTCAAGTATTACATTGAGGCACTTATGGAGGCCGAGGCCCAAGGCCTGTCTCCCTTGTCGGACGAATACACAGGCATCCAGCTCAAACTGGCAGAGATCTACGAGATGCTCAACTACCCGGACGCTGCCCACGACGTGTACATGGAGATTTGTGCTGCCTACGTTGACGCCTTCCAGAATAACAAAATCGCCCAGGATGTCCGGCCCCAGGTGATCCAGAGAGGTCTGCGGATCGCTCTCAAGCTCGCTCACATTTCTGGAACCGAGAAAAATGATGTGGTATCACGAGCGCTACTGCTGCAGATCCTGCTGGCTCAAGAAGAGGTCTGTCGACGGTGCCCCGAGGCCACAGATCTGCTGAAACTCGCCAGCACGCCCCCGACACAGAGCGAGCGGGAGTTCATGACCCAGCTGACTAAAAGTGCGTCTCATGCTCGTCTGCTGCGTGCTTCCGGCAATTACGACGCCTGGATGCCCTTCAGAGACGAGCTTATTGCTGCTCGTGATGTGCTCACAACTCACAACCTCTCTGACGCCCTCGCCAACGTTGCTCTCAGAGAGAAGCAAATCACTTATCAGATCATGCTTGCTTCCGGATGTGGAGTGGGAGATCTGTTGTTAGCCCAAGCCAACCTAGCCTCCATGTTCTACCTCATGTCTGAACAGCTGGAGGTGATTGTTCACACTGCCGAAAAGAACGAGGGCACCACCATCAAAGCTGACACAGGCGGCGAGATTCCTCTGGACACAATGAAGACGAGCAGTAATAACGCCCTGGCTCGATCCGAGTCATGTTACAAGCGTGTTCTCAAGGCCATTCCTTCTCTTGAGCCCGATGTCCGACGGACCAAGGAAGTCGAGGAGGCCCAGGCTCTATGCACATATGGAGTCGGTGTGATTGCTATCAAGAAGGGCGATTATGAAGAGGCTAAAGACAAGCTTCGAGAAGCCCGAACTCGAGCCAAGGGTTCTGGTTTTGATGATCTGGTCGAGGCTGCTGACGGAGAGCTCAACAAGGTTGATGGTCTGGCGCGAAAGGCGTTGAAACAGAATGAGCCAGACAGCAAGGACAAGGTGGCCAACAGCAAGGAGTCCAAAAAGCCCTCTATTGACGAGATCCACGATGTTATTGCTCATGAGGTTTCCGAGCTCGATGCTGGGAAGAAGAAGTGATTTGTATATAAGAAATAAATGAGATATAGTAAAGGAGTGCAAGAGAATGGCAAGGTGGTCAAATTCTATATTACTTGCAGTCACTGGTTCCTCGTTGACATGAATGAAGTTACCGTTGGCATAGCTGATTTAATATATAACTGTCCAACTAACTCTCACCTAGATATAACCCATGTGTGTGTTTCCAATCATCAATCGCTTAGAGAGTAGAGGCGGTGAAGTAGTACCGATCGAACAAATACAGGTAATCGGAAATAAGAGCTCCAAACAGACCCAGGCCTGGAATCTTCTCCAGTCGAGCCACAATCGAATACAGCAGAGGACGGGTGTAGGCCTGGTAGAACTCGCCTCGGAACAACCACCATCCCAGCAGGTTCGTTCGGCCCTTGACTTCCATCTGGTCGAGAGCTGTGGGGGTCTTGCCGCTCTGTCGCTGTCGCAGCAACCAGGATCCCATCATCTTTCGCGACAATGCTTCAATCACAAGACCGATGATCCAGGGGGCCCAAGGGGAGTTGAGGAAGGGGAACTTGGACTTTGTGGACGCAGGCACGGTCTTGTTGACGTGCTGTCGGAAAAGCAAGCATGCGTAGATGAGGGGTCGCAGAATGGACAGCAACTCGGCCACCACTCCCCAGTTGTCCAGGCGAGACAGCAGGTTGTACGGCCGATCAACATCTTCCGATCTCAGCACCTTGGTGAGAAGATAGCCCTCGACATTTGTGGGTGCGATTTCCGGAATGGTTCGTCCGGTTCTGGGCATCTTCCACTGGGGGTCCATGAGTCCCTTTTCAATGTCCAACTCTCCCTCGTCTCTACAGATGGTCTCCAACAGCTCTCCCGTGACTTCTCTATCGGGGTAGGGGGTTGTGCACAGCGGTTGGTACAGTGTAGAGCCCAACATATAGATTCTGAGCCCCGCCTTGATTCCTTCAATACCGATAATGCACTTCCACCGGGCCATTTCGCCGCCGTTTTTCTTGGCCACCATTTCCGCCACAAGCTCGCCAAATTTAACAAAGGTCACCGCTCTGCTGGCGTACTTGTATCCCTTTCGGTTCTTGATGAACCAGTCTGTGTATCTGTTGTGGGGCGACGGGCGGTACACGGCGGCAGCGTTGGGCGATGCGGCCACTGCACGGGCAATAATGGTGTCGTGGTAGAGGCCCAGCACGTTGAGCACCGCGTAGAGCGTTTCGGTGGCGATTTCGACATCGTTGAATCGACCAGGCAAAACGTACGAAACCGTTCGAAGAGTGGACTCGATTGAACCGATCGACGCGGCGTTGCGCACGAGAAACTTGTCATAGCTGTCGAGCCACGTCTGCGGCGCCGATTTCTTCTTCTGCGTCACCTTGACCAGCTTGTCCGTCATTGTGGGGTTCCTGGAAGGTGTAGTGGGTGGTGATCTGGTTGGCGATGTCATGTTGGAGTGGTGCATGCACAACCGAGGTACTCGCACTTTACACTTTATGTCACGTGTGTGGGGTGTGGGGGAGGGAGACGTTACGAGCACGGGGGGCATTGGGGGGCCAGGGTGGGCACGAGGTGAAGGTGAATAGTGAATATTTGGAGCTCGGGGAACAAGTGGGCCAAATTTCGAGCGGGATTGTCATACAAATATACTCAATTATGGGCGGGCGTAGTTTAGGCAGGGGGCCATTGTGATTTTGTTGCAAGTATGGAGTTTGATGAAAAGGCGCTGAAATTACTGTAGGGGTGTTTTTGAGGGAATAAATGGGTGAAAGCGAGACCTGGTCACCGGAGAAACACATGGTACGACTTTTGGTGGTCAATTATTGGCAATTGTGGTCTGTGAAGAGGAGTTTCTGATTACTGAGCATGGTGGTTGGTAGATGGAGGTGGTAGATGGGGAGGTGATATCGGGGAAGAAATGGGATAATGATAATGGATATTTGGAAAATCGATTCATAATGACACAAGTAGCACATCTGTCAAGTTTTTACAGAGTTGATGGTACAATATGTCAATGATTGAGACGTTTTGGTTCTCAGATAAAACCTGATGAGTAATCGAGACGGGTTTGGAAGAAAAAAAGGCCAAAATGACTGCTTGGAAGAGAGTGTGTTACTCAGAAGAGTCTCCAATCAGATTAAAACTTACATCAAGAATGTATTTACGTATTTACAACTGCCAGTGTCTTGTTAGGTCAATGGAGTCATATGTTTGAAGGAATCACCATACGTGACCGTGGTCTCGGCTGACTCAAGCGGGAAGACATCTGTTTGGAGTGATTACTAATGGAGATATAGAAATGGAGATACTCCAGTCAGAGTTTCAAAGAACACTTCACTGCAGTATTCCTCCTTCGGGGTTCTCAAAGCTCTACTGTCTGGTCCGGATGATTTCGACAGATATCGATGGACGGCAGAGATGGTGTTTTTGGACAAATTGTGTAACGATGGGGCTGGCCAATCCGTCGCCATTCAGAGAAATACTCTTTTGTTTATATTATGGATCTAGTCTTCAATGAGCGACGGTGTCTTTCATAGGCGACGGCGTCTTTCATAAGCGACGGTGCTCACAACCCTAGACGCCAGTGAGACGAGTAGGAGTATGAACAAGTACACACCTCACTTGACAGGCGAGTAGTAGGTCGTTAGAAGCTCAACTAACGCTTCTGAACCATTGGCACAACTGTCCATCAGCTTGCACACCATGTTGATCGTCGTTCAACAGTCCGTTCCAGTCATCAACGCGAGACTACGACGCTTGGGGATGTAACATCACCCTCTCGATCTCTCCCCTCTCTTCTCCAGTATTGAATCCCTTTCCACACACTCATTCCTTTTCACAGGCTGTCGAGAGTGTCGAGAGTTGGTTCAGCACTCAACTGAACTCATGGAAGCACTTCAGGAGTGGTTGGTAGTATGTACTCGTCGTACTGTAGCTCTTGATGACTAAGTGCAAGATGTCAGCGTGCGCGTGATAAATGGCTGGGCAGAATCGTGAGAAACAGCAGCTCCCGTATCACACCAGCTCGCCTCCATTCGTTCCCCACTTATAATATCGCACAAAATGCAACATGACCGAGTCGGAAAAAAACAGTCACCTTTGGCTTTTTTTTTTTTTCACCTATACACCAAACCCAATAGATTTCCTGCATACAAAGGTGGTAAGCACCAAAGGTAAAAAGATGCCAAAGTGCAAAAAGAGCGAGTGAAAAAAAGCCTGAAAAACGAGACTTGACAAGTGTGGAACCCGCCAGGAAAACCAAAACCCGACTCCACACCATTATGCCGGTCATGTGACGGCCTAGGGCCCCTCGGGGGACGCTCCTGCACCTCGACCCCCCTCCTTCAAGCCCCTCTCCACACAACCTCACGCACCACCTTGTGCGAAACAGGGCAACCAGGAACTCATCAACAACAACACCATCTGTGACACGACGAGAGACAGAAACCGGCCGAAAAGCTGACGTGTGACATCCCCGGAACGAGGAGAACACAACACAAGTCTCTGTTTCTCAATAGCGCCTCTGTCCTTGGAGAAACACACACCAAACCAGCTTGACATCCTCTCCACAGCCCAAGACACCCATCCTCTCCGCGGAAGTCCAACATACGGCGACGAAATGTCGGAAAACAACACAAACAACAGACATGTTTCTGACACAAACTTGTGCGACCCATCCCGGTTTCGAACCACAAACCTTACACTTCGAAACTCCGCTAAACGACTCTTTTTCCAACAGATTGTTCTGGAACATCGACACTCACCATACCAAGAGACAAACAAGTACCGACAACTACTGTACTTGTAGCGATCGAGTAAGAAGCAACCCAACTCAACAGAATCATACCCCACTGCTACCATCAAGGCGATACCTCTCATGACTCGCAGTCACGTGACCCAATGGACTTCGCTACAGCTCCGTACGTCTTCCTTGCATCATACATGTATGAGAACCACCAACCACCAAGATAGGTCCGAGATACTACTATTACGACCCAAGATACCTCTGTTAAACATCATTTATCACTCTATACTTACAAAACAATCAAGACAAAAATAACATCAAAAACCAAAAAAAACAATTCCAAAAAATACCCATCATAAGTCATCAATGGCTATTCCATACAAAATAGCCACGCGTTAGTGTTAGCGTTGCACGGTGGAGGGAGGTGGGAGGTCAGTCTGTTGGTTGACGAGCTTGTCGACGGGTCATAACACAGACAGTGGTGATTAGCAAGAACTGTCTTGTGTCCGCTGTCTCGTCTCGTCTCGTCCTTCGTTTCCAATCTCTCGCCGTTGTTAGCTGGCCAGCATGCCTTGTCCAGTTCAAAACCTCTCATTCACTTCCACCACTCCTCGACAATAAATGCATGCATAGTCCATCCGGCCGGTTTCCGGATTTCGCTTAGCCGTGTTTCGCATAACTGCCCACTCGCCCTTGGCTGGGATCCGGCCACAGTCGGACTCGGTGCATCGGGCTCCAGTCTTCTTGTACCGCAAACCGCATGAGTTGCACAGCTGTCCTGCTGATGCAGACCACGACGGGCGCCAGCAGGGACTCTGGTCCGATCCACAACTGATACATCGTCGCTTGCCATAGCTGGGGGTGGAGTATGTGGAGGCACTGTGGATGGGTTTGGGAGGCGACGACAGTGCCGGAGAGGCGACCATTGAGGTCTCCATATGAGGTGACGGGTGTGGAGACGCCATGTGTGGGGGTGGGGGGATGTGTTGTATGGGGGACTGTGGGGGTTTGAGCGTGGGTGGCTCTGTGATCTGTGGGGTGCTGACAACGTGTGCGCTGCTGTGGATCTGTGGCGAGGGCATGGTGATGGATGCCGTTTGTGGGGGTAGTTGTTCATCCACGACAGTGGATGTCTTTGCGACAGGGCCTGCCTTGGATTTGGCCACGGGCTTGGGGTCCTTGAGCATATACTTGTCGTCGAGCTTGTCGGACGCCTCGACGGCCCGTTCCACGTCGCGCATTCGGTGGCCGGACTTCTTCATCCAGGCCTCGATCTGCGGTCTCCACACGTCTCGAGGAGCCGTGTCGGCGTACATGAGCGATAAGGACGGGATCACCGAGGTGGCTCGTAGGGTGGGCACGTGTAGGCCTGACGACGGGTCGATTTCGACGGCGGGAGGCGAGTTGGCGGCGGGCTGCTCAGCGGCTGTGGCAGCGGCAGGTTCTGTGTCCGACGAGTCTGGTTTGAGCGTCTCTTCGTACTGTCGGCGTTCGTTGACAATGGCGAGTCGACGGAGGTTTGCTTTCTCGGATCTGTCTGATCGGGGCTCGTCAGAGTCGACCATGTCCAGTGGCCGTTTGTTGGCAGCGAACGCGAATGGTTCGAGGCTTTGTCGGGCGACTTCCATGGCGGTTTTGTTGTTGGAGGTGGAAATGTTGGATTCTTGATCTGAGGCTCTTATCGGATCTGAGGCCTGAATTGCGGGCTGAAATGGACGTTAGATCTCCAAGAAACCGTGGGGGAGCCGGGTCGGGGTCGTCGGTGGCGGTCTCCTTTGTGCGATTCGAGCGGGCGATTCACTATCGTCGGCGACCGTCGCTTGTTTGTGTGTGTCTCTTGTGGGAGGCCTTGTGGGTTCCGATCACTCGTTGATTCGTTGATCAAAGGCCGCAAAAGCTTGCTTGGCACGTGGAGCAACAGTGGGGAGGATGTAGTATCTGGGGAGCACGCGTCACGGGGCGGTTTTATCGTGTCGCGCAACAATTTCGGCCGGATCCTGAAGCCGTTTGCAAATGGTGTATATGCGTGTGCTGCAAGCTGATTTGGCTTCTGGTGTAAATTGTGTCCCTGAGGGGTGGTGGGTGGTTTGGGGTTTGGGGTATGGGCTGGGACACCAGATGCTAATTATGGTTCGGCTCCAGCAATTTGCCTTTTCTTTGTCTGCGCCAATCTCCCAGGTCTCTTTTTGGTTTTTGGTGGGTATATAGCTGGCGGTCTAACTTGGGCGGAGGGGGTGTGGATTGTGTGTGTGGTTCCTCCTTCGTGCGACGATGGTGCCGGCGGCTGTTTCGACGACTTGCGGCGGTCCGTATTTTCGCCCAAGACTCGCTTTTGCCCCAGTACGAGCTGCATTGTCCTCCACAGTTGCGGCAAATGCAACATTTCCAGTTTTATGCCAAATATGCTCCGCCCTCACTTTTGCTTTGGGCCGTCGTCACAACCCCTGCCCTGGCGCCATAATGTGGACCAATTCGCCCAAATTATCAAATTATCAAAAATGTCTCGCCAAAACCAATGGCCACAGAATGGAGCTAATTAGGCCGACGGTTTGACGCCCACAGGGCCAATACGGTTGTCCTGGACCCCGGCGACCGACGCTGACGCGACCCGCACCACCATGTGGCTTGATTCTTGATGGTTGATGGTTGATGGTTGATGGTTGATGGTTGATGGCTGATGGTTGATGGCTGATGGTTGATTCTTGATTCTTAATTTTTTTTTTTTTTTTTCCCACTTCTGCTATATCCCACATGATCTAAGTCCCATGGATTGCCGTCGCGTCATCGATGCATGCATCGAGGGATGATGAGCTATGTTACGATAAGATGGTTAAATGAGATACATAGACGAGTGCAATTGTGCAATTGTGCAAGTGTATCGTTCAATGGCTCTCTGTAGACCCAAAGTGCGGCGATTTCGCAGCAAATTGGATGCGGAAATTCCACGAAATTGGGGGAAAACCTAGAAAAATAAACACAGCAAAGCGTGGATGCTGACGGGCAGACAGGCAGACGGGCAGACGGGCAGACGGGCAGACGGAGCACCATTAGGGAACAGAGATTAGTGGCGATAAGACAGATACGTTTGTCGCCCTGGATCAACTCAACCCACCAGTATAATCGTTTAATTACCTCTACCAGGCCCTATAAAAAGAGTATCATCAATACAGCTATCGTACAACTTAGCTTCACATATCAGACGTTTATTTCACCCTAATCATCTTAGGCTCTGAAACGGACGTACGACTGTGCTTACAGAAGAACCCTTTTTAGCTCCTTTTACACAATGTATATTCGTGTCAGGTCATGTCAAGTCGTGTCTGATGCATCTATGACCAGTCACGTGACGATAGATATACATATATCCATTCTTGTCCGGGGGTTTGGGTGCGTTGGTGATGATCTTGTTCGTCCCTCTTCATTGCTATTCATGGAGTAAAGGTACGCTATTATCACTTCATTTTCCCAATCCAGATTGACGATCCCATCTTGACACACATTCCACACCCGAGGTTGTATTGCAATAACATGTCTTAAAACGGAGTCACAGAAACAGAGTGTCACAGAATCAGAGCGATTATTCATTTGGGACGGAAATCCGAGTTGATCCAGCTCCCACCGTGTTCGTGGGTCTTTTCTGACACCAACTAACGTTGCATAATCACTACCACCTACAAGTACAGTAGATATGTACTGTAGGTAACTCACGCATTTACACATCACACATCAGTCAACAATGAACCATGGAATCAGCCTGAAAATCATGCGGGCGTCGAAACCGCAGCTGACGCCGGCCATCCAAGACCCATTCGTGCTCTCGCAATCTCAATCGGCCGTTTTGAACCTGCCCTCACCATGGCTCAGCATCCGTCCAGCCTTTGGAACGGTCTACGTGGGAGAAGTGCTCACCTTCATGGTCTACGTGAGTCTCAAGACGGACTTCATCTACAACACGGCTCCCAGCGTCAAGGTGGGCGTGTCTGCGGCGATCCACGCCAAGGACTCCACCGAACCTCCCGTCCAAGTGCTCAACTCGACAGACACCGTGGAGCTCAACGAAATCCACCAGACGACACAGTTCCCCATCAAGTATGAGATCCCTACGGCAGGAATGCACACAGTCACCTGCCACGTGACCTACTCGTACGTGGTCGACGGAGAACCCCACCAGGAGTCCTTTTCAAAAATGTACCAGTTCAACGCCGTCAATTGCGTCCAGTTGCAGCTGGAGACCATCAAGACCGCCAACAGACAACCGGCCATGCAGATAAAGGTCGAGAATATCACCTCCAACAGTCTGTGGCTCAAGCCGCCGTCATTCTTCTCTGATTCCGTGCAGCCCGTCGGATCCACCAAGACTGCTAACCTGCTGGGACCTGGAGACATGTGGCAATACTCGTGCAAGTACACAGGCGATCGACCGGCGTTTACCATTTTCTGGACACGAGGCCCAATGGGTGAAAATGGGTGCTTGACTGTACAGTAGACGGCCTCACAAGTACTGTAAGGAAACGGAGGTATGCATATGGAGAACGGGCAACTTGAAGAGGGGGCTAGGGTACAGAGGAAAGAATACTGAGTCGCTCGATACGTGCACAATGGAATATCAGCGGATTGCTACATGGTCGTTATTGTCGAACCCCGCAGTTGCGAGATTGATTCTTGCAGTCGGATAAAGAAGTCTACTACTGGCAATGAGAGGAACATTCGAGATGAATAGATCTATGGACTGCACACTCCGAATGCTCTATCATACCAAAAATCGCGCGTCTGTTCTGCTACACAGATTAAGAACAAGGGCCTCTCATGTTCTGTTGAGATCTGACCGAACCGTAGATTGAAGAGACACAGATACGGAGATCAGAATAATTATTTGCGATACTGTCCATTGAATGGCTGGTAGAGTGGGGCCTTGTTGTTCACATTCCGGACAAGGTAATGTAATCACGGCACAAGTACATAATATATCAGTCAGAATACTGATCTGATTGACAGTTCATCTGCCATACTGTCGAGATAGGGGCTGTGGAACCGGCTGAACATTTGGACAATGGCCTTGGGTCAAGGGCTGGCAGGCTGAGGTTTGATAGCTGCCTATTACACGAACCAAGCCCGTTTCGCAATCCGGGCTCGTTTCACATCGATGAGGCCGTCGCCAAATAGCTTTCTTGCAGGGACGGCTGCCTTGGTACGGCGTTTGTCATGTATTGTTTGTTTAATACCACCTGCTGTCTGTGTTTTATTAGTTGAAACCAGCTCCCTGTGTCACTATTTTGTCTATTATACTGAGTCTTCCGCCCAAACAAAACCCTTTCTCCTACACACCACAGGGCCCTAAAACAGCAGCCAGAAACGCCCCCAAAAACGACACAGAATCGAGAAAAAGAACACAGATACCTCTGAAATCAATGTTATATCATTACGCAGAGATACCCCGCCACAATTACAGCATTTCTGCCCAACATGAAATTCACAGAAGTTTTCTATGCAAAATTACCTATTTGGGACAGTATCGACGAGTCTAAAAGATTGGCCAACTTTGCAAAAAGTCGCACAGAACGGCCTATTGGGGAGCTATCTGGGTCAAACGAAGATATACGAGACACTGGCTCGATGGTGTCCTATCAACTCTTTCCTCGGCCTTCTAGCGCCACTTTTCGACCGAATAGAGCTGTTGTCCAGTTTACTGATGATGCACGACAATTTCATTAATCGGTATCCCATGCAAGTCTTCGTTGCCACACCGACAAATGAATATAGCGACAATTACCCTTTGCAGAATCCATACGACCTCTCACCACAGTCTCCTGATCTTTCCAAGATGAAATATACGACGATTAACCAAGTATATATACCTCCTCCATGTCTCTCCTTTCTTATCATCAGACACAACCACCACTACCACCACTACCACCACTACCACCACTACCACCACTACCACTACAACACCAACAATGAAGTTCTCTACTATTGCTCTTGCCGCAGTTGCCTGCCTGGTTTCAGCTGCCCCTGCTGCCCCCGTTGGTACCGGCTCCCATGGCCCTCAGTCCATTCCTGAGGAGGCCATTGTCGGCGGTCTCCAGGGTACAGAGAACGAAATCTTTGTCTTCTTCAATGATGACGAGTCTGGAAAGCAGGGAATTGCTATCATTGACGCCAAGAAGGCCCAGGAGGCAGGCTTCATGGACCCCCAGCCTGATTCCGAGGTTGCTGCTGGCAACGCTAAGCGAGAGGCTTCTCCTGAGGCCTGGCGATGGTTCTGGCTCCCTGGATACGGCGAGCCCAACTGGAAGCGAGACGCCATGCCCGCTGATATGGACAAGGAGAAGCGTGAGGCCAACCCCGAGGCCTGGCGATGGTTCTGGCTCCCCGGCTACGGCGAGCCCAACTGGAAGCGAGACGCCATGCCCGCTGATATGGACAAGGAGAAGCGTGAGGCCAACCCCGAGGCCTGGCGATGGTTCTGGCTCCCCGGTTACGGCGAGCCCAACTGGAAGCGAGACGCCATGCCCGCTGATATGGACAAGGAGAAGCGTGAGGCCAACCCCGAGGCCTGGCGATGGTTCTGGCTCCCCGGCTACGGTGAGCCCAACTGGTAATGAGCCCGGTTCTCTTCCTCTTCCCACCAGCTGGACTGGTCCTTACTTCCAATTTCCATAATTCAACTTGACAATAACTGAAGAGCCTGTAGATACGTTTAATGGGTAGTATAAGACTACGGCGTGAGAGATTGAACATTATGCCATGCCAGATCGAACCTGGTCTGCTGGTTTATTTTTTCAGCAGAGTCTGTATGAAGGGTCAAGTGTGCTTATGGAGCTTCTCTTTTGGTGGGCGTACTTGTACTTGTACTATTTTTTTTTTTTTCTTCCACACTCAATGTTCTTTTGATAGTGTTTCATGTCTTGTTTTCTTGTTGATGCCCTCTTTTCTCCATAAAATCCATATTTATAATAATATACAAAGTCTTTTGAACCAAGCACTTCGGTCGTAGCAAGTGGTGTAGTTGGTGGGTGTGGGTTGTGACGGGAGTGGTACCTCTAGTAAGGGGCGTAACCGCCTCGTCCTCGTCCTCCTCGGAAGCCTCCACGTCCACGGAAGCCTCCACGACCTCCTCGACCCCGTCCTCGGCCTCGGCCGCCCTTGAAACCGGGGATATTGGTTCGCTTGGCGCTGACCTTGAGCTGTCGCTGTCGGAACTCGGAGTCGTTGAGGGTGACTGCCTGGGCCACATCCTTGGGCTCAGCAAACTCGATGTACGCGTAGCCCTTGGGGTTGCCGGTGAACTTGTCCATGAGAATGGTGACTCGCTGGACGGATCCGCACTTCTCAAAGTGCTTTTCCAGCTCCTGGGGGGTGGCTCCGTAGTCGACATTGCCCACGTAGATGGATCGCGCGTCAATCTCCTCCTGGTCCTCCTTGAGATCCTCGGACGACTTGGTGGCGTCCTGCTGCATGGACTCGAGCTTGGATGCCTCCTCCTGGAGCTGTTGGAGACGGGCCTGCATGGCCTCCATCTCGGCTGAAGCCGGCACGGGAGCAGGAGCTACTTCTTCGGCAGAAGTCTGTGGCGTTAGTTTGAGAAACGTGGGCTGTGTGGGGGATTGGGGGCTAGGGTCATCACTCACCATTGGCTGATCGACTTGTTGTTCTGACATTGTGTTTGTGTGTGTAGATGTGGGTTGTGTGAAGGAAGGTCTTGTTGGTGGTGTATCGCAGAATGAGCGTGTGGTGACTTTCCTGCGTCAAAAAAGTTCTGCAAGGTTAAACGGCTGAGGTGCCAAACAGGAGCAGCAATAGTGGGGGTTTTCAACGGGAATGGGGGTGGTGTGAGCTCGAAAGAGGTTGTATTGAGGCTCTGAAACCAGATATGAAGCCCAAATTATAAAGTGCATCTCATTAATCTCATTTACCAGCCCCTTACTAGCTTGGCTGCTTTACACTAATGGCCCAAGTAAAAAACAAACTTTGGCTAAGTAGATCTCCAACTTGTACTTGCAACTGATCGAGGATGTCAAAAAAACAAACAAAAAACAACAAAAAACACACAGACAGAAAATTGGCAAGTATTCCTGTACAAGTACCAAGAGTTTTAAAAGAATCCCGGGATACATCCAATCATTTGAGAACCATCAATGTCATTAAATATACTATACAGTAAGAGCCAGCCTTTTCTATGTTTTATGGAGTCTAAGGGGATCCTCTAAAGGATCTGTTTGAGGCGGCTGGAAATCATCTCAAACGAAAGCAGGGTGATGGCAGAGGCGGGCACGGTTCTAAGCAGGTTGGTGCCGAAGCCCGTGTAGAAGATTCGGAAGCCCTCTTCCTGGTAGAGTTTCTTGAACGATGCAATGATGCCACGATACTGGCCGTCTTTACTCTGGATCTGCATTCGGGTCCGCACAATCTCGTGTGGGTAGGTGATTGCCGACGCGATCATCTTGGACAGTGACGAGGCCACCGTGACTGCCCAGGGGTTGGGTTTGTTGGAGTCTGGACTGACTCCGAGCATCACCTTGAGCTTCTCGTACATGGGGAACTGAATGGCCACGTGGGAGAGGCCCAGAAGAGCGGGGCCCAGACCCGAGTAGAAGACTTTGATTCCGTCGGTTTTGTACATGGTTTTGAAGGCGTCCCAGGTGCCAGAGTAGTGCCAGGGGGTGTTGCGGCCCTGGGACATGAGTCTGGTTTTGACGACCCAGATGGGGTTGGTGATGGTGGTGGAGGCGGCTCCGGCGCCCAGAGCCGACAGACAATGCGAAAAGAAGGGATAGGGGTCCAACTGGGGCACGGTGGACAATAAATATTTTGATTTTTCGTAGACGGCAAAATAAATCATCCAGGTGGGCGAGTAGCCCAGAATGATGGGGATCACTCCTCGGTACAGGCCCCGCACGCCGTCATGCTTGACAATGGAGTCCATTGTACGGGTGAGGCCGCCCTTGAGTGAGCCTCTCTGCTTGTCGAGAGCTCCTTCTGCCTGCAACCGGGTCTTGATCACGTCGAGAGGACACACCACGATACCGGAGAGCGTGCCTGCCAGGGCGCCGGCTATGGCGTGGATGCTGGTGTCCGACAACAGATGCGTCTCATGGAGGATGTTGTGCGAGTTTTGGGACGACATGGCGTCACAGAGCTGTGTACTGGGGAGTGTTGATTGTAGTGATTATCGTCCAGCACTGTGCTACTGTGACGAAATGTATCCCCAAAGCATAATTGCAGCGACCTGAGTGCTTGGAGTAATTTATAGCGATCTGTGCGACGTTTGAGCGGTAGCTGGTCTGTGTGTCGCTGGCTGCGGCGTTACTCTTTGCTACGTGAGTATTTTACGTCGGGTCTTCACTCTGGTGGCGTTCCATCTTGCCAGTATATATACACAATTTTTTTTCTCATGTTTTTTCTCATGTTTTTTTTTTCCCATCTTTTTTTCCTTCTCTCTTACTGTACTCGCCCACCCAACCATTTGTCAGAAAGACTTTCGGACCTACTTTTCGGGGTGCATTGCTTTAGTCCAGCTAGAGGACGATTGGGGCTACGTGGGGCGTGGACAAGGCTCACAAAGACACGTTTCAACGGACCAAGGTCGCAGAGCATTTCATCGCGTTCAATGCCCTTCAAAATCCATCTCCAACACGCACTCATCCGCATCGTTGTTTTTTTATATATATATATGTATATATATATATAATTTTAATTTTTAAAATTTCAAAGAATCGTGAAAAAGTCAAGACTCGAACGCCACCCAAAGTTTGTTCACCATGAGCGAGTCGGTGTATTGTATACTTGTACAAGTACTTGTAGTATATTGTGCTGGCCTATATATAGTAGCCGTTAGTGTGCAATCGTGCAAGGGTTGGACTTTACAGACAGAGCAGCTCGCAGTATTATATATAGAGAACCACTACTGTACGTTCCTGTTGCGAAAGGCCCAGATCATGTCCAACAGACCGCCATGATTCCTGTAGACTTGTTCCGAGAAATGACTAGGTTCCTAATGGCAGGAGTTAACGGAAATGTGACAAGAAAACCGCACTGTGTGGGATTCGTCTGTTGCGGGCTCTAGGAAGCTTCCGATGTGGCAATGGGACTTGATGTCGTCATTTTGCCGCATTACTAATCGTCAGAATGGTGTGGTCTTGTACCTCGTCGATACTGCGACTGAGGGAGAGAGAATTACTAATACAGTCAGAACCAAGAGGGGAACACGTGACTGAGAAGATTGGTCTACATGCTTACGTTAGCAAATTCATCTCTGGTTCACGCCTTCACCGCTTTCATTCCAGCTCCAGACTTGCCAACCCATTCTTGTTCACACGTGACCCTGCATAATTATCACCAAGACACATCCACTTGCACTCCACAAACAACAAAATCATGGCAGAGGCGGCCCGACAAGAACTGGAGAACCAGCTGCGGCAGACGATCGAGACCCTCGTGGAAATCTCGCTGCTGGTACACGACACCACCGGCTCTCAGGAGAACAAGGAGGGGCTCATTGAGCAGATGGACACTCTGGTCAAGGAGTTTCAGCGACTCAAGGAAATCAAGTGCGACAAACAGATCCCCATCGACGTGATCGACTACATTGACCAGGGCCGAAACCCGGACGTGTACACCAGAGAGTTTGTCGAGCTGCTGCTGAAACAAAACCAGTTCATCCATGGAAAGATGGACATCTACACAGTGAGTAAGGGAGTAAGGGAGAGCACGAGTGATGATATTCCACTTGATATTTCATGTGGTGCACATTCTAACACAGAAATTTCAACAAACCCTGGCCAAAAACGTCAAGGAAACGTATCCTGAAATGACAGAGGCGGTTGATGATGTTCTGCAACGGACCAGTCCTGCCTAGATCTCACACAACTGGTGGTACGATACCGGGCTGTATTTAACGGTCTCGAGGGTCACCGCTTGCAAGGTAACAACAGCCTGGATCGATTGAAAAGACAAAGACTAGATCCCGCTTATCTCGTCGCAATCACCATATACAACGTGGTCACTGGTACACACATCAGGTAAAAGGAGTATCTCATGACCACACCCCAAAAGAAACATAGCACCCACTCGGCGGGGCTTCTTAAATTATTCATAGCAATGTACTATTAATCGTTATACCAGGTAGGTTATCTACAAGTACTGCCGGTAGGGGAAGTCGTACTCGAAGTGGAAGTGGAAGTGGAAGTCGTACTCAACTTGAAGTCGTACAAACTCTCATACTGGTGTTTTCACACATAATCTATTATTGATGCACCGTTTCCTATATTAGTGGATATTAAAATTGACAAAGAGAGAGGCTGGAAGGAATGACGAGAATCAAATGGGGTATATATATACTGTACTGTTGTCATTAGTTTACGCCTGCTTGTTGGGGGCAGGCGAGCCTATCCGCGAAATCATGGGAGACCCCATGCGCGAAGACGGAGTCTCCAGAATGGGTGTACTGGGGACTCCGCTCTCAATGCTTTCAATGTCTGCGTCGCTGGCGGGCAGAATGCCGTCGTCAGCATCATCCGACTCGTCCTCCAGTCGGTGCTCGGGGCCCTGGGCGCCAAACTCGTCTGCCATCTCAATGTACTCCCGATCGTACTCCATGGACTTTCGGAACTTCGACTGGGTCTGGATACCTCGCTCCACGTAGTCATAGGACCACCGCGAGATCTTGTCTCGCTGGATTCGCGGCAGCACCGACCGCCGGATGAGGAAAAAGGTAATGTATGCGAAACAGGCTCCTCCAGTCAGATCGATGAAGTAGTGGTGAGTCAGGTACATTGTGCTCCACCAGATCCACAGCACGTAGGAGAAAAAGAGGGGCGTGAACCGGGGACACAGATGGCTAGCAAACAGCGCTAGCATGCACGCCGAGCCCGAATGCATGGATGGGAAGGCGCCAAACACCATTCCGGACGCTCCAAACGTGCCGCCGTACAGCTGGAAGCCGAGAATCTTGTCGATTCGCTCCAGTCCGCCGGCCGAGCCGTGAATCGTGTAGTTGGCGGGCTGCAGGCCGTAGATGTTCTTGTACCACGGGGGCGCGTTGGGGAACATGAGCTCCATGATGACGCCAAAGTAGTTCATCCACCCGAAGCAGAAGCCAAACTGGGGCAGGGTGCCGGGGGGACCAAACACAAACAAAGATGCGGCGAGGATGAAGGGCAGGGCGAAATGCAGAACGCCGTAAGGAAGCCAGGCCAGAATGTCCAGCACTGGATGGGTCATTTGGGCCAGAGAGTAGGACAGGTTGCCGCCGTAGAGGATGGTTTCCAGCGCGGGCAGCAGACGCACGTAGATTTTGGGCCGCAGGCTGAGCGGCAGCGATGTTGGGGAGGCAAACAGCACCAGCCATGTGATGATGGGCATTCCAGGCAGGAAGAACTGCGATGTGATGGGGATGGACACCAGCGCGAAGAGCACAAACGCCACGATGACACGCACGAATGCTGGCACCGTCTGCAGGATCGACAGGCAGATGGTCAGCGACAGCACCATGAGCACGTAGGGCCAGTCGCTCCACGTCCACCGTTTGCGTCTCAGCTTTTCCCACGATATTCGTGGGTCCCACGACGTTTCCAGCTTCGCCAACGACGAGCCCACCGGCGCGTCCTGGAGCAGTCTGTATTTGATTCTGTGGAACAGGTCTTTGAGCATCGGTTTCTTGTTGTTATTTGTAGTTGCTCAAGTGTCACTATTGTACTTGTTTTGTTGCACTTGTTTTGGAGCCGTGGAGGATAGTCGGGATGTATTCCGGTCGTTGCGTTGTGTTGAGGAAGGGTCTGGGTCGTCTTGCTTTTGTGTCGAGGAATGAATGCACCTTCGCCTGCTCTTAGTGTCTGTTTCCAGTCACAGAGGATCGCGCTCCACGGTGTAACTTTTTGCGTACGTACCTGACTGCGATTTTTCCCTGGATTTGGGTTGTCCGAAAACGCGCACGAAAAATAAACTCTGGGGTGGTACACAAGCCGAAGGCTAATCTCAGCAGAGTGACAAGAGAGAGTCCTCTCAGTGTATATGCCCACAGAGATATATTTAGCCACCCGACCACAACCCATACTGTACAAAGTAGAAAGAGAGAGAGGGCTCAAGCAACAACGGACAAACACCCGTTTATATAACAAAAACACAAGAACCAAACACAACCCCAGACAAGTCACACAAACACATTCCACCCCCCAAAAGACGACTCGCCACATGACGTCATGCCACAGTCGTACACCGCCCTCTGCGATACTATACAAGTACGAGCCGAAAAGCTCCCTGAATTGGGCTTGCCACATTCCACACTCCCCTACAGTAACGCATTTGTAGCAAGACAAGCACGTTTAAATCGCCGGTGTTTTATGGCGTGCCTGAAAATCCGTGCTTCCAAAGTACAGCTCCATCGCATCCCACGTCCACGTGGAGCGTGATTGGCTACAAGGGGGCCGCTGAGAAATGGCCACGAGCAATCTACAGGCCGATTTCTTGCTCGCTAAAGACGCTCTGTGGCTCTCTCAACAGGGCAGTGTTGCATTGCCCAAGGCTGCGAGGGGGTCGTATTACTGAGACCTATTATTGGGACCATGTTGGTGGCAACTCCTTGGGACCCCTTGGGACAGTGGTTCGGCAACGGCTACATATAATTGCCGAGGGAGTGGTACTTGTCGAACCGATACTGTGCAATATCACGTAGGTGAGATTCAGTACAGCAGACAAGTGCGAGGCATGGCCGGCGTTACGGAGCGTCAACTCATGATACACCATGACGATACACCATGACGATACACCATTATGATACACCATTATGATACACCATGACGATGCATCATGACGAGACACCATGACGAGACACCATGACGAGACACCATGACGAGACAAAGCACCAGTAAATAGTGGTAGTGGTACTTGCACACAGCACGTCAAAACAAGTCGAGCTATTATCGCACATTTCACAGCTAATAACGCCTTGTGGCCGAGTATTAGCAGGCAAAATGTAGCTCTGATAGCTATAATCCCTTAATCATCACAATATTAAGCTCTCGTGAATATTATGATTGATAAGAGAAAACATGGGCACATGAGCAAACAAACAAGCACATGAGCACACGGGTAGATCCTGATGACACTACCTCACAATAATACATCTATTACAACTAATATACACACACGCCCTTCTCACGGAATCCGTCCTCTCATTGGTTGCCCTTCATTAACTCCTTGATGCGGGCAACATATGCGTCGAACAGAGGGTTTTGGACCACATCCACAATGTGGTTCTCCATCGCTCGCGTGTCAGTCAGCCATTTGGAGTTCTCGGTCTGGGTTCCTCTGCTGACCATCCCATTCCCGCTCCGAATGTCCGTATCTGCAGGGGTAAAGTGCTTCTTCCACAACTTGGCTCGTTTCGGAAAGTTGGGGGTGGGGCGAGCAGACTGGAGAAGCCCCCAGATAAGAGATACTGTCAGCAGTGTGTTTCAAAGTAAAAGTCTCAGAGAATATCTTTGGCCGGTGTGGCCGCGACAACGGGGTTGGCTTCACCGGCTGATAAGACTGCGACGAACTGGGTGTATCAACCAATGTCTGGCTCATAAATGCAGGCTCAGCAACCGAACCAGGAGGTTGGGTTAGAGGGTTTGAGACATGAGAAAGGCATCAATCTGGGTGAGGTCATCATCATCACTCTCTCCGTTCCACCGGAACTTTGGGTTGAAATCTTTGAAGGAGGTCTGGGTGGCATCTTCAGTCGTGGTAGACTTGGAAGGCCTACCCTTGATACACACTCCTGTCTTGGATTGCATTTCCACTGTCCGGTCGTAATCGTCCATATACGAGACTTTGATTTGGAAGCGATAAGTCTGGGTTAGCGGGAAGAGGGACATCGCGTCAGGGTATTGCTGGTGGCGTGGGGGATCATGTCAGGGTATTGTTGGTGGCGTGGGGGATCAATAATATTATTCAGAAACGACTCCTCGTTGCACACTCACCATGGTATGGAATCTCTTCACCAAGTACTTGAAGCCAATTCCTGGCTGTTTACAACTGGCCACCAACGGCGGGTTGTTTGTTCCGTAGATGGATCCGAACCGCTCGTCAATCTCGTCTATGTCGAGATGCTCCACAGAGGTGTTTTCGTATTTGAGGGAGATTTTCGCGCCCCCGGTGGGGGTGGTATCAATGGAGAGCTGAAGGGGCGAGTGTGGGTATTTGGTCCATTCGGACGCGTCGCGGTCAATGCCGCTGCTGACCAGTCCCTGTGCAGTTGGCATGTTTTTGTGCAGATAGATGTATTTGCAGATCCTGAACGTCGCCATGGCTTTTGGTGGTATCGAGTGGAGGAGGAGGCGGGTATGAAATATTGAGGGGGTCAAAGGTGAATGTGATTATGCGCACATTGTGTGGGGTTAAAGTTGGCATTTGGCGGGTAGAAAGTTGAAGTAAAAAGCTGTTAATAGTTGACATTACAGTTGGTAGATAGTTGAAGCAGACGACCAATCACAACTTTTGCAACCACAGCTTTTGCGACGAGAAGTCACTGTAGTAGTGCTGGGGGGAGAGGAGTATACCACTAATCAGAAAGAAAGAAAGACAGAGAGTCATCAATTCCACAAACATGATAAAACCCCCCCATCGTCTCTATGGTGCTTGCTTGACAGCAGTAAAAGTAGCTACAAATATATACATACAGTACATACAAACTGCAGGCCGATTATGTGTTCAGTCAGAGTAAGACCAGATGGAGTTTCAGAGACGGTTTCAAAGTACACCGAAGCGGCTCATCAGTTAATCACCACTGTTTCATTGGTAGTGTCTAGTCACCGCAACTACGGGTACATGCCTGTAGTCGTACTTAACATACTTTTCTGTTCCTTCTGATCGGCAAGAAATTTGGCAAGTGGATCAAGCACTCGCACCACCGGTACAAGTGGGAAACCGTCACCGATCCCACAAGCGCGAATACGAATTCCACTCTTGCCAACGCTGTCGACCGCCCATACACTGCCGACCGCCCATAAACTGTCATATTGCCAGTGCATCATTCACACACGTTTGCTTGCAACGTCCAGCTCCAGATCGAACTCGCGCCTCGCAAATATGCTCTGACTCGGAGAGCCACAGACACAGGCCACCAATGCCACCGATTCACCAATGCCACAATTACACCTTGCCACACTGCCACATTGCCACAGGGGTGTTTGGCTTCTGGCAAGGTGTAATTGAGAGAGTCTTCTCGGATCGGGCTAGTGAGAGATGAAGCATGTACCAGTCTGTACAGTACCAGTCTAAGGTCATTGTTTGTAACGAGTCCGCACAAGTATCGCACTGCCGCACCCGTACCGCACTCATACCCGTGTATCCATCTGCTGCGGCTTGTCTCGGTCCAATGAGTGTTGTTGGAACTAACGTCATCTGTGGCTTAGTGAAACTTGCCATGCCAAAAAAAAAAAAAAATTGAAAAATTTAAAAAATCAATGTTTTTTATTTTTCAGCCTTTCAAGCTTTTTTTTTGCCTCTTTTTCTTTCTCTGAGCCACGAATTAGCCACCTGAACACACCTTGTGACAGACAAGTTTCTGCAAGCCACAGGTTGTTGGCTCCGGCAAGATGTTTGGGACGAGTTCTAATCACCCACCACCGTCGAGTGTCATCAAGCACTCTTGCGATCCACTTGCCCTTGGGCCAGTCATTTCAGCCCATGGCAAAATAGCTCATGTCATATCGTTGCGGCAAAAACATAACGTTTCATTTTAACACCTCCCCCCCACGCAATCCTCGGGTGGTAGCACATCATCTGTGATCATAGAGTTTGCACGGGACTTTATGCCATTTTCAAGCCAGATGACGCGCCACAGAGCCTATGCTACTAGCCACGATCAGCCACATGAAAAAAGGCTGCTCCCCCCGTCAGGAGGGCCTGCTGCAATAAATAGAGTCGGTGCCCGCCTCTCCAGCCAACTTTCTCCCCCCACAAACCGCCAACTCTAGCTCAACAAGAATGGCTCCTTCAGTCCAGGACAACCGTTCGGCATCGCCCCAGTCCGATAAGGGCGCAAAGACCAAGGCGCCGCAGATCACCACCTCGTCTCCGGCCTTCCCCTTCCCTCTGTCGGCAGACATTGCCTCCGTGGCCGGAACCTCCAACCTGACGGGCCAGGCGCTGGTGGAGCAGACTGCCTACGCGCTATCCAAGGCGCTCTTCTCCTACTCGCCCGAGTCGTTTGATCTCGACCGAGCCGTCAAGACCTGGAACGCCAAGGACCAGACCAACGGCGCAGGCAAGGTCCCTTACTTTGTCGAGCTCGAGTCCCGAGTCGGAGCCGCCGCTATCCTGCTGGGCTACATCTACAACCAGACCGGATCCAACGCCCCCTCCGGAGCCCAGAGCGTGCTGGCCTCCTCAGCTACCCTCAAGCTCATGGCTCCCGTGCTGGCCACCTACTCCGCTAAGCCCACCGCTTCCTCCCCTCTGGCGTTCAATATTGCCGCTGTCGACTACGACCACGACGCCGAGCAGCTGGTGACCGACTACTCCTCCGTGTTCGAGGTTGCCCGAAGCATCGGACTCGGCCTGGTCTCCTCCACCAAGCCCTCCGAGGCCCAGAATATGACCGTTCTCGCTACCCTGCTGTCGATTGCCAACCCCACCGTCCACGTCTACGACGGCCTGCACTTTCTGCGACAGACCTCCCGAGTCAGTGACATCAAGGCCACCAAGGCTGTGTACGACCTGTACTCATCGCTGGTGGACTCTTCCAACGCCTCCGTGGCCGCCGTGCTCGACAACTTCAACGCTGCCGTAGGAACCAGCTACAAGGCGTTTGAGTACGAGGGAGCCGCGGATGCCAAGCAGGTGTATGTGGTGTTTGGATCCGCCGAGGCCGAGGCTGCCCGAGAGATTCTGCCCAAGTCTGCCGGACTCATTGTCGTGCGAATCTACTCCCCCTTCCTTGAGGCCGAGTTCCTCAAGACTCTGCCCAAGACCACCGAGTCCATCACCGTGGTGGGCCAGGTCCAGAACTCTGTCGCCGTCGAGTCTGCCTACGAGCACTCGCTGCTGTTCGCTGACGTGTCCGGAGCCATTGCCTTCTCTGCTGACTTTGGCCGAGTCAAGGTCCATGAGGTCAAGTATGCCCGGTCTCTGGAGATTGACGGTCTTTCTCTCGGAGACCTTCTCGGAATCGAGACCACCCCCAAGCCCCACTACACCTTCTTCAACCTGGACAATGCTGCCACTGCCAACACCGCAGCTGCCACTGCTCACGTTCTGGCTCTGGACAAGGCTGCCGTCACCTACTACTCCGAGTACGACAACTACACTGCCGGAGGAGTGGTCAAGACCACCATCTCGACCGACCGGGCTATCCCCAAGAGCCTCACCGTTGTCAGCGATCTGTCCATTGTGCGATCTCTCAACGTGACTGCTCCCGAGACCGATCTGCTGCTGGTCGGCTCTAGCAAGCAGGAGGACCTTGACAAGGCTCTGACCGACTCCTTCAAGCTGTCTGTCGCTCTATCAGGTGCCGCTGTCCACATTGTTGATCCTTCTATTGTCGGAGACAATGCCGAGACCTCTGGGCGAACCGAGAGCATGATTGAGCAGCTTGCCTTCTGGAAGCTCGCCCACCCCGAGCTTTCTCTGGATCAGATCACCACAAAGATTGTCCAGGCTAACGGTGTCGACACCGAGCTGGTTGCTTCCACCGTCGCCAAGCTCGCCGAGACCGTCTACGAATCTGCCCTCACCGAAATCAACACTGAGGGATGGGGAACCGTTGAGGGTGAGACCGAGCTCGAGGTGCCCCCTTACTTCACCGTCAATGCCTTTGGCCCCGCCAACGTTCGAGGTGAGGACGAGGAGGGCGGAGCTGCTGCTGCCTCCATTTCCGAGGCTGCCAAGCGAGTCGTGTTCAAGGAGGCCTACGGAACCGAGAACTCTTTGCGACCCGATATCTCCACCAAGAACTTTGTGGTAAAGGTGCAGGAGAAACGACGAGTGACTCCCGAGAATTACGACCGAAACATCTTCCATGTCGAGTTCGACATTACCGGCACCGGTCTCAAGTACGAGATTGGAGAGGCTCTTGGTGTTCACGCTCGAAACAATGCCGAGCTGGTTGACCAGTTCATTGAGTCTTACGGCCTGAACCCCAACGAACTTGTTTCTATCCGAAACTCTGAGGACTCTTCTCTATCGGAGACTCGAACTGTTCTGCAGATCTGCCGAGAGCACCTCGATCTCTTTGGAAAACCCCCTAAGCGATTCTACGAGGCTCTTGCTCCCTTTGCCACTGACGCCGCTGAGAAGGCTGCTCTGGAGAAGATTGCCTCTCCTGCTGGTGCCGAGGAGCTCAAGAAGCGATCTGAGGTTGATACCGATTCTTTTGTTGACATTCTTGCCGAGTTCCCTTCTGCCCGACCCACCATTGCCGATCTTGTCCAGATTGTTGCTCCCCTGAAGCGACGAGAGTATTCCATTGCCTCTTCCCAGAAGGTGCACCCCAACGCCGTCCATCTGCTTATTGTGGTGGTCGACTGGGTGGACCCCAAGGGCCGAAAGAGATTCGGACAGGCTTCCAAGTACATCAACGACCTCAAGGTTGGCGAGGAGCTGGTTGTGTCTGTCAAGCCCTCCGTCATGAAGCTGCCTCCTCTCACCACTCAGCCCATCATCATGTCTGGTCTGGGTACCGGTCTGGCACCCTTCAAGGCCTTTGTTGAGGAGAAGGCCTGGCAGAGAGAGCAGGGCCACGAAATTGGAGACGTGTACTTGTATCTTGGATCTCGACACAAGAGAGAGGAGTATCTGTACGGAGAGCTCTGGGAGGCCTATAAGGATGCCGGAGTCATCACCCACATTGGTGCTGCCTTCTCTCGAGACCAACCCCAGAAGATTTACATCCAGGACCGAATCCGACAGTCCATGCCCGATCTGGTTGATGCCTTTGTCAAGAAGGAGGGAGGTTTCTACCTCTGTGGTCCTACCTGGCCTGTTCCTGATGTGACCCAGGTTCTTTCCGAGATCATTGAGACTGAGGCTGAGGAACGAGGCGAGAAGCTTGACTCGGCTCGAGCCATTGAGGAGCTCAAGGATGCCGGACGATATGTTCTGGAGGTTTATTAGATGGTTAATAGATTATTAGATGAATTGTTTCTGAGAGCGTGTGAAACCGGAAGTATTTGTAGTGTGTCACAACTCGCCAATGCCTACAGTACTTTCATAATATTGATGGATTATGTAATCGCCTTCTGCCCTTTACAGTGGTCTGGATCTGTCTATCCACTGCTGGGCACATGTGCATCTGCTTGATCCAGTGTTGATTCCAGACCCATCCGCCAATTACCGTTCTATACCCGGAACGATCCCGAGTGTGTTTGGTGACCTGGAGTGACCTGGAGTGACCTGGGTGACCTGGAGTGACCTGGGGAGTGTACGTCGCTGTACTGTATCGTCTCACCTACCAGTTTTTTGGTATCGTATCGTATGTACTTGCAGCTAATTGGCGTGTGGATCTAGTAGCAACAAGTATCGGTGCTAGCACGATACATGAGCTGTGGAGTGAGTCATTGTGATGTCCCTATTGGTGGGCGTGTATGCCGATGCGACGTCGGTCAAAGTGACTCGATATCTGTAGTTGGCTCGCCATTCAAATAGGTCCGATCTCAACCACCCATCCTCCTCCTGCTCAACTCGGGTCCGATGCCATTTTCTTTTCCACCAAAACCCAATGTGAGTCACATGCATAGAGCGTGCTCCAAGGTGCGGGTGTACAGAGCAAAGGGTGGGACAAGTCAAAGTGACGTTTTCGTTCACGCCAAAAAAAATAAAATTGTAAGTTTGTGAGGGCAGGCAAAAAAAAAAAAAAAAAAAGAAGTCTCCCGGGGGAAAAGGGCCCGTTTTCCACACCAAACTAAAATTTTTTCCCGCCTTAGATGGGAAGAACACACGACGGAGCTGGTAGAGAGGCACAAGTGGAATGGATCCGAGACGACCAGGGCGCCGCAACTCAGGCTGCACTCCACACATGCCCTTATCTCCTCGCGACCCACAGCTCAGCTGCTTTGCAGGGCGGTGACCTGGACCCCAACAGAGTTCTGCAGACCCAATAGCGGTGCAAATTTAAAGCCAAAAAATTTGTGCAGTTATAACTCCACGGTTCTGCTCTCCACAGTAGTGCCTGAACCACCATTGATCGAACACATCTCCACCATGTCTTCATACGCCCTTTCCAACAACCATAAGGATGTGAGTAACAGCGATGAGGAATTGTCTGTGCACAAGAGACACACAACCGCAGAATCGCCCCGCAACAGAACCGGTGTTATGTGTAACCTCACCAATTTTGATGACACCGTGACACGGACACGTCGTAACAGTGCAAATCCAGACGGTACACAACAATTGCAATTGCAATTGTGTTTTGTGACCAATTGGTTGATGCTATGAAGGTGCCTGTAGAGGTGCGATAATGTCTGGTAACGTCTGTGTTCCGGCTGTGGGGCGTTTCTTAAATATACACTCACGCCATATCCTCAACACACACACAGTGTAATGACTGGACAAGTGCGACGCACGCTCAATGACCCATACTAACCCAGCTCATTGAAGCCTCCCTCCACGACCTCGACCCCGAGGTCGAGGGCATCATGAAGGACGAGATTGACCGACAGAAGCACTCCATCGTCCTCATTGCCTCCGAAAACTTCACCTCCAAGTCTGTTTTCGACGCCCTTGGATCTCCCATGTGCAACAAGTACTCCGAGGGATACCCCGGCGCCCGATACTACGGTGGTAACCAGCACATTGACCGAATCGAGACTCTGTGCCAGAACCGAGCCCTCAAGGCCTTCGGCGTCACCCCCGACAAGTGGGGCGTCAACGTCCAGACCCTGTCTGGCTCTCCCGCAAACCTCCAGGTCTATCAGGCCATCATGAAGCCCCACGATCGACTCATGGGTCTTGATCTGCCCCACGGAGGCCATCTTTCTCACGGTTACCAGACCGACAACCGAAAGATCTCCGCCGTCTCCACCTACTTCGAGACCATGCCCTACCGAGTCGACCTCGAGACCGGCATCATCGACTACGACATGCTCGAGAAGACTGCCATCCTCTATCGACCCAAGGTTCTGGTTGCCGGAACCTCCGCTTACTGCCGACTCATTGACTACAAGCGAATGCGAGAGATTGCCGACAAGGTTGGCGCTTACCTCGTTGTCGACATGGCCCATATTTCCGGCCTGATCGCCGCCGGTGTCATCCCCTCTCCCTTTGAGTACGCTGACATTGTCACCACCACCACCCACAAGTCTCTGCGAGGCCCCCGAGGTGCCATGATCTTTTTCCGACGAGGTGTCCGATCCGTCGACCCCAAGACTGGTAAGGAGATTCTCTACGACCTTGAGAACCCCATCAACTTCTCCGTCTTCCCCGGCCACCAGGGAGGTCCCCACAACCACACCATCACCGCTCTGGCCGTTGCCCTGAAGCAGGCTGCTGACCCCACTTTCCGGGAGTACCAGGAGCAGGTTCTCAAGAACGCCAAGGCTCTGGAGACCGAGTTCAACAAGCTCGGTTACAACCTCGTGTCCGGCGGAACCGACTCCCACATGGTTCTGGTTTCCCTGCGAGACAAGGGCATTGACGGTGCTCGAGTCGAGACTGTTTGCGAGCAGATCAACATTGCTCTCAACAAGAACTCCATCCCCGGTGACAAGTCTGCCCTTGTCCCCGGTGGTGTCCGAATCGGTGCTCCCGCCATGTCCACCCGAGGCTTCGGCGAGGAGGACTTCAAGAAGATTGCCAACTACATCTCGCAAGCCGTCGATCTCGCCATTGAGATCCAGCAGGGACTGCCCAAGGAGGCCAACAAGCTCAAGGACTTCAAGGCTGCTGCCCAGGCTGGTGGCAACCCCAAGATCGAGGCTCTCAAGACCGAGATCTCCAACTGGGCCGGCCAGTTCCCTCTGCCCGTTTAAGTGGCTGAGAGGAAGTTATTTATGAATTCAACATTTCTATATAGTGAAGACAGTATTTGAAAAGACAGCTGTAAAGAGTATGAGGGACTTGCAAGTTGCAACTTGTGTCGAGGAACATCAGTTTTGTGATGAAAGAGTCTCCAAAATTACTTAGACTTAGTTGGTAAAAAACTGTACAGTAGAATCAAAGCAGTATCGGCCTATCCAGACAGCATAGACTGCCAGTACTCGTACTATTGTTCCTCGACACGTGATATTGTCTGATTTACAACCACGTGGCTCATTCCCCATACATACTTCATTCTTCTGTTAACTATCTACCACTGTGATCAGTGCTCTATTTTTCACCTTGACTGTTTACTGTCGAGGAGCTTGGTCGGCTCGCTGGTACATGTTCTCAACAACCTTGACCTGGTCAGGAGTAAGAGAAGATACCAGAGTCTGGTACAATCCAGAGTTGCTCTGTGAGAGCGCCTCCACCTGCTGCTTGAACTGCGCGTACATGTTGACGCTGTCGGTGGGGTTGTCCACCAGACCCTCCTCTTCCACGGTATCTCCGTCGTCGAATCGGAAGCCGCCACTGAGAATGCTCTCCGACTGCAACAGCTTGGCATAGGCCTCGTCCTCATCCTCCTCGTCCTCCTCTTCGCCCTCGGGCAGGTCAGCGGGGTTGAAGTCCTCCTCGTCGTCATAGTCAAAGTGCTCGCCAGTGTATGCAGCCAGATCTGAGCCGAGGGTGGGATCGAACTCCTTGGACACCTCCTCCTTGTGCTTCTCAGCAGCGGGAAGAGTGCCCATGACAGACACCAGTCCCTGGAACAGAGAGGGAAGGTTCTGCTGCAGAGCCTCGGGCAGAGCAGCAGCGTTGTTGATCACTGCTAGCAGAGCAAGACAAATGAGCTTCTTGTCGTTGACTCGGGTGAACTGCTCCATGTTCTCGAACCACATGGAGAAGAAGGGCGCAGTGAAGTTGACCTGCTCCAGGAGGCCAATGGTGGCCACGGGGTTGTAGATGAGACACGACAGAATGTTCTCAATCAAATGCAGACGGAAGACGGGCTTCATGGGCTCCTCGGGGTTAGGCTCGGCAACCAGAATCGACACGGTGTGCTTGACGATTCGCTCCACGTACTCGTCCACGTGGCCGTGGAAGTTGAGCACGAGAGCCTGAATAAGTCGACAGGCGTACACCTTTTCCTGCCAGGACAGCCGGCCCTCATTTTCGGTGAGAACAGACTCGATGATGTGCCAGATCTTGGCAATGAAGGTGGGGTTCTGCTTGAGCTGGTCGGCACCGTAGTTCATGTAGTTCTCCAACACGGGCTGCAATTCCTCAATGAAGTCCATGGCGTGCTCCACAAACGTATCCGACAGCACCGCAAAGATGGCCCACATGTTGGGCGAGATGGACTTTGTGCAGAAGGTGGTATCCTCAATGAGCTCGAGAATGGCGGCCAGGAACTCGACCAGACCCTGCTCCAGAACCAGCTTGTACACGGGCATCAGCACCTCCTCAATGGCATAGATGGACTCCACGGAGTTGTCCATGGCCATGATGAGGGTAATGATGGTGTTGAGAATACCCTCGGCAGCCAGAGTCTTGTCTTCGTCGGCGTAGAAATCAAAGTTGTCGTCGGCATCCGGGTCGGGGTTCTTCTTCTCACACAGCTCCTGGGCGATTCGCATAAACTGGTCTCGCAGCTGGGTGGCGAGCTGAACAGCGAAGGGCGCCAGCTGCTCGGAGAAGGAGTCCACAAAGTTCTCCATGACGGCCGAGATGGCATCCAGCTCAATCTCGTTGGACAGCTCCAGCAGCTGCTGCATGATGGCGGTGATGTTGTCTGCCAGCGCCACACGCACGTCGTCAATCTGGATCAGAGGCTGCAGAGCCAGAGCAGCCTCGGCTCGCACAGGCAGGTGCTGGTCCTGCAGACAGACCAGCACCTTGCTGTAGAGAGTTCGCACCGTGTCCTGGTTCTGGAACTCAATGTCGGCGTACGAGTTGACCATCTCGCAGGCTCGTGCTCGCATAAAGCCGTGGGGGGAGGTGAAATCGGGCACCACGTACTCCATGAGGAATGGCTCGATCATGGTTCGGAACTGGGCATTCTTCTTCTTCATGATAATGAGATGGGAGATGGCACCCAACATTCGCAGCGCAGACTCACGCTTAATGGCGGGCTCGAGCTCTCCGTTGCCAGAGTTGGCCTGCACTGTCTCCTGGACCAGCTGCAGCACAGAAGGCAGACAGGAGGGCCGCTTCTCGACCAGGGTGATGAGGAAAGAGGTGGCGGCCATGTCGGCGGTGGGGTTTTCGTCGTAGACATCGATTCGTCGATGAATGTACTCCACGGGCTCGTCCTCAAACGCCTCGAGGTCGTTCTCAGTCAGACACAGCAGCGGGAAGACCACGTGACGCACAATAGTGTCAATGTGGTCCTGGATCAAGTGCCAGTTCTCCTTGACTCGGATGCAGTCCTCCAGAAAGTAGACGAGCTTGTAGAGCGACTTGCCGGAGATCCAGATCTCACCCTTGGCCCAGCCCTCGATGCGCTGGAAGTAGGCCCGCAGAATCTCGGGCACGTACTGAGAGTTGAATCGGGCGCTGAAGGCCTCGTACTCGGCGGCCACGACCGACTCGGCGCCGTATCGGTGGTAGATTCGGTAGAGGTTGGCGTAGCCCCACTTCTGGCACTTTGTCCAGGGATGCAGCTCACGGTCCTCCACGTCCAGAGCCAGTACCTCCTGGGGCAGGGTTCGGGTGATGGCGTTGAGATGCAGCTCGGCCCAGGGCCGCAGAGAATCGTCGCCCTGCAGCTCCACGGGCAGCTTGTAGTAGGTGGCGTACTTGTACATTTTAAGAATGTGTCGCAGCATGTCGCCAGCGTAGTACGAGTCCTGATTCACCAGCGATTGGCCAAACAGCAGCAACGTGGGGAAAGTGCGTGTGATGATCTCGTTGAGGTGCGCTCGGCTCTCGCCGGTGGTGTATCGGTATCGCTTGGTGACTTCGGTGAGGATCAGCACGCCGGTGAATTTGTCCTGGTCCGACTCGCTCTGAAGCAGCTGCTCAGCCTGGCCCAGCAGAGATGGCCAGTCCTTGGGGTAGTCCAGCACGACAATGTATGCCAGCATGGCCACCAGCTGAGATCGCAGCAGCGAATTGACGCCCTCAGCCCCGGACACAGATACAAGAGTAGGCACCAGCTTCTCCCGGAACTCGGGCTTCTCCTCGACCCGGATCAGCTTCTTGGAAGAGGTGTGGGGGTTCCAGTTTCGAGTGACCATGTTCTTGAGATAGACCGAGGCGGCCTTGCGCACATTGTCCGACGCCTGGGGCTCCCGAACAATGTCCAGACAGCTGTGGATGAAGCCGGGCATCTTGTCCACCTCCTTGAGCTGGGCCTCGGCCTGCTTGATGGTGTTGGGGTTGCCGTTGGTGGTGGCCTCGAAGCACGAGTACAGCGCGTTTGTGTCCATCTTGCTGTATTTGTCGTTCTCAGATAGCGTGGACACTCGGTGCAATGTAATGCTACCTTTTTTTTTTTCCATACCTCCCTATATTTTGATGGGTTACGTTAACCTTAGCGTTGAAGGTAGGGTAACGCATCAAGGGAAATTCAATGTAGGCTGCTGGGGCACTTTTGGTTTGGCTGTAGAAACATATAATACAATGCACAGGGCGCGAGAGCTGTATCGTCGGATACACACGAGTCTGGCATTTTATTTTTTACTTTCAAAAAATAGATTTGGACTCCTGTACCCTTTGTTATACGTGCATTTTCGCGGTCACTGCTTGCTGTTGCCCAAGAAGTTGCAATAGTTTTTCAGAAAAGAAACCAAAGTCGCAGACACAGACATGTGCTAAAATGGCTGGTTGAAAAGAGCTACAAACGCTTGAGAGGTGTCAGAGGGGCTGTTGGTACTGTGCTTATATGTACAGGGTCCAATCTGTGAAAATATCGATGCTCGCCGAGTTGTAGCGTGTCTCAGATCGAGGCCAAAAACAATGTTTTTGTCAAGTAAATCTCAACTGTAAACTCAACTATTTGTTCATCAGCCGAGTTTTTTTGGAAATAAATGCAGAAGAAAAAAATATTTTCCCTTTTTTGTTTTTTCAAAAAAAAAAAAAAAAAAAAAAAAAAAGGACTGGTCTTGGTGAAATCCAATCCAATCCAATCCAAAAGGTGCCTATGCAAATCAAATATGATACATCTATATACACCCGCGGAACCGGCTCGGCCGCTACTCTAGATCACCATGCCAAAAGATGTTGACATAGAGCCAACACCACAGTATCAATTAGTACGTTTCGTGGATGCAACTGTCGTCACATCGACCACACGTAGACTATCCTGTATGTAGCACACATTGTCCTAACCAGCCCATTTATCCCATTATCCCATTATCCAACCGTTTGGTGTCGCCACCTCATTGTCCCCCTCCCCCACCCTATGCGTTGTTGTTGAGCTTGCTTCTGGCGGCAGCAAACATTTCCTCCTGCTTTCTCAACAGCTCCTCCTCGGTCATGCCCGACTGCTCCAGCTTTCCAACCTTCTTCTCCCGCGACTTGAGCGCCTCCTTGTGCTCCACAATCAGGTCCTTGATGGGCTCAATGTAGTCTATGAATCCCAGCTCCTGCAGAGCCTTGATGACATGTTCCGGCGCAATCGTCTTCTTGCTCTCCTTCTCGGCAATCTCGTTGCTTTCGGTGCTCAGCATCATGATGAACTCGATGCAGCACTCGATCAACACGTCGCGGGTGTCCTTGGCAAACGCCAGGTCTGACGGAATGATTTCGCTCACTATCTTCTGCACCGTGGCTGGGTTAATAACCGACCCACAACTTTCAACCCCCCACAAACAGAAACACAAACACAAACACAACCCCCCCTCCGGCTCTACTCACCCTTGGGCAACGAAAGGTCGTCATTCCCTGAAGTTTCTCTGTCGCTCATTTCACTGCGTGTATGTTGTGGTAAACGTGTGGTTGTGCCGTGGTGGACTCGTCGCTCTTACGCGCCTTGTATGCTTTATGCATGTTTATATATTTTTCGAGCTCCCAAAGATAGAGTTCAAGAGTCGTAAACAGTGATAGCCACCCTACAGGAAAGTGCAAGTCGCACTGGGAGAACGGCGCCACCGATCCAGCCAGGTCACGTGATCCTACATACCCCCCCCAGAGCCACGCCCCAAGAATTGTATTTCCCACTCTTAATCTGTTGATTTTGGTGCCTTTGGGCAACCAACCCTGTTCCCTCAAAACACGTACAAGTTTGTCAGTCAATTCATTCTCATCCATCATCCAACTACTACCCCGTTTAAGGTTCCAGAATGAGCTTAAAATGCGGGAACTCAAAGAGAAACCTTTTTTTTTTGGGCCCGTCACGTGATGGCAAACACTCGATGAGACGTAGCACAGACTCAATGAGACGTAGCTCAGACTCAATGAGACGTCGCAGAGCAATTTTGTGGGGGCGGGGAGGGAGGGGGGAGACCAAGGAGGGAACAGCCGGCTGTTGGCGACAAGAACCGACTTTGGGTTGTTCTGTTGCACTCCGAACCACAACATTGGTGACAATGAACAAGCTCAGTTTAGACCATCGGGGTTACATAGCTGTTAAAACGCCAACAAATACTTGCAAGGGGTCCAGTTTTTCGGCTAGTGAGTAAACCGGGGGTGTTTATCACGACTATCGGACCGGTTTGGTCCAAAGTGTGGTATTTCGTTGAGCATTTGGAGACAAACAGATTATGTGTTGTCGGTGACTAACCCTAGTGCATGAGTCAATCTGGTATTGGTGGGATCGTTATGGGCGTGTAGCTACTGTACAGCTCCTGTACAATGGTGTACTATGGTTGAGTTGGTTTGTTGCGACCGTCTCGTCTTGGAGGATTTACACGACAACTAAATGTTTCCCATTCCGGGCACAGGTCAAAATCGAACCAACGCCGCCTGCCAACTCCTCTACCGTTCGACAGCGCGCCAGTTCGATTCCCCGTTGTGATGCTAAAGTAACCTCGTTTACGGTGGATCATCGAGAATGACATATAGTGGCAAATACGAGGAGATATTTTGTGTCGAGCACGTTTCGGGTCGACACCGAAGAGTCGGAACCCCCCAAAACTCCCCGTTTCCACGCTTCCCCGCAACTCCAACGCTCTCTGCTCTGTTCTTCTACCACACCAGATGTACTTGTTACAATACAAGTCTCGGTCAATTTTCATGCAGAAAAAAAATTCAGAGTTTAAATTATTTTTTCCTGCACTTGGACAACCATCAGGCAAGCCAGATAATTCCACCACAACTCACACACATCATGTCGGAACAGCTGTCTCGATTCGATCCCGCTCTCACGCAGTACGCCAGCGTCACAAGTGCGCTTAACCAGCACAAGATCCGTGTCCAGGCGGTCTCAGGCGCCAATGCCAGTCTCCAGCCCGTGGAGTTTGTGTTGGAGAAGGGCACCACTGTGACTGCTCTCAAGTGGACCAAGAACGTTGGCGAGGGCGCCTCGTCGTCTTCTCGACGCAAGAAGACCAAGACCCAGGACTCGGCGGCTGCTTCTTCCGAGGAATATCTAGTTTCTGTGGGAACCAACCGGGGCGACATTCTCACTTTTTCTCCCGCCCAGGCCAAGCTTGTGTCTGCTCTCCGAGGCGGCCATTCTCTGCCTGTGGCCGACTTTGACGTCGACGCCAACTCCGGCACCACCTACTCGCTTGACAACCGAGGTCTTTTGAACGTGTGGAAGGGCTCTTCTGTGGAACGATCTGTGGACAAGACCGGCGCCAAGCTGGTGGCCGTTCTGCCCTCGGGTAACGTGCTGCTGGCCACCCACAACATCGCCGTCTACGGCCCCCAGGGCGATGACTCGTCGGCCGTCTCGTTTGACTCGGCTCTGTTTGATATCCCCTCGCACACCTCTACTGTCACCGAGCTGTGTGTTCGAGGTGACCTTGTTGCTGCCGTTGCTGGCGACCGTCTCATCAACGTGGTTAACGTGGCTCAGAAGAAAATTGTGCTGGTGCTCATGGCCGAGTCGGGTGCCCACCGTGTCTCCATGAACGGCGACATTCTCACCGCCCTGACAGAGGGAGGAGCCGCCGAGTTCTTCCAGCTCGCCCAGACTAACGGATCCACCCCCAACAGCAAGAAGGGAAAGCGCAAGAGCATTGTCACCAAGTCCTCGTTTGCATCGCTGGACCTGGAGCGGGGCACTAAGGCTGCCGGCCAGAACCTCGTCATCGACGCCATCGCGCTCACCGCCAAGGAGGCCTACTACTCGTACACCGAGCGGGCCCAGGCCCAGTTTGCACACGTGACTCTGGCTGCTCTGGAGACCGAGCCCACCATGACGGTGGTGCACGACCCCAAAAACGCCGCAAACCACTACACCGAGGAGCGAACTGTGCCCGTGTCCTACAACGAGGAGGACGCTATCATTGCTGCTGGAGACGACTATTCACAGCTGGAGAACGGTGTAGGAAGCGACGAGTCCGATGACGACGAGTCTGCCACTCTGGCCGAAAAGATGGACGCTCTCAAGCGAGAAAACAAGACCACCAAGAGCGGACTTTCCGGAACTGCTCCCCCGACCATGGGATCTCTATCCACTGTTCTTACCCAGGCCATCAAGTCCGACGACGACGATCTGCTCGAGTCGTGTCTCCTTTTCCGAGACGAGGAGGGCATCAAGTCTACCGTCCAGCGACTCAACAGTAATCTGGCCGTGCTACTTTTGGAGCGTTTGGCTGCCAAGATGACCGCCCAACCCTCTAGAGGCCGACAGTTCAACGCCTGGATCAAGTGGGTCATGGTGGCACATGGAGGATACCTGGTGACCGTGCCCAAGCTGCTGGTGACTGTGTCGCGACTTCACAAGGCTCTTAATACCCGAGTCAACACACTGGATCGTCTGCTGGCTCTGGAGGGCCGTCTGGAGATGCTTGAGGCCCAGATGGAACTGCGAAACGCCAGCCACGGCGCCAACGACGACGACGAGGAGTCCGACTCCGAGGTCGAGTTTGTCGAGGGCGAAGAGGACATTGACGAAGACGATGAGGAAGACGACATGTCCGAGATCATGGCCATGGGCGATGATGACGATGTCGAGATGGGTGAGGGGGACGAAGGTGAGGATGATGAGGACGAGGACGAGGACGAAGAAAGTGACGAAGAGGACGAGGACGAGAACGAGATTGCTCTGCCTGACTCGGACGAGGAGGAGATGAAGCAGGTGCTCAACAAGAAGCGAGGCAAGCAGTAAATAACTAGCATTATAGATTTGTATCATTGGTTTGGGAAAAGTAGGGGTCTAGAGAACACAATGTAGTACGCTCAAAAATGATCCGACGGAGTTGTAATTTTGACACAATGGATATGACAACATTGTTAGCGGTTTAATGCAATGATATTTCATGTTTGTCACACGAAATCGCCCCCAAAATCACCCCCAATATCATTCGTATAATCCGCTCCTCTTTCCCCCCCCCCCAAACTCTATTCGAAAATTATTATGCATGTGCATGTATGTGAGAAAAAACACTGGGTAGTTGAAATCTTTTCAAAGCCACCATGACGAAGCGGAAAAGTGCGTTGAGTGCGCTGAAGCCGACGAAAAAACAGGTCATCAGCTCGGAGGATTCGGATCCCGAAGTCGTTGTGGTCACCAACCCTCCTCTGGACTCTCCGGATGCAGAGGAGTCGTTCATCAGCATCACCGAAGAAGATGAGGCCGTCAGACAGCTCAGCACTTTTGATTTCAGTGCAAAGAACACCAAGGTGGTACGAGATGAGACTCGCGGTCGATCGCGAGTTTTCCACGGCATGAAATTCAAAGAAACCATCGTTCTACGGGGAGCCTATGTAGTCACGGTGTGGAGTGGAGTTATCCATATCAACGGAGCTCTGGTGAACATCAACTCTCCGGTCGATATTCCCGTGTTTGCGCCCGCGTCTCACGCTCTTCCTCAAATCGAGGCTGCTGCTGGAGCTCCCGAAACTCGAGAATCGGGGGACGAAGACGTCATGGAGGCATTGCATCAATTGGAGGGATCCTCGGTCATTGTGGAGATCGCAGCAATGCCGCGACGGTCAGAAAACCCGTTGATTACGGTCAGCAACTTTGGGAAGATGTCCTCGGGCAACATTGTGCCGTTTGTGCGTCAATTGTGGCACTGCTCTGAGGATGACGGCAGCAACTACAGCAGAATCTACAACACAGCCAGTGTAGTGACGAAATCGCAGGCAGCGGTCATTCCCGGCATCTATGACGAATGGGCCGAAGTGTGTGACGACATTCGGCGACTCAAGCACTCCTCCACCATGGTAGTGGGCTCTCAAAACACCGGCAAGTCCACCTTTTGTAAATACTTGAGTGCGTTCATGACCACCAAAAAGACCGGCACCTCTGTGGCGTTTGTGGATCTAGATCCTAGCAATTGCGAGTTCACTGCCCCCGGTCAGGTGTCTGTGACTGTTATTGGCGCAGGTCACCTTAGTCCCTATTCCATTCTGGGACCCTCCTTCACACACGTTACAGCCCCCACCTACAGTCGGTTTGTGGGTTACAACAACCCCAAAGATGACACCAGGGGGTACATTGAGGCGTGTAAGGCAGTTATCGACTTCGCCAAGGGTCTCAAGCTGCCCCTGGTGTTCAATACCTGCGGCTGGGTGCGTGCTGCGGGACACGATCTTCTGCGACAGCTCATAGATCATGTGAAGCCGTCAGACGTGGTGTTTACACGTGATCCCGGCGTCGACGCCGACCAGGCGCGACTGGCTGAATCCGTCAAGGCCCGATCGCACGTTCTCGATGCTCCAGATGCAGAGCCTCCACGTTTCACAGGTGCAGAACAACACTCGCTCCAGACTGTCACGTATCTGCACGGAGGCAATCTTGCGTCTCATTTGAGCGACCTCCCGGCCCTCGAGGTGGGTCTGGAGTCTGTTTACGTTGGTATTCTCGACTCTGAGGGCGTTGATCTGGCCGATGTGGCACTGTCTACCAACTCCACTCTTTTGGCCGTCATGACGATGGACAAGAAGACCGTCAAGCACGCGGAAATCACCCCCGACGGACTCCAGTACCTGCCCAACTTTGACATTCCGCAGGGCGAGTGTCTTGGACAGGCCATGGTGCAATTTGCAGGAGCTAGCGTCCGTTTGCATACCCCTGTATCAGCATCTCTGCTCAACGCGCAGCTTGCAGCCGATAAGGCCATTGTGCTGGTCCGAGGACGTATTCCCCTGCCTGTCTACGAGCTGTGGGACTCTCGAAAGGGTGGAGAACAGGCCTACGTCTCTTTCGACGTGAACAGCGGAGTTGGTTCCGAGGCTTGGGTAGCTAGACGTGGACTTAAGCGCAAGTGATGCATTTGCAATTGGATTCTACCGCTATGTACCGGTACATGTTACACTAATAGAACTAATAGATCATTGGAGAGTGGCGCACTATTTCTTCACATGGCTCATTCCCGTCGTTGTCTGGTGATATTGATATAGCGTTGCTGCTCGTCGGATTCAACTCGTGGTTTCCAACTCGCGGTTCCAACTCGTGGTTCCAACTCGAGGTTCTCAAGAGCGCAACTTGCAGAGATCAAATAAAACTCCACTTGCCTCTGCTACTGCCGCTGTGGATACGGTTGGGCTCTTTAGTCAGGTTCTCTCAGAGTCGTATAGGAAAAAGAAAACTCTGGGCGCACAGCTAGTGACCAACTTGTAACATATTGGTTTCATTTGCGCGGCTTTGAGAGAACCTGACCAAGAGCTCGGGCCAGAATTCTGCGTCGAGTGAATTGCAGGTACCATTTAATGTCTGACCGACAGTTCTGCTGTAGAATGCACCATCACTATGGATTGAATAGGTTTTGCCGACAGATGAAGAGCTTGTCTAAGCTCCTGTGCAATCTCTTCACCACCACCTTTTGCATAGAGAACGGGTGTGAAACAAATAAGACTCTAGCTGTTGGCTACAGTAGCAGAATTACTACTGGTAGAATGGTTGGGAAACCTCCCTCGAGTTCCCACGCTGGAAAAATTGTGGCCTGATCATCGTCGGTAGTGCGCATAATGTCCAAAATAGTGCGTGCTAAAGTGGAACTAGAGCGTGTCTAAGCATGTAGATGGGGGGTCTAAAGGGTCCATCGAAGTAATTAGTAGTGTTACCGTTTGGTCCTAGCGTGTTGTGTGCGTTGGCAGCAATTCATTAGTGCTAGATTGCCTTGACGTAAGATATGGGGTCTTGCTCATTGGAGGTTTGCAGTTATCCCATCTCATCTATAGGATACACGAACGGTATGATAGATGATGGGTGAGACAGACAAGAGACCAGACACCGAAACCCCCCGTACAGTAGCCGGTCGTACCCAAATCAAGTCTTACCCCCGCCGCCGCTTGTGATATAGCAGCACAGTGCGTGCAGTTGTGGCGGCAGAAGCCAAGACGAGGGTGCCACGCACTGCTGCTGTTGTTGGACGTGTTTCGGAAAGCACAGTCGTGACTCCACAGCATCCAAGCACCGAACATCCATGCAGGGTAGTCACAGCTTACAGCGGCGGGAGTACTGTGTTGCGCACTCTCTCTTCACTCTCGACATAGTTCCGGGGACTGGGGAAGGATGGAAGAACCCCACCCGTCCCCGGAAGAGTGTCCGCAAGAGGTATTTGGCCGACGCCCGCTGGCCCCACATCCCAGGGAATAAGAGAATACGAGAGTTGCAGTTGCCGTTTTGGGCCGATCTCCCCGGGCCCCCAAGCGGTTAGAAGTAGTACAACCAGGAAGAGCCAAAGTCCATGGACTTTACCGCTCCGAGTGGTGCAAGTCAGCTGTGCGATCGGACGTGGGCTGGTCTTTGTCCACAGTCTAGTGCTCTGATCCGGGCACATACCCCTGGTAGTAGCACAGAATGTAGTCGTCGAGTATGTACAATAGATGTACTCACTCCCTGAGAGCAGGGCATATGACGACCAATCAGTAGAAGACGTCTTTCTTCGTCTTGATTTTTCTCCCTTTTGCTATTCACGCTCGCTCGGCTATTAGTCTCACCTAGCAACACACGTCTGTGCTGGTTTTTGCCCTCTCTTGCTCTCAGTAGTCCACCTTCGCTGCATGGTTTAGGTACTGCAGGTGGACACAGCATTGAAAGGCTAAGAGCAAGCCCCGAAATAGATACGAGGAATGGAGGAGGGGGGTGGTCTGGTCTGTTCGGCCGGGAGACTTCACGTGATGTGGAGGAGATGATGTTAGATGGTCAAGAGCCCTCTTGCGACATGTGCGGAATGGGCATCTCCGTGTCCAATCGTCGTTTGATCGGCCCTAACCCGCCACAATTGGCCGCCTCTCCCCGCCCCCATCGACTCTGTAACAAGCTCTGCAATCCTCAAACAAGAAACGCTGGTTTCAAAACAGATGCAGCCACAAGGTTAGCTCAAACGCTAAGCGCCCAAAACCCAATGCTAGTCCGAAGGGACAGAAGAAGGGGTATACGTTATGTGGGACGGAGACAGACGCTAAAGTACGGTTGTACGATACGACTGTGCCGGTACTTGTACTGTAGCTACAGGTTAGTAACGGAAAAACCAGACAAACAAAACCAACAAAAGAAGGTAACGCTTCAGAGGTGTGTTTTCTTGAACTTTGACGGGAGTTTCGCACGCGACGACGCGCGTACCTGTACTCTGTAATGGCGACCTCCAATCCCACATCCCACTTCAGGGCCAATCCCCCCGCACACACTGCACTGTAGCCACACACACACACACACACACACACACACACAGACCCAACACAAAGACCAAGTTGTTGCTCGCACAAGCATCCATCACATGGACGGGAAATGGCGGGAAATGGCCGGGAAATGGCGGGAAATCTAGACCTTTCCATCAACTGCAACCCACGGTGTGTGGTAGTTGGTCCGAAGAAGGAGCACAGATAGTTACTTGTAGTACGAGTACGTCTACCCGTCCCTGTCGAGAAAGAGAGCGTGTCAGGGGACCCGGAGAGCTCGGAGAGTCCGGAGAAAGCGACCGGCCAACAGCGGTGTGTGGTAACGTCGGGGGTGGCTGTCTTTTAACTTGCCACAAAGCTGCGGGCGTCTTGCGGGTGTGGTGCTCTCCTCGCATCATACCGGTATCGTACCGTACCATACTGTACCGAACCGAATGTACTTGGGGTAGGTCCGGTTATGGTGGGTGGTGGTGTGGCCCTTCAAAAAAAAAAACCAAACCAAACCAAAACCAAAACCAAAACCAAAATGCCAGATGCCAAAACTCTACTGTAGTGGTGAACTCAAATGGGCAATCTTGGCCAAAAGACAAATCTACTCTCCAAAGATCGTCGTTTTCACTATCTGCTAAGCACGACAAGAGCCGAGCTCCTCCGATCCACGTATTGCGACCTCTCTCCCTTTTCCGGCGGACCCAGGCCACAGCAATCCACTCACGCACACACACACACAAACACACACACACACACACACACACACACACATACACACCCTCCCCAGCACGCAACGACCCACACTCGGCTCCAGTGAAACAAACACACTCACAGCCGCCACACGACTCCTTTGCGCGGCCACTTTACACATATATGCCACAAGCACACGACTGGTAACTACGGACATTTCGACATGTCTTCAATCAGAGATATGCTGCCCCAGCTGGCACGCGATGCCCTTGCTCAGGTCGACGACAGTGAGTAGCAGTAGTAGAGAGAGGGAGAGAGAGGTATGGGATCCGGGCACGCGTTTGTGCTCGACGGTGGTGCCTGATGACTTACAAGTGATGGGGACGGCATGGAGACCGGAACAGGGTGTTGGTAAGCCCAGATACACCTCCCTCAGCCATTACCATACCCCCCAGACACGTGTGATGACTCCCAACCCAGGCTGTTACATGTATGAAACAGACCCTGTGACAGGTTGCACGCGGTTGCAACGGACCACCACAATTGGAAGAGGCGGGATTATTGAGGGAAATCGGGGTATTGTGACACTCTCTCAAGGCCATTCTTGTGAAATACTAACCTAGTGAAATTTTTTCTGGCGACCGCACCGGCAAACTGGCAGCCGGGCCAAATTATCCGGCGCTACTACCTGCCCACCGAGGAGTTCATCAGCTGCGTGCTCTGGAAGGGCCTCTATCATATCACAGGAACAGACATTGTTCGATGCATCAGCTTCCGGTTCGAGGCGTTTGGACGGTCGATAAAAAACCGCAAAAAGTTCGAAGAGGGCATTTTCTCCGATCTGCGCGGTCTCAAGTGCAACAGCGACGCCGTGCTCGAGTCGCCCAAATCGCCGTTCCTCGAGTTTCTGTACAAAAACAGCTGCATTCGAACACAAAAGAAACAAAAGGTCTACTACTGGTTCAGCGTGCCCCACGACCGGCTGTTCGTCGATGCACTGGAACGAGACATGCGACGGGAGCTTAACAACCTAGAACCCACGACCGAAGCTCACGCCGAGCCCGCTAAGAGCTTCAACTTTGATCTCAACGAAAGTCTCTATGAGCAGCTTATGAAGGTGACCAACGGAGACGGGATGCCAGCGGTGGGCTCTCTTCCCGGAGGAGGACATAGTGGACAACAGGCGGGACCTTCCGCCAGTGGAGTTGGAGGTGCAGGAGGCCCAGGTGATGCTCCAGGCAGTGGTCCAGGTGGTATAGTGACCGACTCTGCGCCTCCGGAGGGCCAAACCCAGGGTGGCGGCCCCACTGGGCAGATTGCATCTCAGACGGTGGCCAACCAGAGTGCGTATGCACTGAGCGACTACCTGAGCACGCCAACAGAGTACCTCACATCCATGCAGCAGCAGCTGCAGAACCAGATCCAGCTCAACCAGCAGCAGATGGCCAGCAACCCCGAGTATAATCAGATGGTGCAGCTAGGCGGGTCCATTTTGCATGGCCAGCAGTCGCATCCGCCGCATCCTCAGAATCCTCAGAATCCGCAGCACGCTCAGTCTCAGCAACAACTCCCGCAGCAGCAGCAGCTACCCCAAAAGATCAAGGACGAAAACGACGATTCTCAATCTTCCGATTTCCCGCTCGACTACTTCCCACCTTCAAACCCCATGGATATGCCGTATCTGGACTCGCTGTATGAGCAGGCCCCTTTGTCGGCGACATATGCGGCTTTCCCGTTTGATCAGAGTATGAACGCCGCCACGGCTCTGATGTCACAGCAGCAGGGCCAACCGACGCCCTCGACACAGGCTGCACATCCGGGTTCCAACGCCTCAGCGGCACCTAACAACAAGCAGTACCCATCATCAATCATCCCGGACTACCCGGACTACGAGCTGGAGCACCAGACGTACATCATCAACGGCAAGGTGATCCATGGAACGGACTACCGGCAGAACATGGTGATCAAGACGCCGCTATTCTGGGACTTTGTGGAAGGCAAAGATGGCCAGGGACCCCAGCAGCCGGCTCTACCTCCTTCCTCACAGTCCCAGCAGTCGATCCACGACTCTTCGGACGAATCCGAGTCCAAGAAACGGACGAGTTCAGAGTTTGAGCGAGACGAGCGGGGCGTCAAGCGGGCCAAGAGTGGTCTTTTTGAAAAGCCAGACTCCGACGGCCCCCCAAACAACATCACACAGTCGGATTCTGCGTCTATTTCTGTGCCTGCCTCTGTGCACGACGAAAACAACGAGTCGTACATGTTGCAGTCGGGTCCTCCGGTTTCCGAGGTGCCCAAGTCATACAGAAACACGTCGTTGGCGGCTTCTCTGGCTCGCAACGGCATCACTAAAAAGGGCAAGGTTCCTCCGCCTCTGAGTCTGGCCAAACCCGGCATGGCGCCTCAGCCGGTGTATCAAGGAGGAGTAGGAGGAGGACATCATGGTCATGTGGGGCATGGAGGTACCCATTCGGGCCCCCACGAGTCTGCCGGCACATCCGAGTATTCCACCATCATTGGAGAAGATGGACTTCCTCACTACGTTCAGAGGGAGTAGAGGGATGCTGGAGTATAGACGGTGGATGGCCACATTCAGATTGTATTTATAGGTGTATGCTTAATCATAATTGTTGGATGGTGTGGACGTGAGTGTGATTGAAATGTGATCTTGCCACCAGTACCTTCATAGCCGCGGGACACTTGTGTCATAATCATCATAATTACATCCTGGCGACCACTTGGTTTGATATTATTACAGAATATAAGGCTACTTGTAGTTCGGGAGGTAAGGGCTACAAGGATGTGAACTACGCTTCAGTAGGTATGCTATGTGCGAGTGTGTTGGTATCATCGACTTCCCCCGTCTGAGTCTCGGATTCGCTCTAGTCAATGACTCCGATCTGCTCTGCGACTCCGATTCGCTCAGTTGCTCATTCAGCTAGTTCAACCTCAATATTCGCCACGTTAGCTATGTACATTATCTGGCGTTGGTGTAGATCTCTGTCACGTCGTCAATCTCCTCGAGGGAGTCGATGAAGGCCTGGAAAACGCCGGCCTTGTGTTCGTCCTCAATGTCCACCATGGTATCTTCGTTGGGAATGTAGGAGATGGAGAAGTCGGCCACGGCAATGCCACTTTCCTGCACCAGCTTGGCCACGGCTCCAGTGTCCTGCACGTCGGTGT